>NC_047113.1:74599496-74965308 GCF_902500255.1 Thalassophryne amazonica | reverse complement strand
GAGGTAGTGATTGGTGAGGAAGCTTTTGATGCCTTCAGAGTGGAGACGGATGAGTATGCTGTTGTCCACTGTGGCATTATTGTATCCCATGAAGAAAATTCGGGCTGTACTGCTGACAGACCCGTGGACGCCATCGCTGCTACGGATCGTTAATTCAAAAGTTCCATCTGTTGAACGAGGCTTAGAATTGAGGTTACATGTTCCAGTGGGGATATTAAACATACCGGATGATGGAGGAATGAGAGAACAGTGGAATCTATCCTGAACATCAGGATCTTTGGGTTTAACATCTCCCAAAGAACCTCCTGGAAACATATTTCCAAAATAGTGGACAAAGATCTCCATCGACCTTGGCTCTGAAGGGTTGTCATTCTGATCATTGATTTTAACATGAATTGTACCAGTTGAGGACATCTGAGGCACACCTGAGTCCTTAATCAAAACAGAGAGGTAGAAGTCACTTATCTGTTCTCGATCGATTTCCCGACTGGTGGTGAGCACTCCGGATGGCTTGAGGATGAAGTAGATGTTGGCAGAGCCAGAAGCGAGGAGACTGTATAGGAAGGGGCCTTGGTTTGGTGGTAGGTCTGCATCAAAGGCTGAAAGTGTTGTAACTGGAGTGCCAGCCCTCTGGTTCTCCATTACGTCAGCGTAGACCGTTGTCAATGTTGGACCATTATCGTTGATATCTTCCAGATTAATAATTATGGTGGCACTTCCAGTTGCGGGAGGTGACCCAGTATCTACAGCAAACACTATGAGATTGTACACAGGAATTTTCTCTCTGTCGAGCTCTGCAGCTACAGACACTTGGCCCGTTTTGGAGTTGATAGTGAAAACATTTTTGTCAAACTCAGGAGAAATAGAGTATGAAAATCTGCTCCAGCTTGGGACAGAGTCTGAGTCCTCAGCACTAACAAAGATAACCAGACCACCGGGTGAGAGACCTTCGCTAACCTGCACATCATACAGTTCTTGACTAAAAACAGGAGGATCATTGGCATCAAGGATTGTGATGTTGACAAATACCTCATCAATATCTGACCCATGGATGCTTCCCATATTCTTTGCTAAGACTTTCAGTGAGATCTTTTCCTCTTTCTCACGATCTAAAGTACCTGTGACATAAATCTGGCCTGTTTTCTTGTTTATGCCAAAGCCTTTCCTTCTGCTCTTCCCAAAAATGAGGTAGTAAACCACTCCATCATCACCTTGGTCTCGATCACTGGCGAAAACTTCCCCAACCACTGTGCCTTTTGGAGCAGCTTCAGATATTTCAAAGTAGTACTGTTTGGAAACAAAGCGCGGGACGTATTCATTGGCTCCCTTCAGATGAATATTGACATTGGCAAAGCTGCAACGCTCCTCATCTGGGACGTTGAAAGCCTTTACTGTTAAGTGGTAAACCTGCTTAGTCTCGTAATCCAAGAAGCCCTGGGTGGTGATGGTGCCCGTGTTTGGATCAATAACAAAGAGGTCACTGTCTGACGACTGTATCACATACGCCATGACTGCATTTGCTCCTGAATCACGATCTATAGCGTTCATTTTGACCACAGTGGTGCCACTGGGAACGTTCTCCTGCACAATGGGAAAATACTCATCAGGATCAAACACAGGCGGATTGTCATTGACATCCGTCACATGAATAGTCACGCTCACATAGCTGGTTTTGGCAATCCAACCGCCATCAGTGGCTGAAACTCTGAGATCATGTTGCTGCTTCTCCTCAAAGTCCAGCGGCTGAGCGAGGGATAAGACTCCAGTTTTACTATTTAGAGCAAACAGGCCCTTTTCGTTTCCTGATGTAATACTGTACGTGATAAGACCGTTCATTTCTTTGTCTTTGTCTCTGGCTGATACTGTCCTTATTGCTGTTCCAACAGCGAGGCTCTCGGGCACTGTAGCTGAGATTTGGTTTTGTGAAAACTCGGGCGTGTGATGGTTTTCCTCCGTGATGGCCACTCGCACTGATGTCCGTGCTGACAACGGTGGGTTTCCTCTGTCGCTGGCTATTACATCGATGAGAAAGACTTTATTCATATCAGATGTTAGAGAGGATGCAACCGTAACCCACCCGCTTGTTTGATCTAGTCTGAATTTATTGGAGCTGTTTCCACCTGATATTACATACTCAACCTCAGAGTTCAGACCAAAGTCTTTCTTATCATGGGCTACCACCCTAATAAGTCTGGTGCCAACCTTCACACTTTTGGTGACAGGAGTGAAGTAGCGTGGGGAATCAAACTCTGGAGGATTATCATTGCTATCTACAATGTTGATGATTACAGTTGTCTCACTCATCAATGGCTTGACTGCACGGTCGGAGGCCGTGACAATGAAGCTGTGGCGATTAATGTTCATGCTACTGGCACCAGATGAGTTCTGATATTTTAACTGCTGCTTCACAAATATCTCTCCAGAGCTGGAGTTAATTCTGAAATACTCTGACTGGGACCGGATAAAAAAGAATATTTTACCGTTGATGCCCTCGTCAGGGTCTGAGGCAGACACCTGTGTGACCAGAGAACCCACCTCTGTCAGCTCAGGATAGTCCAGATAGTAAGAGGGCCGACTAAATCTTGGGGCATTATCATTAATATCTGTGATGAATATTGTGACGTCTGTGCTTACGGTCCAGCCAGAATCATGGGCCGACACTTTGACAATATAATGATCGCTATCTTCTCTATTCAGTGGCCTGCTGATCGTTATGTCGCCCGTGTTTGGATTAATATTAAAAGGAAGGCTGTTATCTGTGATTGAATATCTGCTAATGGCGTTTGCACCAGCATCCTCATCCGTGGTAGTGACTCTGGTGACCGTAAAACCTACTGGAGCATTTTCAGCAACTGTGGCGCTAAATATCTTGGAAAACCTGGGGGCGTTGTCATTCACATCAAGTACACTGATTAGCACTTTGACCACTGAGCTTTTTGGTGGTGACCTCCGATCGGTGGCTTTGATTTTTAAAGCATACTGAGCCACCTTTTCCCGATCCAGTGGCCTGGTGGTCCTTATTTCACCAGTGCCCCGGTTAATGCTGAAGCTGTTGTCCCTGTTGCCATCCATGATGGCGTAATCCAGCTGTCCATTAGGTCCACTGTCCAGGTCAATGGCGGAGACCACCAGCACCTTCTGAGGTGACAGGTTCTCCAGTATCTCAGCATGGAAGGGATCTTTATCAAACACAGGCTGATTGTCATTTACGTCCAGCACCATTATTTCCACTTTCTCATAAGAAGAATAAGGTGGGAAGCCCTGGTCTCTGGCCTCAATCCAGAGAACATATTTCTGAATGTGCTCATAATCCAGTGGGTGCCTGATTGACAGTTCTCCTGATAGCTGGTCTACATGAAAAGCATTATCCAGGTTTCCACTTGCAATGTAGTAAGACAGTGGTCCTCCCCTCACGGAAGACCCCGTCACCATTGTAACAACGTAGTTTGTTGGTTGGCTCTCGGGGAATATGAACGCGTGCTCGTTCAGCTTTATTACGGGGAAATTTCCTCCATTAACAAAGCGGACGGTGACGGTCGTTGTATCCATTTTGGGATTCACGCTGCCATCTTTTACTCGCACTGTGAGGGTGACCTCTGAGCTTCCCGTCAGCTTTTCGTTGGCTGTAATAGCACCTCTCACGGGATCGATCTTGAATTTGTCTGAGTTGCGCCCCATCAGGGAGTAATGCAGCTGGGCGTTGGAACCTGAGTCCTCATCAGTCACGGTGACGGCAAACACCAAGGAGCCTGAAGACACACATGAGGAAAAATATGGGTTATAATAAGTCGCGAACACAAACCAAGTTTGTATTTGTTATAGTGACTTTTATTTTATAGTTAGTTATTGAACAACAGTTTTTCAGAAAGTCATCAGATGGTGCAACATGTGTTGATCTTGATGGCATTCATCCGATGGACCTCAGCCCAAAGGAGTAAAGGTTGGTTCCGTAGTTTTTAAGTCATACATGTTGAAAACCCACTAAGTAAGAAAAGAAGCAATCACAGTTTAAAATGTTCCAATGTGTTCCGGGTACCGACCTGCTGCAGTGGAGGCGGGGATGTGGGTGACGTAGGGATGGTGGTGGAAGCGAGGCGGGTTGTCATTGATGTCGGCGACCGTCACGGACACAGTGGCAGAGCTGGACAGGCCCTCGGGCTGTCCTCCATCTGTTGCCACCACCAGCAGCTGGTAATTGGCACGGTCTTCTCGGTCCAGCAGGGAGCTGGTGATGATCTGTCCTGTGGCGGGGTTGATGGAAAACTGGCCGTGTCCTCCGGTCAAACTGTAACTGCAGGAAAGATGAGGTATGACATGTCTGAGTGAGTACATTATGAAATGTGACAAAGTGAGGGAAGACAGCTGACTGAGTGAGCCGTGAAGCAGTAAAACCATAAAACCTGCCATATTCTACTTTTGTTTGTGTGGGAATTGAGTAGTTCATGCTCAAGCCAGAAGTCACTATCATTTAAAAATCTACAGGAACATAATAACAATGCAGATGGAGAGTGCATACCTCTGCCAAGTGTGAATGATCCTGGACTCTTGCTTTGGAATAAACATCATTATTTCATGTGTTATAGCTCCATTTGCTAAAACAGAACATCTTGATTAATCATTCTTGTCTAAATGTATATTTCATTGCAGCAGATGTGGATACTGTATCTTATCCCAGATAATCAGTTGAAGATGTATGTATGTATGTAGGCATTCATTTCATTCATTTATTTTCATAATAATACCTTTATAAGTCCTTATACAATGTTTATTAATAGTGTTATGTGTCAATAAGACTACATAAGTGTTTGTAATACTTTATAAATTTCACTCATTTATTTTCATTAGTTAACTCTAATAATGCCTTTATAAGTCCTTATACAATGTTAATTAACAGTGTCATGTGTCAATAAGACTCCATAACTGTTTGGAATACATTATTAATTTCACTCACTTATTTTCATTACTAACTGTTGAAATACCTTTATAAGCCCTAATACAATGCATCATTCCAAATAATGCCTGCAACATTTGTGGTAACCAATGGAAAATGTTTTTAGTAGTACTGCTGACAGTCTGACACTGGTGAAGTCAAAACCTGCATTGATGGCGATAACAGTGACATTTTGATTATTCTCCTTTTGTGTAAAGTTACACATCTGTTGTTTCCCATCTATTCAAGAAATGTAATGGCACATTTAAAAAATGTATAAATAAACACTGTTACTATACTGTATTATTATCTCCAACTCTATGAAATTATCATTGTTTCTTGTTTTTATTGGCACTGGAGTTACCGTAATGTGTGAAAGGATCATATCATGTGTTACAATGATATAGCAGTGCACTTATGTGTTAGAAATGCTTGATGCCGAGTGTTACATGTTTATGTCCCCATAAGAGTTATTTAATCTTATTGTAGCACTGACTCAAGGGAACCATTCAGTTTACTCATGATGTGTCCTATAGAGGGCACTGTTTCAATCCAGTTTACTACAATAACAGGCAAAGTTACAGCAACTGTCATCACATTCTATTAATTAATATTGAACTGAACAATGTATCTGATTTTATTTTGTTTCTCAGCTCACACTTTTAATTCTTCACTCAATTACAAAATACCTCAGAATTAATTTACCCATTTCAGTTGAATTTAATTTAGTCTGGAAAATGTAGAAAAAAGCAGTTTTAAACTGTGATTTAAAGGAAAACACAATTCCAAGAATTTCCAAAAACAAAATTAAATGGTGCTTTCAAATTCTATAATATTATATTCTATGAAAATATATTCAAATTCTATAAGATTTGTGGTTTGGAGATACTGGGTTTGCCTTCATATCTCTGCAGGGGTGAATATGTTAAGGTCCACAGTAAGAAATTGAAATATTTTACAAAAAATATTTTCAGACTGTTGATAAATTAATACAGAAATTAAACACAAAATGAAAAAAAAAATATAAGTACACAACAGTACATGTTTTCATGATTCCTTGCAGAATGGATCCCATCAGCACCAAAACAGAGGTGCATGTTTTCTGGAAGAGAATAAACCCAGGTTTGGGACTCACTTTGATGGGGGTGTGAGAATCAAGACTAATAACTGACAGTAACTGCTTCTGGTCGTCATTAAGGGCCCCTGGGAACCCTGATGAGCACAACGTGCACTGTCATAGACAATTAACATCTTCATTAACATGTTTGGGGAAAGTGGTTTGGGCTTCAGTACCCTCCAAGGTGCACCTGGTGGGGTTACTGACTGGGGAGGGAGATGGGGTCGCATTTGAGTCAGCGTCCGGCAAGAGACGGCTGGGGAAGTTCTCTGAAGGCGTCCCAGCAATAACATTTGACTAAAATCTGCACAAAGCTGGAGATGAAGGGTTAGGGTTCCCTCAAAGGCATTAGCGCAGCCAAAATTCTGGCTTGAATGCAGTGAAAAAAGGAAACATGACTTAAATATGTAGATTGGTTTCACATTATCAGAATGTGTCCAAATAACATAATGCTCTTTTGAGAAATAGATTATGTTATATTCACTAACATAAGTACGTTATGTTTGACACACTGTCATCATGTACAAATGATGCACATATTTAAATCATGTAAATCCAACAAACTTTTGTTCAGTGTGTATCTTCAAGAAGCAGATTAGAGTCTAAGACTCCTCTAGATGGGATGGTGGTCAGACACAGTGCACTTCCACTGCCAAGGTCAGTACCCATTTGCAGCTGGGTGGACTGGAATAACGCAGATCTTATCCAAGGACACAGACAGGTAGCATGACCAGGAATCAAACCCAGACCTACGTATTGGTAGATCAACACCTTATCCCACTGACTCACCTGTAATCTGTACAAAATGAAGAAACCAGATAAGTTAAACATATTTACAAACAGAGTTTTGTAAAAACAGGTTCAAGACCAGGTATGAAAATCAGAAACCAAAAGAAATTATGTGAGTCATGTAAATCGTCCACGAATGATGATCAAATATTTCAAAAAGACATAAAAGAACATACAAACATTGCAAAAAAACAAACAAGTACTGATGAATCAACATCCAAATTAAAAGGAGGTGAAGAAGCGCAAAGGCCTTACGGTACCTTATAACGCCATTGACCCCAACATCTACATCTGAGCTGTTGACCAAAAGCACGTCCGTCCCTGTTGGCGCGTCCTCCATGATGGTTGTATGGAAAGTGAAGGAGGTGAAAAGAGGGACGTTATCATTCACGTCATCGACCAGAACTGTCACCGTTCCAGTTCCACTCAGAGACGGAGAACCTGGTGAAACAGAGACAAGCCAAAATTGGGGTTCAGAGACAAACACTCATAATGGACAATGAAAGAGTCATTTTGACCAAATATGGGGAAAGGAATATTAGGTAACATGATCAAACTACCTTCCCTACGGGCGAGAACTTTGCTAGCTGAAGTTTTCGAACGCTGAAATCATATATCCTGGAATGGAATAACAATCATCATTTCATCATAGATATAGATAGGTAGATAGATCAATATAGATAGATAAGATAATCATGATGGCGACATTGGATCAAAGAGTTTTGTCATTTCACAAACACCCTGATGACTGATGTTTATGGAGCAATGTAAAAATAAGACATTTTGGACTCAGCTTTTTCCACATCAGTATCACCACGACCACACTCCACTATCACAGAACCTCCAAGTGCACAGTGTTGTTGATAAAAGTTTCCTCTTTGTCTTTTTAAATGCTCACAGTCCCGGATGAAAGGCTTGTTCGCTGTGAGAAATGCCATGTGTTTGGATTTGGTGCTGATTAACACTTCCAGCCAGACAACCCAGAACGAAGTGATCAGATAAGCCGTTTTGGCGTGATGTGGCAACAGAGGGGTGGACACCCTCCTGTTCAGACGGTGGCGGTAATGTAGTTGTCAGTCTGGCAACCACTATAAAACCGAAAAGAAGAAGAAGAGTTGTGGCTAATTAGCCTGCTAATACTTTTGTCTAAAATGATAGTACCTAACTCTATCTATCCATGAGCATACCTGCCAACATTTAAATTTTCCTATGTGGGACACGCACGCGTGGCCACAAGCGCCAAGGGTGCAAAGCGTAACTAGGGGCTTCGGGGACATGCCCGTAATGGACGTCCCGCTCACACACATGTGAGACGTGGAACACGGGGGTAAATACTGAGACTGTCCCACCCAAAGCGGGATGGTTGGCAGCACTGCATGAGGGGCACATGAAAATGAACCCCCTGATGTTACTCCAGGGTCAACATAAATGACACAGAATGAAAATCACGGTGATCACATGCTGATTTCAGTGCGATGCAGGATCAGAAGACCAGACAGACAGAGATTTGCATATATGTATTCACCTGAAATTGGCTACCCTTCTGGGTGGGTGGGCACAGGGATTCAATTGGACAGTCCAACTTACTATGACCAGGCAGCCCCCCAAGGATTATTTGCACCAAATTAAAGATGCATTATATGAAGATATTTACTGCAATAAATCAAACAGTGTGAAAATGGCATTTTTTTTTTTTTTTTTTAACATTTGGGGTCCTGGGGGGGTCACAGGGACTCAATCAGAAAGTGCAACTTACTGTGACCAGGCAGTCCCTTCAAGTTTGTTTAGTCCAAATTTCAGATAAATTCTTTGAACTGGTTTTCAGAAAAAAATCATCTGACGGCGGATCGAATCTTGATGACATTCATACTGTTGACCTTCATCCAAAGGATTAAAAAGAACAAAAATAAGCAGGAGTGACAGAGAGTCAATGAGCTGCCAGACTCAAAACACGTTTTGTTCTTCAGTGAGATGGTAAAGTGGACGTGAGCAACATTAACACGTCTATTTTGACTTAAACACTTGCTGATTTTTTTTTTTTTTGTACTTGTCATTTGCACTGACTTCCTCACTGAAGTCATTCACACCGCAGCTGGATTACACCGCCTTCATTTAACTTCTTTGGCTGCTGTTTTCATGAGTTTCCAGCAGCCATACATCCACATCAGCGCAGCACACATCAAAAGGCTTCAGTGTCTCTGAAACTGAATCATTCGGGCGTCCTTCCTGGGGTCCTGGACACTCGTAGATTTAATCTCCGCAGCAAAGTATCTATTTTAAGGTGCACGACTATGCGTGAGTCGGTCTGTGGAATCTGAGTGAGCAGAAGTGCTATTTTCAGCAAAAATCTAAGCGTTTTCCCCCCTCCCAGAGCAAGTGATGAAACCGGGCTCAGTGGGCCCCCGAGGGAAGGATTTAAATCAATAGCAGATGAAAATGAGCTGCAATGCAGAAAAACATTTAAAAAAATTCAACATCTGCCTTCATGAAGCTGCCCTTTTTAATTCTTCCTTAAATGGCACACGGAATAGTTTGATCTATATTCCGAACATAAACACGAGTTCAGCCTCGTTACTGAGAGCCACAATGGGGGATTTGGTGACATCTTTAAAGGCTTGGCACTGTTTTTGAAATGGTAATGATTTGCATGTGTTTACATTATTTATGACGCGAAGCACCTGAGGACTGACTAAAGCTGAGATGTGCAAGATGTCAGAGATGGAACGCTTCCATCCAGAAACAGAACAGATCCAGATCCGGAATGCTGAGCTTGATCCAAATGTGGTACCTCTTTGGCTCATGTACTCAGCTGTTCTAAACTACTTACATACATCAGAGGCCCAGTCAAGTCAAGTCTGGGAGCATGCGCTGGTGCCGCATCCACAACACCACTGAACTGACTTGGGTCCTGGATGGCAACCACCCAGGCAGACAAATGGCCCATTCCCACATCTCCATAACCATCACTTCGATAACCATCTATCTGCTGCAGCCAGGTGCGCCAAATGCAGGGACCCCCTTGGCCTTCTCCAGCTACTGTGGTCCTCAAAACTCAAGCATCTGCGTTCTGGATCATGCACAGAGAAATGGGCCACATAGTCAAAATGTCATGGATGACACTTTCTCCCAATGCAGGTCATAGTCCTCATCCTAGTCTTTTTGAGTAACTGCTCGTTTGATACAAAGTCATTCCAGCGGTACTAAAAGATTCTCTGAAGAAACATAGTACCAAAGACATCCAGTAATCGTCTTAGGACACTGGTTAGCATCCAAATGTCACAAACATACAGTAAGGCAGGAAGCACCAGGACCTGAAAGACTTGGACCTTCGTTCGCCTGCAGACATACTGGCATTGCCAAACACGTCTGTCCAGTAACCTCATGACTCCATAAGCTTGGTACGAAGACCTGGAAGTGGCCAGATTTCCATGGTTGGACACACCTACTTTTGGTTGGGTCATTCCAACAGTCTCGGTGCACAGAGGGAGTGGCAGTTGCTGTGGCAGACCAGGTCCTCCTGGTGTCAGATGTTAACCCTGTCAATGAGCGTAGGGGCCCAAAATAATCAGAAGCAAGAGCAATCCAAGATTTCTGACAGCCGCCAATCCGGATCACCTCCAAAATGCAGTGGAGCCTTCCATTCCACAATCCATTAAGTAGTTTTGACATAATCCTTCAAAGCCTATATAAAGTGAAATCTTGATCCAGAATCTGGATCTGGATCACCTCTAATCACTGGATCAGTGGCGTCTTCCATGCCCTAATATCTACCTGTGGTGGAAATTTCGGGAGAATCCATGAAGTAGTTTTGATGTAAGTAGTTTTGACATAATCCTTCATATAAAGTGAAATCTTAATACAGAATTTTGGAGGTGATCCAGATCCAAATCCTGTGTTGCAGGCTGAACAGTCCCCCTTAAAAATCGGTCCGCCCTGCCTTCACTGCGCATGTGTCATTTCAGAGCTCAGCAGTCTAATTTCTGAGCGTCACCAGCAATTCACTGATTATCACCTCATTTCTGCTTAAAACTGCACTCCAGCGACAGATATCTGAAGCTTTTGTACAACAATCATTTCCACATAAATTCAACATTATTTCATAATAAAAGACGGCGGACCGATCAGAGTGCGCAGTAGCTGCTGTGGTGCCTATGTCATTTCAGAGCGCCAGTAATGACTTGCCAATTATCACCTTGTTTCTGCTTAAAACTGACTTTAGAATGATTTAAGAGGTTTTGCCTTGTCATCGGATGGTTAATAAACACATTAATCCATTTGATCGCTTTGGGCGTAGAGAGTCTGTCTCAGACAAGCTGTTGTGGTCCGAAATGACGCGTGCGCAGTAGAGGCAAGGCGGACCAATTTTTAGGGGCAGTCTGTTTGGTCTGTGACACCGGATCACATCCAAAATGTAGTAGTTTTGATGAAAATCCGTTTATTACTTTTGACGTAATCCTGCTAACTGACAGACAAGAAAATAAATAAATATACACTGATGGTTTTATTATGTCCTTGGTGGACATAATAATATAAACATTTGGAATATGGCCACAAAAGTCTCTTCTGTGCTACTTCAAGGTTCCCAAACCCCATATCTTGGACTGACCAATCAGTTTCAAGGCTTTCAAAACTACTAGCAATTAGCAATTATTAAAAAAAAAAATCTCAGGGGACTATCTACATTTATATTGGTGTTCTGTTGCAACAAACAACTTCTGAAGAAATAAAACTTGACATTTTTGAGTATGGAGGCAAAAATCAAATGCATCTTGTCGTCTGGAAAATGACGTCCAGCACAACTGAATGTTTGAGTGAAGAAAGAGGGGTTCCCATTTACTGAGCAAATGAGAAATTTACTGTGGGTTTGGCGTCCTGCACAGGTTCCTTACAGCGGGGAAGCAGATTCCTCACAAATTAGATTCAAAGAGAGTTTATTGTAGCGTCACGTCACAGTCTGGTTTCATGATAATAAACAGAAACGTGACCTGAAGCTTCTCACATATCCACGTTTTCTGGTCTCTGGCGAACATGCATCACTTCTTGTTCTGTTCAGAATAAACAGAGCTGAATTCCAGAAGCTAAATAAATCACACAACCAGAGCTAACAGTAAACACGTTTTACCCCAAGAAGAAGCCCGGAAACCGTATAACACCATCTTTCAGCGACTCAGTACCAAAGTGAGTCATATTCTGCACTTCTTGCATGTTTATAACCAATTATAGACAACGGTGAATATGTGTGTGCACCATGACAAATATTTATGATTATCAGAAGACGGATCATAAACAAAATGCCACTAAATCATTGGGGTTGGACACTGAGGTCTACGCTTACAAATCTGGTGTCAAATACAAAGAATTCCCAGCAGCATGAACCAGCTCCAAGTGGAAAATGTAAATTGTGGGATGTAATTTAGGTAGCGCTCGGTCTATATCATCACAGGGTAATTACGCAATCAAGCGACCACAACATGTGGCCGCAAACGACTGCACTCAGCAGGATTACTTAACATCATACTTGATTGAAGCTTTCTCATCCTCCGACGCGCGAGTCGGCAGTTTCAAGAGCGCTACAAGACACAGCTGACATGAGTCACCATTCATTCAGGAGGTTGTCATGGCAACAGATTATAGCAGCTACATCTCCATGGCTTATCTTCTTAATTGAGGACCACTCCAAGTCAGAGAAGTGTCCCAATATTTCTCAGGTGGCTGCTGCTACTGGAAGGTCAACTGTGTTTGATGATCAGTAACTCACTAAGGCAGAGAAAAGAATAATATCCACAAAATGGTACGTTGAATGAGACCATAAAGAACAAATAAACTATACATTTAAATGCTAATGTCAGCTTTATTACTTTATTCTCTGGTAGCAAGTGTCAGATTGCTAAGAAAAAATGTAGACAAGTAGATGAGTTGGTTACTGGATCACAGCCAGCCTGTCTGAACACTAACTCATAAAAGACTAAATGCTGTCTTCTTGTTACAAGAAGATAGCACTTATTCTTTGACCTACAAGACTTGTAGGTCACCAAATTAAAAAGTGTTTAATAAGTAGAAACCCTGTGTCTGCTATATCTGCAAGGTTATGGGCTCAGAAAACTTGTTTGGGAACTAGCTACAAGCTAGCAAGGAAAGCTAGCTGAAACTGAGTCATACATGCCACCACAGTTAGCTTGATCACTAGCTTGGATGCAGAAACACCAAACAATTATTTCAATGGAATATTGTATGAATACGGATTTGTCCGGTAATTGAATGCCAACCACATCAGAGCTCTTTTCATTATTAGCAGGGCAGATATGTGAAACAATTGCATGTTTTATGGAAAAAGCATAAAATTTTGCACAGATTTTGGTTGATATATAGCAAACAAATTCAGATATGGCAAACTCAATTTTTTTAAATTTTATTTTTTATGTAATTGTAGTTGCAATGGATCCAATGGGTAAGAAAACAGAAAAGGATGCATTTGTGTCTATAAGACATATCGTAATGAGTATTTTGAAGATATTCAGCCATCTTGGATTTTGCTATTTGTTATGTTGAGAGAAAAATTGAGCTTGGCATAATATTTATTTTTTTAATTATATATCAAACAATACTGTATCAACTGATGTCCTGTTCAAGGTGTACCCCGCCTCTTGTCTGATGACTGCTGGGATAGGTTCCAGCACTCCAGTGACCCTTAACTGGAGTAAGCGGATATAGAACATGCATGAATATCAGGGAATGCTTGTGCAAAATTTGGTTCTTTTACTATAAAATACACAATCATTTCACATAGAAAGAAAAAGTCTGTGGGTCAAAGAGCCCTCTCTTATTGTGACCCTGTCTTGTGGAATGGTCTCCCAGCATCAATGAGACAGTCAGATTCTGTGGACACATTCAAGACCAGACTTAAGACACATTTGTTTTCTCAGTCCTATGGTTAGCAGCATCCTTTTGAATTCTTTTTCATTTTTACTCCTGTATTGTGCTTCTTTAAAACATTTTAATTATGCTTTTTAATCTTTTAATTCATTTTAAATTGTTTTTGAATTATTTTGTGTAATGCGCCTTGGTGCTACGCTGTTGTGAGTTAGTGCTTTATAAATTGAATAAACTGAATTGAACTGACATATCTGCTATATGTCACACAAACAGAAATGTTGTATTCTATAGTTTAAAACAAGCTGAATCCATAAAAAGAACACAACTGATCTTGGCATAATACATATTTATTAACCCTCAAGCAATCAAGCAATTTTAGTGACCAATATGGTAGGATAAATATAGCATCAAATATAGAAGAACCGGTGACTGGCAAATATGCCAAGACTAACAAAAATCTCAATGAACCCATCAGTCACCCTTTGTGACTCTGGGCATCAAGAATCAGTCTCAGTGCTTGTGCAGCTGTAAATCTTGCTTTTCTAGGTTTGTTGGCTGTGCTTCCTTGCAAAACAGTAAAATATAATGATTAGAGTTGGCAAATTACAATATCATCAGAAGCTATGGTGTCGAAAATCTAATAGATCTTCTCGGGGTCGTAAGTGACCCTGCACAAGTTTGGATTATACTTGCCACATGGATCGGCCAATCCTTGCAAAATTCTATGAACAAATGCAGGACAAACAGATTGATAGATTCATGGTCAGAAACTTTTATCTAATTAAAATTAGTAAAACTGTGCACAAAAACATATGCCTGGGCTAAATAAAATCACTTGAGGGTTAAATTATATATATATATATATATATATATATATATATATATATATATATATATATATATATATATATATATATATATATATATGTGTGTGTGTGTGTGTGTGTGTTAATGTACATGCAAAATTTGGTGCTTTTACCATAACAGACAATCGCAGTGATACTTTACACATATCTGGCCGGCTATAGGCGACAAAGGTAGCTCATAAGATCTTCACCTACTTTTCCCCTTGGTGGGTACCAAGACAAGTTTCAGGGATTTGCATGAAAAAACCTGTGGCATTTACTATGGAATAGATTGAATTTGACCAAAAAATATATATAAACTAGAAGCACTCAGAGAGTGCAAACCTCCGCCAAGGCCATGGGGTCACTGACGCCATAACATCTACACGCCGTGGAATCATTGAACCTAAAAAAGTCTAACAATGATGTCTGCTCAGTAGTAAAAAACGTTTCATCTGCTGTGACTGGATAGCATGTATCCTTAGTGCTTGGCATCACAGTTTATTGCAACTTGCACCTTTCCCAGAAGCTACTGTCATCTGAGCACTGATATTGATATTGCATGTGCTTATAGACAAAAACAAATAAGAGACAAAATTCAATTTATTATTCATCTAAACTGCAAATATATGAATTTTTTAACATTTATGAAACACTTCTCTAAACAAGGCCATAGGGTCACTGACCCTAAAGAGATTCCCTCCTTGGCACAGTGATCTATTTCTTTTTGTCTGTTTCTCTAAAATTGTATATAATAATCATTAGATTATTAATATACGAAGTCTATTAGAAAAGTATCAGACCTTATTATTTTTTTCAAAAACCATATGGATTTGAATCACGTGTGATTACATCAGACATGCTTGAACCCTCGTGGGCATGCGAGAGTTTTTTCACGCCTGTCAGTTACGTCATTCGCCCGTGGGCAGTCTTTGAGTGAGGAGTGGCCCACCCTCTCGTCGATTTTTTCATTGTTTAGGAATGGCTCAGAGACTGCTGCTTTGTTTGATCAAAATTTTTTCAAAAACTGTAAGGCACAACTGAGTGGACACCATTCGATAAATTCAGCTGGTTTTCGGTAAAAATTTTAATGGCTGATGAGAGATTTTAGTCTGTAAGTTTCGCTTTAAGGACGGCCCATGGAGCTCTGCGCTCCGAGGCGGCGGCGTCTCGCTGTTTCAAGCTGAAAATTTCCATATTTCAGGCTCTGTTCACCCAGGTCATCGTCAGAGAACAGAGAAGTTTCAGAAGAAGTCGGCATGAGGAGTTTATGCGGACATTCCACTGTTAAAGGAGATTTTGTAATGAAAGAACGTGCGGGCAGATTCGCATGTCGGGCCGGACCCGACCGCGGGGGGTCGCGACAGGAAAAACACCTCCACTGGAAACCTTAACGGACAAGTTGGAACACGCCCAGTTGTTAAACAATTTCTCAGATACTCACTTGTTGAAAGCCATCAAAAGCCGCCTGAATTTTACAAATGGTTTTCAACACAGAGGTGTTTTTCCTGTCGTGGCGCAGACAGATTTGCGTCGTCGTCACGGAACCGAGTCGGCAAATTTGCCCGCACGTTCTTTCATTACAAAATCTCCTTTAACAGTGGAATGTCCGCATAAAGTCCTCATGCCGACTTCTTCTGAAACTTCTCTGTTCTCTGACGACGACCTGGCTGAACAGAGCCTTAAATTAGGATGTTTTCAGCTCGAAACAGCCAGACGGACGCCACCTCCGACCGCGCCGCGCCGATCCGCTTTGTGAGCTGTCCTTAAAGCAAAAGAAACTCCACAATCTCTCATCAGCCGTTAAACTTTTCACCGTGAACCAGCTGAATTTCTCGAACAGTGTCCACTCGGATATCCCTCACAGGTCATGAAAAAATTTTGATAAAGCAACGCGCGCCGTCTCCAGCAGTGTCTCAGACAAAGGATTTCAGCCGAGAGGGCTGGACCAGTGCTCACTCAAAGCCTGTCCACAGGCGAATGACGTCACCGACACGCGTGAAAAAACTCACGCATGCACACGAGGGTTCAAGCATGTCTGGTGTAATTGCACGTGATTCAAATCCATATAGTTTTTTTTTTATAAACCTGCCGGTTAGTTTTCTAATAAACCTCGTATAAACAAAAATAAATTTAAGAAATATTACAATTTGAAAACAACTGCACCCGAACGTGATGACAGCTGCAACTGCTTAATGCTAACTTTTAACACTGAAATTGCCATAGACATGCTAACGCGTTAGCATCGGCATCCGGATCGTCATCCGGATCACCACTAAAATTTAATCACTTGTTCCTCTTGTCATTTCCAACCACTCAAAATTTCATCAAAATCCGTTCAAAACTTTCTGAGTTATCCTGCTGACAGACAGACAAACAAACAAAAAAACAAATGCAACCGAAAACATAACCTCCTTGGCGGAGGTAAAAAAATAACTGTGAGAGTGGCCACATTGGAGCAGAAGCAGGTGAAGATACAGGGTAACTGTGTAGACCTACATGTCCATGTGGAACAGATCGTTGTCCTTTAAAACACTGTAGTTATGCACAGGATGTGCGCTTCTGTACTGGATATGTACAACTTCCTGCCTGACCTTTAGCCTGTAATGCCTCTGTTGGTCAACAGGTTATGCTACACTGCTGAGCCCTAAATCATACTCACATCCTCCCAAACCCTATGATGCTCTTCTTTTTGACCCTGAACACTGTGTTGAACTAATGCTGTCAACAGCCGTCAGTTTTAATGCAGCATTTTCCAAATCTTTCTTGGGGTATCACATCGCATCCTACAGCTCTGTGCAGTCTGAGGACGTGCCTTCTTAGCCTCCTGTGGATCACCGATATCACATAACCCCTGGCAGCTGTTTCCCCCAACCTGTTGTCCAATGTGTAAATATTTCAGATCTATCTTGTTACACGGCATGAGCTGATAGATTTAGTCATCGGCGAACACTATCTCGTGGCAGCTATGCAAATGTATGTAAATGACAGTTGTTTCAAATAGCTACGGCATGAGTGAGACATTTCAAAGATTCATACGATGACCGCTGCTGAATAACCAGGTCAAGGCTGCAGCTCAGCACGCCGTCTGTTTCCGATTCTTAAATTTCATCTGAATGCCGGACCTGGAATAGCAAGAAAAACAATCCCACAGCTTTTTATGAACTAAATATCCGCTACCCCTCCTCTTTTTGTGGATGGAGTGACTCAACACAAGTGGAATGCTCTCCAAGAGGGCTGAGAAATGCCAACATCTCCAAACAGGCTTTGCTGGAACCTGACAAAATCCAGGGGCCGGTGTCAAGACCTGCGAGTTAGACAGGCCGCCGAGGCAGGTGTCAGCTCATGACTTCAAGTCGAAGAAGAGTGGGAGATAGGGCCAGGAAATGTGCCTCAGTCTGGCAGCACACAGAGCACATGACCTGGCCCACTGCTGTTCCACAAATGACATCATTTTGCCACGGAAAGAGTTGGTGGAAACTTGCAGCAGGAAGTCAACTGGCTACCAGTGGCTGCTTTGCACTGTGGTTAGAAAAGCATTTCTTTCCATTGGCAAATATTCTCCCATGAGCCTTTTATTCTTTTCTCTCTCTGTAAATTTTACACATTTTATAAGTGCGCAGTCAGCCACAGCCTGTTTTTCCCCCATTTGCATATAATATTTAATGCCAAGCCAACCAAAACTTAGTTTGCTTGTAACAAAGGGGGACAGATCATATTGTCCTAATTAACATAATGATAAATGAGTTGAAAATACATTCATGAGGCAACGCTTTCCATGTTTGTCAGCTGACACCAGACCTATCTATCTATCTATCTATCTATCTATCTATCTATCTATCTATCTATCTATCTATCTATCTATCTATCTATCTATCTATCTATCTATCTATCTATCTATCTATCTATCTATCTATCTATCTATCTATCGATTCATTTTGTATATCTGCTTATTCCAGTTAAGGGTCACAGTGGGGCTGGACCCTATCCCAACAGTCACAGGGCAAGAGGCGGTATACACCCTGGACAGGACACCAGTCTATCGCAGGGCCACATATAGACTGACAAACACATTCAGACAGCCTGCAAACTGACTCTTCTTTAAATATCCATTTTCTTGTTTTTTATACCATTACCAAATTTTTGGACCCATAGAAACATATTTATATCTGCCCAAATAAAAATGACCAATATGATGAATCCGCTTTCCCACCTAGTGAGCATCTGTTCCTCAGGCATAAAGGACAGGCAAAACTCCTCTGAAAGGTCCTGGATTGTCAGAAAGCATGTGCCCAAAGTACTGCTAGTAAAAAACAGGTAAGGTAGAAGAGTTTTCCAAATTTATTGGACAAGTGCTTTGTGCAATCTGGCCCATTTTTTCTCTCTCAGTGCACTTTAATTCTCACTCACTCATTCATCTTCAACCATTTATCCGGGAGTGGGTAGCAGGGGCAACAGCTCCAGCAGTGGACCCCAGATTTCCCTTTCCCGGGCCACATTGACCACATCTGTCTGGGGGATCCGGAGGCATTCCCAGGCCAGTGTGGAAATATAATCTCTCCACCTTGTCCTGGGTCTTCCCCAGGATCTCCTCCCAGATGGATGCGCCTGGAACACCTCCCTAGGGAGGCACCGAGGGGGCATCCTTACTAGATGCCCGAACCACCTCAGCTGGCTCCTTTCAATGTGAAGGAGCAACAGCTCTACTCCGAGCTCCCCACAGATGACTGAGCTTCTTACCCTATCTCTAAGAGAGACACCAGCCACCCTCCTAAGGAAGCCCATTTCGTCTGTTTGTACCGCAGTCTAGTTTTTTCAGTCATGACCCAACCCTCATGACCATAGGTGAGAAGGAACAAAGATTGACCAGTTAAATCGAGAGCTTCAACTTTTGGCTCAGCTCCCTTTTCGTCACAATGGTACAGTAGAGTGAATGCAACACCACCCCTGCTGCACCGATTCTCTGGCCAATCTCACGCTCCATTGTGCCCTCCCTCGTGAACAAGACCCAAAGGTACTTGAACTCCTTCACTTGGGGCAAGACGTCATTTCCCTACCCGGAGTAGGCAATCGATCAGTTTCCTGCTGAGAACCATGGCCTCAGATTTAGAGGTGCTGATCCTCATCTCAGCTGCTTCACACTCGGCTGCGAACCAATCCAGTGAGTGTTGGAAGTCACAGGCTGATGAAACCAACAGGACCACATCATCTGCAAAAAGCAGTGATGAGACCCTAAGCCCACCAAACTGAAGACCCTCCTCCCCCTGACTACGCCTCAATATCCTGTCCATGAATATCACAAACAGGATTGGTGACAAGGCGCAAGGCCAACCCCCACTGGAAACGAGTCCGACTTACTGCCGAGCACCCGAACACAGCTCTCGCTTTGTGAGTACAGAGATTGGATGGCCCTGAGAAGGGACCCCCTCACTCCATACTCCCGCAGCAGCTCCAACAGTATCTCCCGGGGTACCCAATCATACGCCTTCTCCGAGTCTACAAAACACATGTAGACTGGGTAGGCATACTCCCAGGTACCCTCTAGGATCCTTGTGAGAGTGAAGAGCTGGTCGGTTGTTCCACGACCAGGACAGAACCCACATTGTTCCTCTTCAATCAGAGGTTCGACTGTCGGCCAAACTCTCCTTTCCAGCACCCTGGAGTAGACTTTACCAGGGAGGCTGAGCAGTGTGATGCCCCTGTAGTTGGCACACACTCTATGGTCCCCTTTTTTTAAATATGGGGACCACCACCCCAGTTTGCCACTCCTTAGGCACTGTCCTAGATGTCAACGCAATGTTGAAGAGACTCATCCAAGACACTCCCTCCACAGCCTGAGCATTCAGCATTTCTGGGCGGCTCTCATCAACCCCTGGGGCCTTACCACTGCAGAGTTGTTTGACTACCTCAGTGACTTCCACCAGGGAAACTGATGAAAATCCTCCATCAGCTTCCAGCTCTGCCCCTACTATAGAGGGCACTCCGGTCTGATGCAGGAGTTCCTCAAAGTGTTCCTTCCGACAACGGATTACATCCTCAGTTGGGGTCAACAGAGTGCCATCCTTACTGTAGACAGCTTGGATGGTTCCCTGTTTTCCCCTCCTGAAGTGCCTCACGGTCCACCAGAAGCACCTTGGTGCCGACTGAAACTCCTTCTCCATGGTTGCTCCGAACTCCTCCCACACCTGCTGCTTTGCCTCACCCCAGGCTGCTGTCCTTCAGACCTGTCGGCACCTTGCAAATGCCTCCAGAGTCGTCCGAGATACCATATCCCGAAAGGACTCCTTCTTCAGTCGGATGGCTTCCTTGAGCACCTGTAGGAAGTTTGTATTCTTATAGAAAATTGGAAGCTTAAGTAGATTTCCCATGGATGGTCGTATGAGGCTGTGTTTGAAGGTGGGATGTACAAACAGGTGTACTTGTTTTTATAGTTTTTATAGTGACAATAAAAGATATTGATTGATTACTTATGTTATATTATTTGACTATAGTATTTCATATTGTTTTTAAAAATCTGTTTATTGTCAGTTATATGAAAACAAAAGGATTCCTAGTAAACAGGTTACTGGAAGTGACTCAGACAAAATTAAATGGAACATTTAGAATATTTGAAACAGCAAATACTCAGTACCCCACCTCCTGAACACAGTTTATTTAAACTTGAACTCACAGCAAATATAAGATTTTATTCATCTTATGTACCTACTGAAACATTGTACAAATTGTGGGAAAATATAAGATTTTATTCGGCTTATGTACTTACTGAAACGTTGTACAAATAGTGGGAAATTTGTTAGTGCTGGCAAAAATGGATTTTTAGCTAACATCTCCTCAGTGTTGTCAAGTTAAACGCAGTCGCAAAGAACACTGACAGCATGCATTTCACAGTAAAAGTATTTGTTGGGATCCTGGCATTAAATGTTTTATTTTGAAATGATACGAGCAACATGAACTATCTCCCAGTAACATCAGCGAGCCACATCATCTTCGAAGTACGAATGTTAATCAAAATAAAGGTTTCAAAATAAAGGCTATGAAAATTAATTCCAAAAATTTTCATAATAAAGGATGCATATCATTGTGCTATGCGCAAGCCATATCCGGGTCGATCTGACAAATAGCCAGAGAGATATGCGAGCCACATATTCGCACACACACACATGCATCTTCCTTTATAGATAAATAGGTGGGGTCATTTTATAATCAGGGCCATCTTTATATTTGGGAAAACATGGCAAAGTGAAATTGTTTGAAATACATAACAACAAAAAAATTCATTACTAAAATGCAAGTGTGACCACAACATATTACGTCAAACCATCATGATCTGAGAGAATTCACATAGTGACTCTGTCCTCACATCATCGGGACTCGACCCACGTGGACAAATGATCACCAGCGACATTCAAATCCTCATAAACTGTGTGTTTTACATGAGGAATCTTTCTGTGGCTAGAAAATTGTTTGGGAAGCAAACACCCCTCATGTTTGATTTAAATTCATGGTGGTTTTTATTGTACGTGGAGGAAATGGTGCAGAGCGGCATACTCCTGCAATCAGTAAAGAAAATAACCCACCCTGTGGTACCATGATTCCATGAGATGGTTTCTGTGATGGAGTTGCCGAGCTCCAAAGTGCGATGGATTCCATACGGAATAAGTCCGATTTAAGGCCTGGTGATAACCCCGTCTTAAAGACTGATGCCTTGTTGTTTTTTTTGTTTTTTTTTGCTTTTCTCCATGGAGGACATCAGCCTGATGGTATTCAGATAAATTTTTATCCCCTGAGCAGTAATTACACCGAGGGATAAAGCAGAATGGCACTGGCGTCAGTGCACCTCGCTTCACGCAAAGCAACTCAATCCATCAGACGGCTCCGAGCACTTGAGTCACACGAGGATTCCTCTCTGCTTTCTCTTAAGCTACAAACATTATTGTCATTTAATTAAATGCAGAGTGTTTACATTATATGCACTTCAATTCAGGGGAATGACACAGTGATGTTTGATATTTCAGAATAATCCCACAGAACTTTAAGTGCATGTTAACTCCTGCTGGGAATTGCATTCCATGCTCTACAATTCCTCTGTCCGAGCTCGGCTCTAAGACGTTTGTTTTTGGTATTCGTCACACATGGAGGGAACGGGTGAAAACCCGAGTGACCTTGACCAATCAGCGTCCTAAATAACAGGCTTTCAGGAACCTGAGAGCAAAGTGGACCATCTGGTTCATCCCAAACATCCACAGACAGTTTTCTGTGTAAGCTTCCAAAGCGGCGAGCATTGTCTAGCATCACCATATGGCTGGATCTAAGCACCTTATTAGTGTACATTACCAGCGGACAAATCACATTAACGTCCAACAAGGTGCTGCAGCCATACTTTCTGAACCAGAGGGGGCAGAAACGCATGTGTTAATTCGCATTAAGCTTCTTGTTTTCTGACTGCTGCAGCTGCTACGTGCACGCTGGCTGCTGAGAGATCCTTGCAGGGGGTTGATTTGAAGAGAAACAGCAGCGCTCACCTCCTGGGAAATGCCTGAGTTGCTCCGACTAAGCCGCACTAAGAAGCAGGTTTGAGTGTCTCTGCTGACACCAGTTAATCTCTTCCTTCAGTCTTTGATTGAGGATGTTTTTTTTTTTTTTTAGTGGTACGATGAAATCAAAGAAAGAATCGACGACGGAAAACGGTGGAATGTCCAAACAATTGACTTCATTAAACCGAGGAGTCCAGGACAGATTGACGCATGAATGTGTAAATGTGCGCGACGGCCCATCTGCAGCCTGAAGCTTAAGGCTAAATGGTTAATTAAGGTTTATAGACTGCGTCTAGATTATGCTCTTAAGAGACAGTGTAAACAAAGCAGATCATTATTGAAGGTGGCGAGAGAATCGGTCGCCAATGAGGCAAAATTGACATTTTTCGGCTTCTGAGAGCCTGTTGCTTTGCGACAAAGCTTCTTTTAATGCTTCCCCGTCCAGCGGACTTGAATGGGCTCGGCGGAGCTGTGTGCAGAGTGTCAGCTGTCCCATTGCACAGTTTGCCAAACATAACGGGGTAAACAGAGGTTTTCTCACACTTAACAAGCAACAAAGCAAAAGGGATACCTCATCAGACTGATCAGAGCCGCTACTCAGATCGGCCAAATACATAAATAAATATACATACGAGGGCTATCAATAAAGTAAGGGTCCTTTTTATTTTTTTCAAAAACTATATGGATTTCATTCATATGTTTTTACGTCAGACACGCTTGAACCCTCGTGCGCATGCGTGAGTTTTTCCACGCCTGTCGGTGACGTTATTCGCCTGTGAGCACTCCTTGTGGGAGGAGTCGTCCAGCCCCTCGTCGGAATTCCTTTGTCTGAGAAGTTGCTGAGAGACTGGCGTTTTGTTTGATCAAAATTTTTTCTAAACCTGTGAGACACATCGAAGTGGACACGGTTCGAAAAATTAAGCTGGTTTTCAGTGAAAATTTTAACGGCTGATGAGAGATTTTGAGGTGACTCTGTCGCTTTAAGGACTTCCCACGGTGCGAGACGTCGCTCAGCGCTCTCAGCCGCCGTCGTCAGCCTGTTCAAGCTGAAAACCTCCACATTTCAGGCTCTATTGATCCAGGACGTCGTGAGAGAACAGAGAAGTTTCAGAAGAAGTCGGTTTCAGCATTTTATCCGGATATTCCACTGTTAAAGGAGATTTTTTTAATGAAAGACGTGCGGACAGATCCGCGCGTCGGGACGCAGCCGACGCGGTGCGGCGGCACAGGAAAGACACCTCCGTGTTGATAACCATTTGTAAAATCCAGGCGGCGTTTGATGGCTTTCAGTGGAGTGAGTATATGAGAAATTGTTTAACAGGCAGGACATGTTCCAACTTGTCCTTAAGGCTTTCAACGGAGGTGTTTTTCCTGTGGCGGAGCGTCGCGGCGGCTGCGTCCCGACGCGCGGACCCGTCCGCACATCTTTCATTAAAAAAATCTCCTTTAACAGTGGAATATCCGGATAAAATGCTGAAACCGACTTCTTCTGAAACTTCTCTGTTCTCTCACGACGTCCTGGATCAATAGAGCCTGAAATGTGGAGGTTTTCAGCTTGAACAGGCTGACGACGGCGGCTGAGAGCGCTGAGCGACGTCTCGCACCGTGGGAAGTCCTTAAAGCGACAGAATCACCTCAAAATCTCTCATCAGCCGTTAAAATTTTCACTGAAAACCAGCTTAATTTTTCGAACCATGTCCACTTCGATGTGTCTCACAGGTTTAGAAAAAATTTTGATCAAACAAAGCGCCAGTCTCTCAGCAACTTCTCAGACAAAGGAATTCCGACGAGGGGCTGGACGACTCCTCCCACAAGGAGTGCTCACAGGCGAATGACGTCACCGACAGGCGTGGAAAAACTCACGCATGCGCACGAGGGTTCAAGCATGTCTGACGTAAAAACATATGAATGAAATCCATATAGTTTTTGAAAAAAATAAAAAGGACCGTTACTTTATTGACAGCCCTCGTATATATAAATGTGTTGTTTCACCAACCAACATACTCACTTTTTCCAAATAATTTATCTATGGCCTAAATCAGCTTTCTCTGAACTGCAAACTTTTCTGTTTGTATTCAGTGTTTTATGTGTTTGCAATGAAATTGACAGCATCATAATGCTAAATTCACTCAACAGACCCTCTAACCACAGCTGTCATTTTGCTCTGGTGTCCGATTTTTCAAACAAGGTGCAAATCAGTGGAAATACAGTGCATCCAGAACGTATTCACTTTTTTCGCATTTTCATTTTTTACTCCAAAATGGATAAAATTATTTTTTTCCTCAAAATTCTACACACAATACCCCATAATGACATGAAAAAAGTTTGTTTTTTTTTTTGGTTTTTTTTAGAATTTTCCAAATTTATTAAAAATAAAAAAACCTAAGAAATCACATGGACATAAGTATTTACAACCTTTGCCATGAAGCTCAAAATTGAGCTCAGTCCTGTTTCCACTGATCATCCTTGAGATGTTTCTACAGCTTAGTTGAAGTCTACCTGGAGTAAATTCAGTTGACTGGACATGATTTGGAAAGGCACACACCTGTCTACATATAAGGTCCCACAGTTGACAGTGCATGTAAGAGCACAAACAAGACCTCAGGCAGGATTGTTTCAAGGCACAAATCTGGGGAAGGGTACAGAAACATTTCTGCTGCTTTGAAGGTCCCAATGAGCACAGTGGCCTCCATCATCTGTAAATGCAAGAAGTTTGGATCCACCAGGACTCTTCCTAGAGCTGGCCACCCATCTAAACTGAGCATTCTGTCAGAGCTCCAGTATTCCTCTGGAGAATGTGTATTATATATATATATATATATATATATATATATATATATATATATATATATATATATATATATATATATATATATATATATATATATATATATATATATATATATATATATGTTTGGCCTTACAACAAAGTCATATTTGAAATAACCCAGCGGTCTGAGAGGCACTTGTCAAATTAGACCCAAAGATTTTGACGTCTCAACAGTTATTTATGTTGTGTTGTTTCTGATTGCTTTTACATAATTTCTTCTCTATATGTTAAGGATAGGGTTTAACGGTCTGTCGGCAAGTAAAGAAAACATCCTAAAAGATGAAAACTGTGCTATTCTTATGTTATACAGCCAGTTGTGACAATTTAATGAAGTGATGACTTTTTGCATTTTTAATAAAATGGTGCTTTCATTTGCCATTTTGTGAAGTATTTTGCAAATCTCTGTTTAGCATCTGTCAACCACTCAGTGAGTGTTTCCCGGTTTATGGGGACTCAACAGGTTTTAACAGGCCTGAGCAGTGGAACAGTGCAAAGACAAGTATAAAACACAAAATAGTGGATTGCATCATTTGTGTTTAACCTTTGTGACCTGTGCATGTTTTGTTTCGGAGCAACTACTGCCAAAATGACATTCTGAAAAGTAAAGGCCCAGTGTGTTAAAGGCGTCATTTACTTTGTACCAAGTGACAGAAAACCATTTTAGAATTTAGGAAAAATATGTTGGTGTCATGTTTGGACTTGTTATGTTATTTTGGGTTTTATTTTCATCTTTTGCTGTTATGGTTGGTTTTCTGTTCCTAGTATTCTCTTGTCCTTTGTCTGTGGGTTTGGTGTTGCATGTGTCTTTCCTGTTGTCCTCCGTTTGATACGCCCCATTCCTGATCTTGCCTTCTCGCATGTTTTTAATGTCTCCTGATCACCTCCTGTGTTTAAGCCCCATATTTCTTGCTTGCCTTTGCCACATCATCAGTGCTTTTGTCAGCATTTCCAGCCTTGTCTCACGATGTTCTTGCTTTCTAGTTTATGTCTTTCTGTGTAACGACTGTCCACCTGTTTTTTGATCTCACCCTGCCAGCGCATGTTTTGGACACTAATACTGATTTCTGTCTGCTGCCCTGTGTACCAAACCCTGCCTGGCAACCAAGTAAAGCCTTTTGAATTCCCACCTGTGTGTCTAAGTCCAGCAATTGTGTCTAACCATTTTGTGTCTCAGATTCTGACATAGTCACACTGAGGTTTAATAGTAATAAACAATAAATATGAAGGCTTTCAAATATTAATAGAAAGTGTTGTATTGGATTCACCATTACAGAATTCATAACATATTGATAAAGTGAATAACAGTGACAGGATTTATTTCAATTTCTATGTATTTCTAAATGGATATTGTTTGTTTGGTGATTGTTTGCTATTTCCACATCAGTTTTGCAACAAGCAGGAAGAAAAATGAAAATTTAAATAGACTTGGTCTTTAAAGGCACTCAGTCACTACCCAGTAAGCATATTTTCTCCCACTATCACTTAATTTTGGCTTAATAAATTACAAGCAAAGTCATTAGGCATGGATTGTGGCCAAGTGGTTAAATGCACTTGTTTCCACTTGCGGAAAATTCTTATACTATATATATATATATATATATATATATATATATATATATATATATATATATATATATATATATATATATATATATATATATATATATATATATATATATATATATATATATATATAGTGTGTGTGTGTGTGTGTGTGTGAAAACAAAAAATAGATATCATGCTTGGTTCAATTTTTTTAAACTTATTTTTTTTTTATTAATGTGTTGGTGGTTGGAAAGGATTCAGCCTGCAAGATGACAGAAAACTAGAGCTCTTCTGACTAGACTAGAAGTCTACTGTACCTGCATTAATGGCAAATGTCACCAGGTGGAGACATTGATTCATTTCAAGAACCTTTGGTTCTGCATGTTAGCAAACCCAGTTCACATGTCTATTTATAATAACAGGGCAGAGGTCCGATGTGTGCATTTGCAAAAACTTTAAGTCGAGATGGCTATTAGCTGTTGAAAACACCAGTATAAATAAAGCTCCTTAAGGAAGCATTAAAGTCAGCGATCAAGTGCTAAAAAATGAAAGACGACATTTGATTCCAAGAAAAAAGTTGCTCCCACTTGCCCCCCTTGCCAAACCCTAACCCGGCCCAAGGTTTTGCTGAGTTTGGCTGAGTTCTGCCAAGGGCCAAGTACTCTTGTAACCACTGTAGCATAGTACATCCAAGGGGTGTCCGTACTACACGCTGGCTTATTTCCAGGATGCACTACAGGGGAGGTTGTGTGATATGTTCTGAACTGACATTCGTACATTCTGAGTGATCGGACGCAGGTTTAGTAAAATGGACTACAGTTGTATAACAGGTGAGTCGGTGTTTGTGTTGATGCCTGTGGATTTATGCATGAACAGATATGTATTTCTTTAAAAAAATGCGATAACAAAGTGCTTAAGAATTTAGAGATGAGCTAGGTTATAACTGGGTTTCTAAAACAGAAACAAGATAAAAAAACATCATTGTGAAACTTTTACCCACAGCATTAAAAAAAAACCCAATTAGCTACAAAAGCAGTGCACACACACACACACACACACACACACACAAAGTATTCCCAATCAGTATTTACAGGCTGCTCTAGGAAAGTGTGTGTGTGTGTGTGTGTGTGTGTGTGTGTGTGTGCACGAGTGTGCACGTGTGTGTGTGTGTAAGACCACATTGTTAGTGAAAAGGTTGTGTTTTCTTGTATTTTTTTAAAGAGTGGATCGAGAACCTTGCTTGCTCCTCTGTTAAAGTTCACTTGAGGAACCTGATACTATGTTTGGCTCTTTCGTGTTGTGGTGACGCTGCAGTCTGCCTGAAACGTCCACAAATCGACCTTGTTCCAGATTTATTGTGGGAGTCCTGAAGAATAATCCAACAATGCCCTGGCCATACTTTTTTTTTTTTTACAAAACTTCATCAGTTATCGTCCACGACCTTGTTTTTGTATTTTTCCACTTAAAAATGCACTCTGCTGAAATTCTGTTTGTCTCATGGTAACATCTACACTAATGTTTTCTTTTCACTCATTTGTCACTTTAGTATTTTTCTCCACCTGAACGGGGCAGATTTCTTTGCACTCGCATAAAATTGAAACCTGATTAAAATATGCAAGAATTTTTTTGTAACATCACTTAATTTATAAATAATCCAAGAATGTACACATCATAAACCTTTGAGACATCTTAAAAACACAGCTGCAGTTATTCTTTAAAAGTCTCCTTTGACCTGCACTTTAGTGGCTGATAAGAAAAGCCTTTTTTCATTTACAGTTTTTTATCCTGTCCTCTCCACAGCGGACGCAGAAACCCTGACTGATGAATTTGTTTGTCATGTTTTTATTCTTGTTGATCCATTGTCCTGTGGTGGAAACTCAATCATATTTCTCTCTCTGGTGCTCATCTTGCTTCACCTTCTTCCCCTTTTCTTGAGATATCAAATGTTTAGGTTTTACTGCTGACCTACAAAGCACTGAACGATTGTGCACCTACATATGTCACCAATGTGTAGTCTTACGTACGGTCTCCTTTGTTTCATTCTTAAAGTGTGGACTGTCTGTTCAAAGACTTAAATAGTTTGCAGGTTGGTTGAGTCTTAAATTCAGTCACAAATCATATATTATATCTGTTACATTTATTTTAAAGGTCTTATCTTTTATGTTGTTCACAGCTGTGCAGCAAAACCTTTCAGACCCTAAAACTCAGGAACGGTGAAACTCTTAAAATCAAAACTTTCCATTCATTAATACTGGGACGTTAAACATCTGCATGCCAAAAAAATTAATCACGCACTTGAAATAACTTTTTTTAAATTTTGGGTTACAAGTAGGAAATGTACAGAAGCCCTGAAATGCTCACATTGTCCACTAGATGGTGACAAAAACTGCTCAAATGTGCAGCAAGGTCTTGATTTATTTATTCATATGAGAAGTTAACCTTTGGCAAGTATAAGATGGGTTGACCATCAAACATCAACTTACGTTTGTGTTCCTGACCTTACGGCCAATTTTTTGTTGTGTTATGTGGCTCAGAATTTGTGGTCTGGTGACTACTAATTTAACTCTGTTCTTTGATATGTGTTGTTGTCCACATTTATACTGTCTATCAGGGTTCTCCAACCACATGCCAGCAGAACACCTTCTCTGCATGTTTTCCAACTCCCCCAACTCCACCCACAGCTAATTAACTCTGTCATGTTTGCTCAGGTAATCAGTTAAATAATCGGGTATGAGCAGAGCATGTAGGCAAGGAAACATACAGTATAGGCAGTGGTGGGCACAGTTTTGCTAATCCCATAACAGATAATAAGATAATGTTTTGCTGGCGGATTAGCTTTTCAGATAAGTTTTAAAACCATCATCATCACCAATTATCTTCTGATAAATTTAGTTCCGATAACTTGCAGTCCGATAACATTTTTTTGCTGGTAAAGTGAGCAAAGTTTAATGGTCAAAAATGTTTGTAAACCCTAAAATCAAACATTTTGCTCCATCTGTTGTGTATTTGTGGCAGTCAGACTGGCTGCCTGTCACTTGCTGTTTACGTCATCATTAAGTGCAAAATGCGATTGGCCGGTTGACGCAGGGAGCACTGTGGGTAATGTAGTTCAGGTTCACTTTGGAAGCTACAGTGAGTCGTCGGCTCAATAAAAAACAAAACTGACTAATTTTAACATTATTTTATTTTATTTCTTTGTGGCTGATGGCATAATTTAATCACCAAGACTGGGTGGGGGAGAGGAGCTCTCACGGCGCAGCTGTGTACAGAGGGACTTTTCTTCATCGTTTAGACCAGGGGTGGCCAAGTTCGGTCCTCGAGAGCCACATTCCTGACACTCTTAGTTGTCTCCCTGCTCCAACACACCTGAATCCAATGAAAGACTCATTAAAAGTCTGCTAACAAGTCTGTCATTGGATTCAGGGGTGTTGGAGCAGGGAGACAACTAAGAGTGTTAGGAATGTGGCTCTCGAGACCGAACTTGGCCACCCCTGGTTTAGACACTGTTTTGGATAAAAAAAGGATGCTTTATGTGGATTATTTCCTCAGGCGAGTCCCACTGAAACTAAAATAAGAATTTATTTTTACTATATGTCTTTTAATCTGCCAGTCAATGCATTAATGGATGTACTTCAGTTGTTTAAGCCTCAGGGTTCAATGCGTGTGAAAAAAGCAGCAACTTTTTAGTTTGTACTTCTAATACTGTGTTTTACTGCTTTTGAAAGATGATGACAGGTTTTATTTTTTTATTCATTCATTTTTCATGCATTCTTATGTGTTTGTGATCCTTGAATTTACCCAGCAGTGAAAAGTGAAAGTGAAACTGGTTTATCAGAAGCCAACAGTGTAACTGGATGTGGCCGCGTCCAAATCAATACTAAAAGTTATCGGTTATCAGTTATCTGTAATAAAGATACATTTTTTTTAGCAGTTTATCAGTTTAGCATCTTAAAAGACAACGTTTCAGTTATCGGATTAATGGTTATCGACGCTAACTTTTTGGTTAGCTGTGCCCACCAAAGAGTATAGGACAGGTGCTCTTCGGGAGCAGTTTGGAGACCCCTGCTGGAAATAATGTGTTATTTCTTCATCTTTAACCCCTTAATGCCCATCGTCGCATATATGCTACAATCTCTGACTCAAATATGCAACTTACCAAATTGACCTTTATGCCCGTTGTCGCAAATTTGCAACAAACCATCATTATTATTATAACATTATAACATAAAGTCATTACCAGAATACCCAATATTACTATCTAGTTTTTGTGCAAAAGTGAAATTAATAATCTCAACATTATTTACCATCTACTTAAAGGCAAAAACACACACAAAACATTTTTTTATATACAGCTATATAAATTTGGGCGTTAAGGGGTTAAAGCTACTGTGTGTAGGATTTGGGGCCGTTTATTAGTAAAAGAAATGTAATATAGCATTTATAACCATCTGTTCATTAGTGTGTAAATTACGCGAAACAATGAAACATTGTGCTTTTAGAAGCTTTGAACGAGACTTTCGTATATCTATGTGGGAGTGGGCCCCATCATGGAGTCAGGGAAATATAGAAGCCCAAAAGGGACATACTTAGTCCGCCTTTTGCATTTTGCAGCATGGCCGGAAAACTAAAGAAAAAACAAGAGGACTACGCTGTTGCTCCCCTCGATGGTGTCGACTGTTCGCTAGTGCAGGATAACAAGTTTGAGAATGCTCATTTTTGTGAAGTGGACGATCATCCATATTGCTAATGACTAGAAAAAGGGAAGCAGTATGATCTCTTGTCCACACACAAATGAAAAATTCCCTCTAAGATCTTTTTCAAAAAGTGTTCTGTAAACACGGCATGGTTTGAAGAAATATTTGTGTATACATAAAACCACTAAAAACAACTGAAAATGCTGTTGAATATATGCTAGGCCTTTACGTGGTGCTGTAACGCTTCTACAAAAAAACAGAGAAGAAGACATGGAGCATGCACATCAAGCGTGATGGCAAACACAAATGCGAACGTAAGAGTGAAAGCTGAGGCACTGGCGTGGACCGTTGATGAAGGCCAACTTTTGCTTAGAGTCACATTGGATTAAAAACTGATTAAGCTACAAGATGCGACCGTTTGCTGCTCCATGTCGTCAAATAGGAGCAGAAGATTTTGCTGTAGTAGCCCCAACAAGAATGTCTGTAGCATGAACACAAGCTTGTAGTCCTCCGTTGTTGTTGTAACGTGATGTCGTGTGGCATTAGAGAGGTAGCGCTATAACTTCATTGTTTCACAAAGGTTGCGTATTGGTCCTACATATCAGCAGAAATGCCGATATGAATCAAAACGTCTGTGGATACGCCTTAAATCATCTCCATGTGGATGAGCATAAATCCCATCATCAACAATGTGAAAAGGAAAAAAATATCATGACTGGCAATACCATAGTGCAACCTGCAACATGACCACTAGGCGTCACTAAATCCTACACAGTGTAGCTTTAACGCCGTGTTCTGTGATACAGCTGTAAAGCGGTTTCTGCTTTTACTGGAAACATTCTATACATCAGTTAATTGGACCTTTGGGGTCACAGTGTGAGTATTTCTAGTTATGTTCCGCTTTAATTGGTGTGATGGACACATACACAGCAAAGCTTTTCCTCTTAGAAATTGGCATTTAATTGACTGGACTTTGACAGATCTTTATCCAAACACTGAAGGCTGGGAAAAAAACAGTCAAGACGACTGGAATGTTTAAACTCCAGATTGATGGGAGCTGTTTAACTGAATGAAAGATCTGGCTTTTAAATAGGGATGTTCATTGAAATTCTTTGTCTGCTAAGCACTGGTTTAGCCCCTCCAATACTCACCCACCAGCAGAAAGAAGAAGAAGAAAAAAACAAGCCATATACAAACAGTGCGGCATTATGGAGTGATGTGAAAGACATGGGAGTTCCACCATAACAGGCGTGGACGAAGGGATTTACTGTGCTTTCTTTTTCCTGTACGTGAGACCAAATGCGGTGCATGCTAATGCATCCTGAAGCGGACGAGCGCAGTCGCACAATCACACACAAAAATGCATGCATGCATGTAACTGTGCGGTCAGGCCTGTATAGATGCAGAGGTTTATGTGCACACACAGCCTGAAATTAACTTTCACATTCTTTCAAATATGTCAGCTGTGAAATCAAAATCTCACTTTTCATTAACCACATGCAATTTACCTTGAAAATAAACTGTGTGTGTGCAAAGTGAATAAATACAACAAACTAAAGAGGCGTATTATGAAAAACTGGCTTTTATCTGCTTTGTATGGTTGAATACATATGGGGTTTAGGGCCCTATTTTGATCGCAGATGCTAAAATGAGCTGTGCAGATGACTCAAATCCATTTGGGGTGTGCCCAAGTACACTTTACTATTAGACCAGGCAGAAATACCTGAGCAAAACCTTGCACTGGGTGCAAAAGGGTTACATTAAGAGTTTCCATTATTCAACTGCATACTCGTGCCAAAATATATCACCCTATCTGCATGGAACCTGCACTTCCCATTAACTTGGAACGTGTCAGGCACACAGTGTGGCGGTTTGGGGGGAAGAGGAAGCAAGTAAAAAGATTTCTGATTTATTGGCAGGTCAGTGCAAGCCTGTCAGAGTGAGCAGAGGCCACCAAAGCTCCCTGCGGTGAAGCAGTGAAGTGAGGACTCATTTTATTTTTATTTTTTTACTTTTTTTAACGGATGTTGTTTTACTATTTTCTTTCCATTTACCATGATGTCCCCACTTTTTCAGATTCAGGGTTGTAAAATATTTTCCTTCTCACAGAAAAAAAACAAAGATTTCTGTCTCTTTTTTTAGTTAATTGAGGCATCAAAGTACACCAGTTTTGAAAGGAGTTGTCCTCATTATATGACCTTTTAATTTGGTGAGTTACAAAATAACAGCACTTTGCATTTTCGAGTTATCATGTAAACATACTGGAGGGGATAGACTTATCTATCTGTCCATCTTTCCATCTGCTTATCCACTTGACATCCTGTGTAAAATCCCCCCTTTAAAGATTTTTCTTTCCATCTCACTCAAGCTTTACGTCTGTGAAGGACGACACATTTAAGAAATTGCATCTTCTAAAATCAAACAAAGCAGAAAAAAAAATTCCCGTTGGTAATACTGTACTTTTTATGCAACTTCTCAAATCTCAGTTTGGTCAGACATACATTTGGTTCACACTTGACAATTAAAAAAAAAAAAAAAAACAGATTTCATCATTGTGAACAAAATGCAAAAATAAAAGGAAACAGACCTAAACTGGAACTGTAAAATGGGCTGTTATAAAAAGCTTTTAGGTGTTTAATTTTGTGTTGGCATTTGATCTTCACCAAGTTAAAGTCAGGTGTGTTTTTTTTTTTTTGGGGGGGGGGGGGGGGGGGGGCAACTTTTTTGCCTTTTCCTCAAAAGTGGGTTTATTTTTCACAGCTGTGTAACAGTTTATCTGCACACCTTCCAGCACTCCTGTTTCATATCTTCTGCTGGATGAGAACATGGAGAAAGCCAAAGTTCCTTTATATTTCCGGCAGACAATCAGCGTGGAAAACAGCAGAGATTTGACATTTGCGCTTAAGTTTTTGTGACATAGACAGATCTAAATCGCTGTTTTGATACATTCATCTCGCCTTCTGGTTTCATTAGCTCATCTTCTTCATGCACTTGCATCACCACAGAGATTTAGGATGGTTTGTCATCCTAATGCACAGCGCGCAAAAAATAAAATAAAAATTAAATAAACTGGGATGTGACAGACAGGACTGCACTCTCAAGTTGCCAAACTGTAACAACAACAAGAGCGTGACAGAAGGAAGTGAGAGACAGACAGGAGGTCACGGCCAACATCTATCAAGCTCTCGGGAAACTATACAGTTGTTATAAATATAGTCTCACTTTTTTGAGAGCTACTTCATTACAGTGTCAAACACTTTGGAAATCACATCTTTTTTCACCCTTAGAAGTGTGTTACTAAGGTGGCAGGGAAAAAAATATGAATCAGCAAATGCAAACAGTGTGGTATTGTATGTTAAATCTGTCTGGAAAAAGCAGGTCTGAAAAACAGAGTGACTGGTGAGGGAAGCCACCAAGGCACCTAGTATGGAAACTCTGAAGGAGTTATAGGCTTCTGTGTCTGTGTAGCATTTGTCTGTTGCATCACCAGGTATTCAGCTCTACGGTCAAGTGGAATGGAAAAGGATTTTAATCAAAACAAGATGTGATGTCTGCAGTTTGCCAGAAGGCACATGGGAGAATCAATTTGCTCTGTGTTCTTGTGTGAAAATCCTTATCGGTGCCACTGTGCCGTGTAGAATTGAAATGAATGAGTGTTGACAGTCTACTTTACGAGCACATCTTGTTTCATTTCGCCCCCTTCATGTTGGTGTTCAGAGACAACACAATAAGGGGGCATCACTGTCCAAATACATATGGACCTAACATTATACGCTACAGTTTGGCTTGTAGATCTGAGCTTCATGTATCTCCTGTTTACCCCAACATGATCCCTGCAACCACATGATCTTCCTACATTCAGAAATGCTCCAAACAAGTTTTTACAATCAGAGAAACGGGAAAAAAACAATATCACAGATCAGATCTCCATGTTTCCTCCCACCATGACTCCTTGTAAAACACTTTTATGCAGCTTGCATGGATGCCATGTTTCATAGCTGCACTTAGATCTTTCAAATAATGACACAAGTGTGCCAAACTGTGGTGGTGATCTGAGCCAGAACCTTTTATGAGAACCAGAATCTGAAGAGTTCTTTTCATATCATCGATTTGCAGCCTGAGACTCCTGAACCCAAACTCTGATTAATGAGTTTATCATTACCGAAAACACTGAAACGTCCTGGCAGGAGGAACCACTGTCCACAGGAGCACATTTTCAGGCTGTGATGAGTCAAACTGCGTGACAAGTGTTTTCAACATGACCTAATCACTCGCCAAACCTTGGCAATTGTATGGCATTGTGTGACTTGTTTGTGGCAAATAGTGGCATATTTGTGGCAGACAGTAGTGATGACACATGTCCATTAGGCATGTGGACATTAATCGATACGAATCGGTATCTAGATAAAAACGTGCGCAATGCGAATGCATTGATTCATTCAGTGTGCATCGATTCAATTGATGGGTGAAATCGCGATGGATCGGTTGCTGCCTGCTCACATTGATTTTTTTTCCGATGCACATTGAATGCACCATGGAAGGACAAAAATGATGACATCAATAGCCTTTTTGCTTCGCGATTCCCTTATCGGTCCTTCAGTTTGGGACACTGGAGCAGCCGTTGTTTTGAGGGTAATTATCAGGAAATGATCATGTCTCTATGTTGATTGCAGATTGCAGTGAGTCTGCTTGAAGCTTGAAGCAACAATGCAGTGCTTCGACTCGCTGTTCGCTGGTTCTCTGCTTCACTGGTTTTCAGAAGCGGCAAGTCCGCAATTTCTTCATTAACCCCTCTCAAAGCCATTTAAAGATGTCAATCATGAGTCGCTTTGTGTGGATTAAAGTCACGAACTGTGACTCGTGTTGTTGTGGGCAAGAAACGAGAATCGTCCTCCGTTCCACACCTGAGTTTTACGCGATGGTTCTCTGGTGTGAGCACCAGCCGGTGCGCAAACTGAAGTTGTCCATCAGGTAATGGAAATAATAATAATAATAATATCCTCTGTTGGGCAGCACAGTGGATTAGTGGTTAGCACTGCTGCCTCACAGCGAGGAGGTCATGGGTTCAATTCCCGCCTGTGGCCTTTCTGTGTGGAGTTTGCATGTTCTCTCCGTGTTTGCGTGGGTTTCCTCCGGGTGCTCCGGTTTCCTCCCACGTCCAAAGACATGCAGGATAGGTGGATTGGAAAATTTAAATCTGTAGATGTGCGTGTGGGTGTGAATGTTTGTTTGTCTATATGTGACCCTGCAACAGACTGGCGTCCTGTCCAGGGTCCCGCCTCGCGCTCTATGACTGCTGGGATAGGATCCAGCCCCCCGCGACCCTTAATTGGACTAAGTGGTTGAAGATGTGTATATCCTCTGTTTTGTGGGACTAAGTGCACAGCTCCAAAGAGCCGCACAGATTTCGGTCGGAATTAATAACTTCAGAGCAAATCGCTGTTTTGAATCAAACGACACCTCTTTCCAAATGTTATAATACAGAAAATAAACTACAGCGGCCAAAACATTTTTTTCTCCCAAAATGAGATGTCCTCCATTTCTTATGAATTACATCCTGACATGCAGCACAGCCGGCTGAAGAGCTCAGCTCAAAGTCAGCTCAAAGTCTATGGAGTTACATTTGTGTCATTAATATCTGAAAGGAAATGCTTTTGACAAAAACTACAGATTTTGATTATTTCTATTTATGTGCAGAGATCAAGGATCCATCATGTACATCAAGGATCCAGTGAGCATGTGCAGATTTTATTCATTTTTATTTATATCCAGAGATCAAGGATCCAGTGATCAATTTCATATTTATTTACTTTAAGACTCAATAAAATGTTGTTGACACAGAAAACCTGTAAAGCCTACATTTAGTACACAGAAAATTCACTGGAGGTATTGATAAGGGAATCGATAAAGAATCGGAACGATAAACGGAATCGACAATGGCATCGATATCGATAAAATCTTATCAATACCCATCATTAATCGTTTTGCAGCAAATCGCATCATATCGCATTGTGAGAAATTGAATCGCCATCAAATACACATCAGATCGCATCAAATCGGGAACAGGGGTGAATCGTATCATCAGTATCGTCATGTATCGCTATATGTATTGTATCGCTCGTAGTGTATCGGGGTGCATATCGAATCGTTTTCAGAGATGAGCTTCACATGCCTAATGTCCTAATGATAATACTTGCTCTGCCCTTGTGTGTGTAAAATGCGAGTGTATCTGTCTCTTTTAGCGCAGTGAAACAAGGAAATGGGCTATGTAGATGTAGGTTTAACCCCCCGGACAGGACACTTCATCTGCATTGTCTCAGTCCACCAGCTATAAATGAGGACCAGCTTTCACTGGGGAAAAATAACCTGTGATGGATTGGTGTTCCATCCACAGAGTCGTAGGTCTTCATTTCCTTCACGCTTCTAAATCCAGGGATCACCAGCAGCACCAACAGGCCTCAGGGCCGATATAGGACTGCTTCTCCAGTGTTAAAAAATAAGCTCACGACAAAGTGTCTGTCCTCAGGCCGCAGTTGTGTCAGCCGCTGCTTTTACCAAATTTTGGAAGACTTTTAAACAAACTGTGACATAAGAGCACTCTTATTTTGGTTGATGCTTTGTTGAACTGTACTCGTCACACACGGCAGCACGGGAAGATAAACGCGCACTTTAACATGTTAAGATGAATGTCTGCGGTTGAAAATGGCCCACGGCAGACAGCAGACATGGAGACATGTCTGCAACGTCCACCTTCAACATTTCCTGCCAGATTGTGCCTGCCTGGGAGAACCATTTCCCCTGCCGTCTGAGCCCAGGCCTCAAAAATGTGAGAAAATGCTGCTGGATAATTTGGCCCGTATGATTATGGGCTTTCTGATATTTTGTTATTCTACCCCAAATCCCTTTTTCTGCCTCTCAACAACAATGTACTGAAAAGTCTTGTCAAAATATTGTGGAATTGTTGTCAGGGCTCTAAATATGGATTCCTTGTGAAACGTATAAAAAGGGATTGAATCCTAATTAGTATGTATGCTTGTTGGGCAACTTTGTCCATGTGGCACAAACCACCCAATGGTATAAAAAGCAAGACAATCTAAACAAGTAGCTGAAAGCTGATGGAATGTTGATTTAAAAAAAATTAACTATATATATCTAATAAATATGTACAATATTTTACACATTAAGCAAACGTCTTACACTTTGGACAACATTGTCCAAATTCTCACCAAAAACCCTGTACATGGCCAAAAATACACGGCACTACAAAATGGTCACATGGTCAATTCAGGAATGAATCAGAACCACCCTCAGACCCCGACGGCTGTGCCAGTCCGACTCAGAGAACATATACTTAACTGGGATACCATGTGATTTGGCTACGGGGCTACGCATGTACTCCTTCAACTGCACATTAACTGGCCTCTATGCAATAACAAGTTAACCTTTTATCTGGCTATAACAAGCTCCACCGCCGTATCTAAATAAACACAGGACACTATTCAATCAAAGCCGCTGAAAGGCCTTCTGGGGGACAGGTCCAAAAAACACCCACTATTTTGCAAGCTAAAAACGCCAGAATGTTTAGCTTATCATGCCACACAAAAGAGCGCACTATGAAATCAAAATGCTGTTTGTTGACACTGCTGGTAGTTTGTGAAAATATTCTTTTTCAGCTCGGTTTTGCTGGCGGATCACAAAAGCTTTAGCAAAACTCAACAATGTCCGCATAGGGACGACTTGAATGGTCCTGATTAGCGACGTCTTCACAGGATAAATACTCTGACGGCTCAAAGCTTCAACTGTGGTCATACCTGAATCAGTTGCAGTGATCAGCAGCGTGTACTTCCCCTGAATCTCGCGGTCCAGAGTCTGAGTCAGGCTTAGCTGTCCACTCGATGACAGACTGAATGCTCCATCTTCATTCCCACCACTTAGCATGTAGCTTAGCTGGCCGTTAGCAGCTTGGTCATCATCTCTGGCAACAACCTGGAAAATGTGTTAAGATTTTCTCAATTTATCACTTTTCACACAATCTCATCACTGTCAATGTATCCACATTCAAAACTCCCTTGTGCACTCCCTTCACTGCCCATGCCATATACCAGTAATGTGCATTTTAATCACTCACTAAGAGAAACAGCTGCTTTTGGATAAGTAAATGATGACTTAAGAATTTTAAAGCTGCAGAAATGGCAAAAAAAAAAAAAAAAAAAAAAATCAAAAAATGTTCAGGCTGCCAGCTGATTCAAATCTGATGTCACTAGTTGACTGTCCACATTATACTCAGCAGGTGACCAGATCCGATCTGTGTGTCCGTGTTGCAGTCCTCCACTGCCATTACTACTATATCCATTGATATAGTAGTAATGAAAGTCACACACATGGAAAAAGTCACATGACTGTTGTTTGGAGTCCAAATACTGCAACTAAACCCAGGAAACAGGATACAGCTTATAAAAACAATCAAAGTTTATGATGATTTTATATGTATTTATATATTTATATTTTAAGTATATATATATATATATATATATATATATATATATATATATATATATAATATTATAAAAAAAATGCTCGACAAATTAACTCCAGACGTAACTAGAATAACACCTTGCTGTTGTGTTTTTGATCAACACCAGAATTTTAACTGTTTTGGATTTGTAAAATACTCAAGAACTTCTTTTTGTCATTTTTCACTCATTCATGAACACTTGAGAGTTGAATTAACAGCAACACTGTTAAGATGTGACATCATAGTCCATTGAAATAAACAGCAGAATCACAACATTTTACACTCAAATGCCTTAACACAAGAAATGTAATACTGAAACATTTGCTGGTTCATAATTTGGTGCTAAATAAATAAAGTTAATTGAACTAACTACCAATTATTGGCATTAGGCATTGTGACAACCAGTGGGAGGGGAGTTGTAGGGGGGTGCCCTGCCTCCCCCTTGTAGAGAATGTTTTAATAGGTTTTGGATGCACATATATTTGCTGTTTTATTTAAAAGAATACTTCTATTATTATTATTACTATTATTATTATTAAATATAAAATAATGTCACCACTGACTTACTAACTGGCTAAGTCTTTTGAGCCTCATCTCATTTCCATTTCATCAAGTCAACTTTCTCACAGCTACAGACCATCATAAATGGAATTTAGGTTTCAAAAACACTTCTAACATCAAACTTTTATTAATGTCTGTAAATGTTGCCACAAAACAAAACATTCACCCAAACTGTAACCATTAATAATAGCAACGAAAGACATTATTGCTTGAGAGTTTTCCCAGAAAACCAATTCTGTTTCTCTACCAATATCAAAGGGAAAATACAAGATATACTCCAATGACTGACTCCAATGATTTACTGATGCAATAAGCCAAAACATTAGATCAGTATGGGCAATGATACTGATCTTGTTGCATGTATTGGGTATCAAACAGATGTCACCAATCTAATGAAAACACATTCTTTCAAAAATAAAGAATAAGAAAAGTCATAAAATCCCTGTGGATAAATCCCTTCTAACCTAGTCAAAATTCACCCAAATAAAAATACATAAAATATATGTTTTAATAAATGAATTAAATTAAGTTTTTGAATTATATAAAATCTCCCAAATAGCAATGGATAACTTGGGTTAGTCATAGTATTCATGAAATATGAGTTGGCAAGTAAATATATATTTTACTACGATCACAGCAATTTCTGTTGTGATCATATTATTATAATATAATATAATATAATATAAAATAATTATTATTCAAGCAATTGGAAAAATACAGAGAAACTTGTTCCAAGGTCTTTACAAATTCTATATATTTAATCCAGTTGCAGTTTATAATTAGTAAATGCCATCACTGTGTTGCAGCACCATTTCCTTACTTTAATAAAGTTACATTCTACAATGTCGTATAATAGGCTTAGGTGTTAGGCCATGAGCCAAATTTCTCCATTGTGAGCAAAAGTATTTATAATGTGCTTTTAATAAAAGCATGTACTTGTGGTGGCTGAGGACCTGAGTGAGGGGAGTGCCTTAAAGCATGATGGATTTAACTGTTCAAACATCTTGAAAACTCCCTAGTATCACAAAACATCATGCCAATGGGTGAATATTAGCTGAAAACTCACCAGTGCCACATAATGTGATGCAAATAGGCTAATATTAACATTAAAACCCATTAGCATCACATAAAGTGATGCTAACTGGCTAATGCTAGCATGAAACATCACTAGAATCACATGAAATGATGTAAATGAGCTAATATTAGTTTAAAAACACACCAGTGTCATATAATGTGATGGTAACGGGCTAATTTTAGCTTAAAAACTTGCTAGCATCATATTTTGTGATGGTAACAGATTAACGCTAGCATGAAAACTCATTTGCATCACTTAATATAATGCTAACAGCCTAAAGGTAGCATGAGCTGAGAACCTCTACTGTGAGCAAGAGGATTTAAAATGTGCCTCAGAAAAACAATTAGATTGTCATTTTTGTCAGCCAACATGTCAAATTTCCTGAAGATGTGTCTTAAAATTTCTCTCAGCAACATTCTAATTCTAAGTTTGTTTGGTTTTCAAAGTTTTTTTTTGTTGTTGTTGTTGCTGGATAGACTAACATAGACAGAGAATTACCGTTTAGATATGTGCTGTGAGGGAAATGTTAGCTTTGCTTCTCCTACACTACTGGATTCACACAACCACACAAATTTAAATTTGGGAAAATACAGAGTCGCTACCGTTTTCTATTCACCACTCTACTGAAACATTGAAGGCAAATGACTGCACTGTGCTCCATGGCAGTGTGAAAGTAATTGTTGAGGCAGGGAAGATCATTACCAGTTCATTCTGTCTAATCAGACCTTTCCAGCCGGCTCAGGGAGACTACAAAGAACCGCACAAATTTCTCTGCCCCTCCGGCTGGTCTGGAGATTAAGTACAGACACTGTGGGCATTAATGGTTTCTTTGTATGAAACTATTAGACAGTCGGATTTTTCCCCTTATGCTGCAGCATTTAACTACCGCAAGTCAACCCAAATTCACTGTGGGCGCCCCAGCCCTTCCTGCACTTCATAGCCACAGAAAGAGGCACTGCCAGGTTAGCCTACAGATGTGTGGTCTTATGTGGTAAACCCACCAAGTCTGCACAACACATAACTGGAGCCTCATTTCATTGAAAGGTACACCAGGGGGAAAACAACGGAAGTGAAGTCATGGCTCATGTAGTAAACAGGGGGTTAGGACATGAACTGCGTTGTCGTGCATTTCATATTTTAGTGAGATCCTATGAAAGTGAAGAAGATCCTGTTTGTTCATGAAGTTAATGGCATTTCACAGAAAAGAAAAAAGATCAAAGACTGACCTGGAGAATGTTTCGTGGTAGGTTCTCCATGTTCTCTTCAACATTCACAGTGTAAGGCGAGAGCTCAAACACGGGCGAGCAGTCGTTGACATCCAGCAACACAATGTTGACTGTTGCCCGGTCTGTCCTCGGGCTGCTGCCTCGATCGGTAGCTTGGACCACCAGTGAGTAAGATGTCCTCACCTCACGGTCCAGCTGTTTGGCAACCGAAATCATCCCTGTGACAGAATCAATTCTGAAATCAGAGTTAGTGTTGCCCCCTGAAATAGAAAACCGGATCTGCCCATTGCTGCCCTCGTCTGCATCGCTGGCAAAAACCTGGATGGCGTCAGTCCCTGTCAAAGTGTCCTCCTCAATCTCTATGTCGTAGATATTCTGTGAAAAGCTTGGCGTGTTATCATTGACATCTAGAACCATCATAGTCACATCCATGGTTGAAGACAAGGGAGGTTCACCTTTATCTGTGGCTATGACTGTGACAGTATAGTTGGAAAGCTCCTCCCGATCAAGTTCCCCAACCAGTCTGACATCTCCATCGATTGTTCCGATGCTGAACTTATTGCCAAAAGGTCCTCGGAGGGAGTACTCGATGTAACTGTTGGGACCGCTATCAGCATCTGCGGCTTGGGCAGTAAAGACAACCGTATCTACGGGTGTGTTCTCCTGGATGTAGGTCATCTTCTGGGATATGAATGTTGGTGGGCAGTCATTGACATCCAGGAGAATGATTGATACCTGGGCAGTGCTGGTGAAGCGGGTCACAGGAGGCGGAGCCATGTCGTTGACAGTAAGGACCAAGTTATAGAAGGATTGGGTTTCCCTGTCCAAATCCTTCTTACTCTGGAGGATTCCATCCTTGGTGATTTCGAATTGGCCCTGGGGGTCACCGGATGCAATGCTGTAGAAGAGCTCAGCATTTGTACCTGGAAAACAAAAGGTACTCAGATCAGAAGACACCTTTTGCTGTGTTTTTCTGCACTAATCTGCCCTCTGCTGAATTTCATGCTCCAAATTGAGCATTTGTCTGTTTATTTGTTATTTCCTTAATGTTAAGGTCATTGGACTCAAAAGTCACAATACTGTTTTGAACTAATTTGCATAAATACAGCACATATATGAGGGTCAATGGAGAAGTTTTGAGGTTTTGAGGTTTGAAGTTTTTTGACCCAGAAAAAGTAAGGCATGGTTTTCCATCATTTGCATGCTAAGAAACCAACATTTCTTGAGATTGTATAAAGTTTTAACTCACTGGGTGCAATGTTGAGAAATACTGGTTGAGGTCAAATTTGTCAAGGGTTAGTTGGGGTCTGCCTACTCCCCCTAGGTCCTTTGGCCAATTTTAACCAAACATGGTATGTGGATGAAGAATGACCCTGGAATTTCCCTGAAAGTGTTCGTATAGGCAAAGTTCAAGGGCAACCTTCTTGATTTTAAACCCATTTGGGAACAAACTTGGCTGTAGGTGGATTTTGGAATTGGTCAACCAAAGGTCAGTCATTCAAGAGAAGGGCACTTGGGCACAAGTCAGATTTATGTTGCTGAATAAGATGATAACATCATTATTGATGCCATATGTTACTTGTTTGCCATAGAGCCTACAGTTTTCATGTCCACAGGTACTATTGCCAAGTACTTTTTATACCCTGATATCGAATGCATTAATATGTACAGTACTTGTTAAATATATGTCTGAATTACCCTCTTATATGTTATCAACATCCATTTCCACAAATTGTAAAGGCACAACAGCTGGAGCGCTGCCTGCTGCTGTTGTCCTCGTGGGCGGTCTATTTGTGGAACTTGCCGGACTGCTATCAAAAGAGAAACAGCACTGCAAACCACTTCCTAAAGCGATAGTGCAGTCGTGCAGTTTCAGAAATCGCCCAAACAATTGGAACATTTATTTAAATGACATAACTACAGCATAATCGAATGGATGGATGGAGGAAAGTATGCAACCTTGAAATGTGGCCCAAAGCACATGGCTTGCCACCCATGGGGAGCTGACATAAGCTTAAACAGGAACGTCTGTAATTGTATTCACGTGGAAACCGCCGGCACCTTCCCACACCGCAGTGTGTATTCTCAGTACACAAGTCAGCGCTTATCAACAAAACTACTTCCACCTGAGTTTAGGCTTCGCCGTCTGCAGACAGAAGGTCTGAGGGTCAGAGGGGTCAGGGCTAGGAAGGAGGAAGCATACAAGTGTGTGGACGAGGCGGCCAGATTGTGAGGACAGCGCAGGAAGAAGCCAGACTCTGGTCGAGAACTACACAGCAGATTTCCCAGGAATGTAGGTCACAATGTCCACATTAGGCCCAGATGAAGCCATAATTACAGCAGAGAAGAGGAGCGCTGAGCGCTCAAATACCACATGGCACTTCAGACACACTAAACCCACCACCTGAATGCAGAAATAACTGAACTTCAAGCCAACGTAATCACACACTGAGGATGTTTTACGTCACCGGAATCATTTGTGTGTTATGCAAAATCAAAATGAAAAATAAACACAGGCTCAGAATGTCTCACTACCACAACCAAAATGACAGGTTGACATGAAATTCATTTTGGCACAGCTTCCTCAAATTTACAGAATATTAAAGTACAGTACTGCTTAATAGATGATCCTTGAAAGTCTGGGGAATTAAAACCAAAGTAATAACACAAGTAAATACTGGCCGGTTTCTAAATAAACAATATTCCAAAAGTGGACAAATCAGCCGAGTTTAATTCAAGTGTCACATCTAAACTGGAGTGAAGTCAAGTTAACCAATAAATATCACAATGTGGTTAATCTGTAATACATTGTAGCAGTACAAAGTAATAGTACCTTAATGACCATGACCTTCACCCAAATATTTGATCTTTGGCTGACCTTGCCAGAGCAGTTCTGGAATCCACTTAAGTGTGCGCACATTTTCAACCAAACTGGGTTGATAAACAAATCCTGAGACCTGAATTAAGAACAATTTTAGAGCTGAGCTTCACTGATATAGCAAGTTTGGTAGAAGTCAGCTAAAGGACTTGGGATGAGGTAAACTCTCAGGCAAATGATGGGGGGAAACCTAAATGTTGACCTTTTGACCCCAATAACCTTGACCCCAATGACTGACCTTTAGCAAATTTGTCCTCATCAGAGCAATTCCAGAACCCATGTCCATCTGTGTTCCATGTTTGGTACAAATCCAAGTACAAAACCCACATTTTAACTTTTGAACCCAATGACCTTGACCCCAATGATGGCTCTTTGGTAAGTCTGATCTTGCCCGGACAACTTCAGAACCCACCTACATATGTGTGCCAAGCTTGATGGACATCGGAGTGTAAATCTAAATTTTGACTTTTGACCCAATGACATTGACCCCAATGATTGAATTTTGGCAAATTTGATCTCATCTGAGCAATTAAAGGACCCATGCCCATATGTGTTCCGCGTTTAGCACAAATCCAAGTGTAAAACTTAAATTTTAAACTTTGATCCCAATGACAATTTTACAAAACAAGCACTTTAAGGTCAATTCTGTGGTTGACCGTCATCCAAATATGAAGTTTAGTGGAAAACAGACTGAGGACCTGTGAGGAGTCGAAGAATCAATAAACTTTTTGGTTCTTCCATGTAATTTCTGCCGGGTACGTACCGTCATCAGCGTCACTGGCCCCGACAGTGACGATGCTGGAGCCAGGCGGCAGACTCTCTGACACAGAGGCACTGTACACGGTGGTGTTAAAGATCGGCGGGTTGTCGTTGACATCCAGGACATTGAAATAAACCCTGACAACACTCGCTTGTCCGCCGCCATCCTGGGCCTTCGCGGTCAGAATATAGTACTGCTGCATTTCAAAGTCCAGTGAGCGTGTCACGTTGAAAACTCCCGTCACCGGATTCAGAAGGAAGGTACCGTCCTCGTCATCTTCCTCCAGCGAGTAAGTGACCTCGCCGTTCACCCCTGAGTCAGAGTCGCTGGCCAGAATCGCTGCCACGATGGAGCCTGTGCAAGGCAACACGGTAACATAAAGGCACCATTTAAGGTTTTACTGCCTTATAGCACAAAATGACACATCTGTGGGGGGTTATTAAAGTTATTCATGAACACCAATAAGTCAGTGATGGCTTTGCCAGTGACTGAAATTAATGAGTTTAAAACTTAATTCCTGGCCTCCGGTCTAATGACAGTGAACCTCCTCGAGTTAATATTCAGCTCATGACTTTTTACAGTGTGTAGTATTTATATGCATTTGTCTCTTAATTGTCTCTCTTGTAAGTTCCATACAGGCTCCGAGGCCCATTTGTGCCGGTGTTTATCCCCAGATTCCGTACCATAAAGCAGATGAGGGTCTATGACTCCTCCTGCACAGGACACCAGTCCAACAAGTTACTACCTCATTGTTTGGATCATGGTACCAAATATATAGCAGGATGTACTGAGACAAAGCAGATTAACCCTAACCCTAACCCTCTTGTCCAAGTACACAGGTACTGTAGCATAACCAGGTATTGAACACAGGTCTACAGGTTAGCCCCAGGCCCAGTTCACACTGGCGGCCAAGTTCTCATGTATCCCATTTTGGGACCCCAACTCCACACCCTCTGATCTAACTTCTCTCACTCTCCTGTAAGTGGTGCAGCGAAAGCAAAGGAGGTTCTTGTCAGTTTGGTGTAAATCCTGTTGATTTTGGAGTAAGTCAGATGTCCTTTAAAACTCTTAATTCTTTCCTTTCACATTAACATTTGTCAAAAACAGGAGGCATAAAGGAAACTGAAGACCATCTGGAGACGGAATCTGTCTCGTTTGAGAACCAAAATGACTAAACACTGATCCACAACTTCTTTTTTGACATTATCCAAAATGTTACTATTTTTTCCCCCCTGTACAGTGAATTACATGAATATATGTGCAACTCTTTATGAGTTAGCTCAGATCCTTGAAGACTCAGGATTCAGGGCCAAATCCCGTTGATCTTGGAACAGAATTAAATTGATCCACGGTTACTCCCAACAGCTTATAAAACCTTCAATCAGACTGATGGCACTTGAGACAAATGTCCAAAATGTTGAACATTGCCTAATTTATCAGTAGCAAATAATCTGTGCAATAATTTAAAACTGAGATCCAGGTGGTCTTGGAAGAGGACTGCCATGGGGGGATTAATCCAAACAAAGTGTTTGAGTTATGCACAGAAATGTTTCCGACCGATTATCAAGCAGTTTTTTGTCATTTGAGGCACATGGAACTTATCTCAGTACTCTCTTCTAGCACACAGGCTGGGAAGAGACAAAAATAGATATTCTTTAAATGTATTACACATGATTTGCTCCTTAGTGGTTTGGGAGCTCCTTAAATCCTGAGCCAAGTTGTGTTTGGCTTAAATTTCATTTTGTATCAAGGTATGGCACAGAGTATGAATCCTAAATCAATGATGCTTCAAAAACATTAAAAAGGTTTCTAAATATCAAATACATTATGATAAAGAATCCTCAGCATTAAAGACTAAACAAAGGTATTTTGATTCGGTGGTTCAAACACATTACTGCCTTTGATATGACTGTCCTTTGAAGCGAAAGACATAAATAGTGTCCAACATGGAAATTACTGTCATTATCACAGAAGCTAATCCAAAAAGTTAATAAAATACAAACTTTCTAAAGTCTAAACTGCTCCAAAAACAAGTTCAAAGTCCATAGTTTGCTGTTAAGTCATAAGATATTAGCTTAGTATGCTGCCATGGAAAAGCTAGCTCATTGATAACTTACCTACCAGCTAGCTAGTCCACGACAGCATGTTAGGCTAATTGAGATGTAATTCACTCAAAAATAGTTTGTTGAAGTTTTCAATGAGTGAATGATGTATTCTAATAATCATTCACGAGGCCAATGTCAGTGTACTGCCCTGAAAAAATTATCTTTACCAATGCCTAGCATGTTTGCGTGGCAAGACTGAGAGAATATACAGCCTCCCAGTGGTGGACACAGATAACCTAAAAATTAGCTGCAATAACTGTTAATCTGTTAAGTTTTATTATAGAAATTTAGATTTGGATTGGTATTTTGGCTCTAAAATCTTGAAAACTGATCTCAAAGAACTAAAATGTTGTTGCAGAATAAACATGGAGGCTCCCAACAAGCTTTAGCACCCCAAGATCTGATGCTAATCAAAATGTTATTGTATGAATGTATAAATGTATTGTATGTAAAATTTTAATGATTTAATGAAATTAAACAGAAGTTTTCAATACAGCACAGAATTTATTCACAGTGCAGAAAATATTCAACAAATAGTAAATATTAAGCAATAAAAATACATATGAAAAATAATATTCTAATGAATGCAATTTAATAATAATCTAATCTAGCCTATCCTAGCGGTCACTGCTCAAGAAGCAGGGTACACCCTGGACAGGCCGCCAGTGACCATTAAAGTTTGTTCAAAAAATGTTAGCTGACATAAAGTCAGCAGAAGTGATTGAACTGAAAGCTAATTGGTCCTCTACTAGTTTCCAAAGATGGTTGAAAAGGTAATCTACTCATGAAAAGGTTAGCTAATTGAATTTGCTGTCAGCTGAAGTGTGGCCACCACTGCAAACCGGGTAAAATATATTTACTTTTATTTTTCTAAGACTGATATATGGTTGCTTTCATGTTGATTCTGCGTTATGTTAACCTGGACTTTACCTGGTGTCGTGTCTTCGGGGATATCAAACGAGTATGTAGCACGTGAGAACTTGGGGATGTGGTCGTTGACGTCTTTGACGGTGATGTTCAGCCTCATGTCAGACGACTGTTTTCCATCATCAGCACGTACCAGAAGGGAATATTTTGAACGGCGTTCCCGATCCAGCTTCTTGGTGGCAATCAGATCGCCAGATTCAGGGTCAATCCGAAAACTATCATCAGCCCCACTGATGATGGTATATGTCACAAGAGCATTTGGACCCTAAGGTGAAAGAACAACAAACTGTTAATTGTCAGCAAAACAGCTGCAAAGTTTTATAGGTTACAGAGTTAGAGAGAGTACATAATACAGCAAATATAGGAATATAATTTAGTCTGCAGCACACATTTATATTTGATGGATGAATGTAACCCGAGCCAAGCATATTTTCCTGCAATCTTCTTGAATCTTTGTCCCAACTATTCTCAGGGAGCAGAGCAAAATAAATGCCAGTAGGTTAAATGTACTTGTTGTTGAACTTTGTTTCCGAAGTGAGTTCTCAGGCCAAGAAGAAGTAGGGCAACGTGATTACAAGCATCAAAGCAACTTTATCGAGTGGGAAATCAGTTTACCCCATGCTACTCTACTCAGGAGCAACTCCTTAAGGGCAAGGCTGGCGGTCTCAAGAATGAAAACAAATCACAAGATGACAACACAGAATATGAATTAAAAACAATATTTTCCTCAGAGTCTCAATGACACTCTCCTGCGTAAAAGGCAAGTGGTCTCTGTGTATGTGCATGAGTGTGTATAACTTCAATCACAGAGAAACTGGGGAGAGCGGACATTTGCCGTTGGGTATGCTTATGTGTTTTGGGTCAAGGATGAACGCAGCGAAAACGCAAAGTTGATGTGACTCATATTTTTGGAGAAATTAGGGATATTAGGGAACAACAGTGAACAATAGACATTGATAATTAAATTTTGGACTCACACGCCATTCCAGCAGGGGGCGGTAAATCATCTAGTGGCCTCTGTGTATGTGTGTGTGTGTGTGTGTGTGTGTGTGTGTGTGTGTGTGTGTGTGTGTGTGTGTGTGTGTGTGTGTGTGTGTGTGTGTGTGTATAATGTCGATCACGGAAAATGTGGGGAGAGCTTATATTTGCCGTTTGGTATGCTTATGTATTTTGGGTCAAGGATGAACGCAGCGAAAACGCAAAGTTGATAGGACTCATATTTTGGGAGAAATTAGGGATATTAGGTAACAACAGTGAACAATGGATGCTGCTATCACCATTAATCACTCTCTGGTAACCAGATAAGCTCTGAACAAAGGAAATATCTCAAACATGACATCAACTAAATGTGCCATTTAATAAATACAATTATTCACAAAAATTTCTCATTTTATTTCTTGCACTTTCAGTTAAAATCGTGATAGAACTTTTGCATAATTGCAAAATGACAGCTACCTATTTTATAAAAACTACCCAATCCAGAGCCCGTGGGACCCCATGGGCAATGAGTTAGTTTCTATATTAATATGTCATATCTTTACACAGTGTTCCAGACAAATATATGTCTGACATGCAAAAAGCTAAGATTGTTCTGAACATTTTCATGTGCACCACATGAGCATTATATATAAAGAAAGTACCTTAAAATGGGAATTTCTTAAGGAATAGTAAAATCAATAAAATACCCTTTGGGCTCTAAGGAGTAAGATGGGTCAAGACATTTTGGGGACTTTTGTCTTTAGAAATGATAAAGGTTTGGGAGCATGCACACCACAGGACTGCCCTGGAGCATGGGTAGCAACAACCCAGACAGACACTGGGACCTTTCAAAAGTAATAGTCTCTGTGCTGCAACACTGTGAAAATTGAACATTCCATTGGCCTTTTCCAGTAATTATGGTCCTCAACACAGAGGCACCTGCATACTGGATCACAGAAAAGAAAAACAGGCCAAAACACTGGCACAGACATTCCCTTACTATCCAAGTGATCACCAGAATCTGCCAGACTCATCGTTCACACAAAGTCATCCAGCAGTAACTAAGGATCTCCAGAAGAGGCAGAGAACCTTTCTTTGTGTGTGATTTTCCAGCTAACGTGCTCACTGCAGGAGTAACACCATTCCATACATGGTTTTACTTTCTACTCAGTATGGCAGCTCATTTGCTGCTCGTTTTCTGCAGCAGAACTTCTGAGGTTCATCTTATGTTTGGACTCCGGCACTTCACTGTCTTTAGATCTTTGTTGTGACATTCTTGACTTCTCCCTCAACTTTTCTTTTCCATTTGTGTGTATGTGTGTGTACTCTCAGCCCTGCAGCTTCATTCCCTTTAATGGGGATTGGCGGGGCATTTACAGATGCTAATTAGAAACAATTGGCACATATTTTCCGTTTACGACAACAACAGAACACAGGTGCAAACAACCCTGCATTGTAAGACTTTTCTGTGGCGCGTTCTCGAAAACAAAGGAACAGACTTAAAGGTTCAACCCACCTGTGACGACACACTGTCAGACACACCCCGCCACACTCCGACACAGTCGGTCCACGATGCACCCCGTCCCCGACACGTTTGACTCAGGGACATGTATTGTAAGTGTATGGCAGTGTGTCTGAAGTTTTTAAAAGGCGCACCACGAATACAACATAATTTGATGATTTTATGGAAGTGGCGGTTGTTGTGTTGTTAACCTCTTTTAAAACAGCGTGCACATATTACTATGGGACGACTGAGGAAGAGGTTCAACAGAAGAGGGAGAGAAGAAAGCAGAGAAGAAGACAAGCGCTGAGTGAGACAATAGAGGAAGGACCGGGCATGATGCTACGCATTTTACAACACACAAGATCGGCGCTACACACACACACACATACACACACACACACACACACACATACGTATATACGAGGTCTGTCCATAAAGTATCATACCTTTTTATTTTTTTTTAACTATATGGATTTGATTCATATGTTTTCACATCAGACAAGCTTGAACCCTCGTGCGCATGCGTGAGTTTTTCCACGCCTGTCATTGACGTCATTCGCCTGTGAGTACGCCTTGTGGAAGGCGTGGTCCCGCCCCGTTGTCGGATTTTCATTGTCTGGAAATGGCAGAATGATTTGGGGGTTTTTTCCATCAGAATTTGTTCAGAAGCTGTTAGAGACTGGCACCTGGAAACTATTCGAAAAATTTATCTGGCTTTCGGTGAAATTTTTACGGGCTTCACAGAGAATAAGGTCTGGTAGTACAGCTTTAAGGACCCCTTTAAGGACGCTCAGCGCGCTGCGCTGCGAGCTGCGACGACGCGGCACAAGCCACCAGACCATTTCTGAGCTGATGGCTCTGTGGATACGAGTATATATATATATATATATATATATATATATATACAATATATCCAACTGCGCGCCCATCGCACGATCTCTGTGGTAATCCAACAACACGCTGCCACGCTGTCCTTTTGTGTGGCCAGGAGAAAATTCTTAAAGAGCATGTTTCCTCTCCCAAAAGCATAGATCCGGTCATGTTTGTGGTTTGTGCCATGGCGTCACATCGTGCCAGGCTAAGCTAAGATGCTACATGCAAGACGCCAGAACATGGCGACGAGTGGCCGCTGTTAACAGAACAACTGGACGTGGACCAGCTTCACCGTTTGTGTTACTGGCCAAGCTGAACTAAACCGATGGCTAAGCTAAGCTACGGGCAACAGACAACTGGGTTCTGGTGAAGCAACACTGTTTTCCTGTGGGTAAAAAAAGACAGCAGCACCACACAGTGGAACAATAATTCTAAGTCTCTCTGTGTGAACACAGCAGGAGTGAAATCAGAGACACCACTTTCACATATGTAATCATTATTATTCAATCTTCATGAAACGTATCCAATGTTGTTTTGTTTTGTTTAGTTTTTTCTGAATACACTGTGGGTTACAAACAGGTGAGATGGACTTTTGTTGATCGCAAAATACAAGAATTTGATTTGAAACCCAAATTAAAGCCATATTACATTTGGAGACAAAAACAGCCCCGACTGACAGTGTGTCCTGGAGTAAGACATGAAGTGGACTGACCTTCAGACAGGTAATAGACAGCACCTGAGGTTATGTCACTTTCCCGGCTAAAAATAGCTCTGAATCTGTGCGCATTTTTCATATGCCGTACGGCTAATTTTACTTTTATTAGCTACATCAGGACTCACACAAATTAAAGAGTTGGAAGTAATGACTCATAATCTGGTACATGATTTTTTAACAGATAGTGTTGATGGGGTGGGAGGTGGTTTCACCCCTTTAAGATGCGTTCACGTCTACCTGGCTTGGTCTGGATGGTTGGATTTTTCAGGTTGTTGCTAAACAAAGCAGTAGGTGGGACCATGGTCTGGACAAAAGGACCAACATTTCGTCCGGTCAAAAGAGGTGGTCCCGGGCTGGGTCAAACTGAACCACGGTCCGGTTCATTTACAGTTTGAAAACTCTAGTTGGACAGTTCAAACTTTCGGACCAGTTACAGAAAGCTGAAACAAGGTATCATCACTCACTAAACAGTAAAAGAAGAAAAGAAATGAAAGTAGTAACAAATAGGCGTGGTAGCACATGGGGAGAGGAGGAGACCAAGGCTGTGTCCCACTGCAGGGCCTGCATCCTTCTTAGGCTGCATCCTGTGAAGATTTGGCTTTCTGCAACCGCTGAGGCTAAAACAAACATTTTGAAAGTGAATGATCATTTTTCTCTTGTGTCATTGCGGCTTGACAGCTGCGTGTGAAAAGCTACAGTGGGCGTAACCCATAGTTCAGTTAATCATTTTTAATACTTATTTATACTTTACTTAGAAACATTGCTTATTTAAAATTGTACATATGGAGGCTGAAATTATCCATTTTGCCTTGAAAAAACAATCAAACAAACAAAAAAACTCAAGGTATTGGGCAACAAAGGATACACCTGATGTATCCTTCCTTTCAAGTGAAGAGAAGTCTGCCACCGTTGGCCACAGTCCAAGGAGGTTGAAAATGAAACAGCCTCGTCAAACCACTACGATGTGTGCGGCCAATGAATGCAGCCTTTTTTCACTGAAAAGGAAGGATACACCTGTTGTATCCTTATATCCGTTGACCACATTCCAAGGAGTCTTTGGAATGATGCAGCCTAGTCATACCACTATGATGAATGCAGCCTTAAAAGGATGCAGCCCCTGAACTGTGAGACAGTGCCTGTTTTTAACTGTGATTTGGTCATAAGAAGAAGCCAAATTCAATATGAAAAGATGCACAATTTTTTTTTCCATTCAAATGGAAAAAACTGATACATTGAAAACAAGCCAACATCTCACACGGGCATGTAGACAAACCAAACTATGTCAAGCATAAGCAAATGCAGCTGACACAGATGATGAAGATAGAACACAAGTCTTGAAAACGTCTTTAGTGTGAACTGCAATGTAAAGCAAATAACTGCATCATAAGTATGAAAACATGAACTTTGTTACAAATCTTGTTCTAGACTGTCAGATGTCAAAATGCCCTTCGGAAGACATTGTTGATTATGGCCCAATGTTCTACCAAAACTTATCTGGAAGAAGAACAGCCCCATCAGAGAGAAAGACACAAAGAAACAGACATTTAATGGCGATGTTCCATTGAGACTTGCTCTTAATCTTTGAACTTTTGGTGTCTGTGGTATAGTGTTCCTCTGTAAATGCGACTAATAGCTCCCCGGTTACATTGGAAGAGCACAAGCGCCACGACACATGTGATACTTAGAAAGGCTTTGGAACGGGAGAGGGTGACTGAATGTGATATGACAACTGAATGAGCCTGATGACAGAGCTCGACTTTTATATCTGTGACAAAGACAATAGCAGATCAGACCAACTGTCTCTCCGAGCTTCTTCTGCCAAAAAAGAAAAAGCAACATCAAAAGCCAGCACTTTTCAGCGACATGAAGCAACAGCTTAAGTTACGGGCTGGTTAGGAGTGAATCCAAAAGAGACTTTCATCTGCGCCTGATGTTTGCCTGCTGCTGTTTGATCCTAGCAGGACAATGGTACGGCTTATGAGGAGAGGCGCTGCATTAATCCATTCATGCACCTGCAAACCAACACGTTCACTGCCCAGCTAGACACTGGTGCTCGCATTACAAACTGCTTTTAAAATATACTTCCACTGGCTGTAATAGCAGCATTAAATCCAAGTGGAGATTTGAGGGGATAATGTTAGACGCTGGAGTCGTGGTCTTCACAAGTCCAACTGGCTGATGTGGAGGCACGTTCACATTACCGGTTGCAGTGACCTCACTCTGATTTCTTTCCATTTAGCTGACAATGTAAATACTGCCATAGCAACCAGGGCCTGCTGTTGTCAGCTCAAAGTTTCATCCAGCTTAGCTACGTCTGCCTTTGGAATCATTGCACCACATTGGGTTCGAGTGGACTCAAGTGCATTAGAGAAACTATGGTCTCTTATTATGGGTGCAGGAAAAATAGTTTCTTGTGCAATTTGGTGCTGCCAATGTGAATGTTGAGTCCGTTTGGCTCAACCACATTCTGTGTTGGATCTAATTACCCAGTCCCTTTATGACAGCAGGTCCCACTTCACAACTTTTTCCATCAAACCCCAATTTAAAAGCGGAAAAGAAATCCACCCTTCTGCATAAATGCTAATGTACCATTCAGCCCTAGCATGGCAGTTATTCGGCAATCCTGAAGTTGATATCATACGTCTGAGTTCACGACTCGGTCCAATCTCTTTCCTGATGCTTGTTTTATGGCAGATCATAAAACCATGTCTTTCTGACCTTGTCTGAGATTAGGTTCAGTAACAATGGGGCGGATGAGGACAGATTGTGGCTCCACTCATCTGAGGACCCTGCTGTCATCAATCACCGGCTCCAGATCTGGCAATCCCATCAGCCACCTGGGCTACAGTCCCAAGTTTAACATTTGCAGTTTTGACAATTATTTTTCTGATAGGGTTCAAAGACAGAGCAAGAGACTTCAACGTGCACACAGACATAAATGGCCGTGCGCATAAAGAACAAATATTAACACAGACAAGCATGTGAATCATAAGTTTCCTACTGAAAATAATATAATTAAGACAATTTCAATTCAATTCAATCAGCCAAATCACAACAAATACTGTCTCAAGGCGCCTCACACAAAACAGTTCAACATTAAAATTAAAATAAATGAATAAAAATTTAAAAATTCAAGTACATAATTAAAAACAGAAGTAAACAGATAATATAACAGATTAAAAAAATAAAAACTATTCATAAGAAAGAGAATAAAAATAGGTTTTAAGTCTTGACTTAAAAATGTCCACGCACTCCGACTGCCTCACGGTCGCAAGACTCAACAAGAAACTGCATTAACATATAAGCTTCACTTGTTTAGCCAAAAACACACTTTATATACTTTTAACTAAAAATGCAATTTGCGTAACAGTAACAACTACAATATGATTAGTTCCAACAATTTCTGGTGTCAAAATCCAATCTCTCATCCGCACCATCACAGCTGGGTAACGGATGAAGTAGTAAGTTGCCTGTTGGGGTGAAATACGGTGGGGACCTTCTGTGCCTCATGGCCGCTATGGTAACCCTGAAGGCCCAACAGAAACCCTGAACATGAAACGGCTAACCGGGTTCTGGTGAAACATGAAGTCCTCAACAGCAGATCAGGCAGAGGAAGTGATGGTTCTAACACAAAGGCTGTGAAGGCAGCAGCAGGTCCTTACACCCCGATCACCTGGGATTTCCCAGCTAACGAACTAGGCTAAGGATGTGTCAAGGACCATGTGTTTGTCGGTGCGCAACGACATTTGTACGTTAAACAAACCAACACACAGATATCCCATTGAGGAACTGATCAAGAGATGATCTTCCTCGCCACCGAGTTCCAACAATTTGCAATGGCAGTAATTTAAGATGTCTCTAAATATGTTGTGATTACTTGGAATTTCCTTTAAGGTGTCTAGAATGTCACAGATATTTTAATTTAACATCAAATACTTCAGTACTGGCTGATCATAATAACCAAGACACATATCTGCATTGGACATTGAACCTGAATCTGTTAGTAGTGAGACGCCTACAACGCAATGACCACAACGAACTGTGATCACTTTGGATTAGCTATGGCGCTGGATATTAGCATGAAACTGACAAACAAAACAGGAAAAGCACTGACAATCAATGAATTAGCAACTAATTAAGAAATCTTTACCTGTATCTCCAGGTATGCATGACGCTAGCAACAAAGCTAATACTGTTTAGCACAACTTGCTCCCAAAGTGACATGATTACCTTTTGGAAGGGGAGGGTCCACTAGTCCTAGGGCCCAGTGGTCCTAACCTCTTTATAGTATTTGATGATGTATATTACAACCCCAAACAGATTTTAAAGTTCACAAATAAATTTAATAATTTCAACAAATAATGGTAATTCACCATAATTCAATTTTTTTTTAATTGTCACACTTTTGTAAGCCTACCATAAATCTCAAAACAACTCAACATGCTTTCCTTAATACTACGACTAGGACTAGTGGACCCTAAGACTAGTGGGAAGTTCCCTTTTAGAAAGCTTAAACTGTATTTTGACTGGTTGCAGTCTGTAATCCAGGATGTTTGTAAACATAATTTGACGAACAACGAAAATTCAGAAATAAATTATGCTTCTGTCATACTTCCGTTTATACATCCATTAGCATGCTGACTGTAGAATAGTGGTCATCATGTCATTAATAGTCATACTGCCTTCACCACATTGTTAAGTCGGACAAATGGTCTTCATGATCGATGTTGTGTATACATATGAAAGCAGTTCAATCAACAATTTTATCAATAATGTTGAAAATTAAGACGATGAATTTAAGTGCCCCAAGAGCAGGATATACTGCCAGAGACATACAAAAGTCCCGCTGCGCCCGTTTGTTTGGCGTTGCCACACAAATTTTTATGAGCCACAAATGCATTCAGCCCAATTAGTTTTACTTTTTTTTTGGCCCTTTCTGTTACAATTAAACATCTACCCCATGTTTCTTCGGCTCCAAGATGGAACGCTGACCAAGTTTCCCTGCATGCCATTGACGGAGGGGAAATCCACCAACGCCATCAGTGACATCACCACAGAAAGTGTCATGGCAACTTGGCTTTGTGTTTGAACCCACATGGGTCAAAATTCTAAACTGTTTCCAGACAAGGCAAATTTTGATTATATTTGTGGAATAAGACTGGGAATCCTTTATTTGAATACGAAGGAAAAAAAATGCAGTATTGCCAAAGAAAATACTTTTTATGGCTTACATGGTAAAAAAAAAGGAACTACAGCTTTAAGTGTGAGATACCGATAATTCTCATTTAATTGTCTAATTTATTTATTTTTTTATAAATGTTTAGATTCTCCAGATGTAGATTTTCTTCCTACAGTTTAAGTTTTGACTAGTTATAAATTAATAGATGATGTGAATTCTAGTTAATATTAAAAGGTGCTGCCATATACACCCAGACTAATAAACGCCGCCCCCGCGGTCGCCCTCCTGACCTCCACTTATGAGTGGGTCGACTTTACAGCCCTCTAAAGACACGGTGGGTTTCTGGAGTGGAAAAAAAGAGAGTTGACCAATCAAATGTCAGCATCCTGAGGCCACTGAAGCAGAGCTGCTCCAGACTGGAGCAGAGGAAAACTCATTTAGCAGATGAGTGGTTTTTGGGGAGCGTGCAGGACCTATGAGAAGTGCGAAGCAGACAGCGCCGGCGGGGATAGCCAACTTCCTGTATGCGAGAGCTCCCAACAAATGAGCCAATCACAACACAGACGCCTGAAAAACAAGCAGCGCCTCGTCGCCAACAGCTTTGGGACAAGGTGCAGCGATGGCTGGTGTGTTGTGGAAATGTGTTCAGGAGTGTCGGCGTGAGGCTCTGGAACACATTAGCCAACACTCCCAGAGAACACCCATTGTTACGCTTTTCTTCATTAAGAAAGGTTTAACCTGCTGCATACTTTCCACATCAGCTCAGAAAACTAATAAAACCTTTGTGGTTTCTCCAAAAGCACAAAAATGCAGTGTATTTCTTGCAAATGCCGAAACATTTTGTGTTTTTGGGAAACAGTAGTGTCAGTAGATGGGGTAGCAGGGGTGGTGGCCAAGTGGTTAATGCGCTTGGTTTCAGTTCAGAAGGTTCCGGGTTCAAATCCCACCCCTGCCACATTTCTCCATGTAATGTGGAGCTGCGTCAGGAAGGGCATCCGGCGTAAAACCTGTGCCAATTCAACATGCAGATCCACCTTGGATTTGCGGTGGCGACCCCGAGTGCAAACAAGGGAGCAGCCGAAGGGACTTACTAGTGTCAATAGACCGGGTCAAAATGTAAAATTTCTCCAATCATATTGAGATATACAGCACATTATTGTCTGAACATAGAGATTCCATACATATAGTTTGGACTATCTATGGTTGACTGTTAAGGAGTTATAGGGTAACAACAGCAAAAATGGCGACAAAGGTCAATTTTATTTTGTACGGGGTCAAAAGTTAAAGTTGCTCCAACTTTGGTCAATGTGATGCAGATTATTGGTTGAGCTAATAGGATTAATAAATGGAATAGTTGTGACTGTTGAATGTTTGGTCTCCAAAGTAAAGGTCAAACAAGGTCACTGTCCATTGGATTCGATGATATGTGACATATGTTATCCCATAACATGATAACTAAGACAGATGGTCCAAACTATACCTTGATAGATTCCTATGAACTCAACCAATAATTTGCATCACCTTTTTACCAAAATTGGAGCATCTTTGACTTTTGACCCCTGTGCAAACTGAAATATACCTTTGTCACCAATTTTGCTGTTTTTTATCCCATAGCTCAACCAAACTCCAAACTATATGTGTTTAGAGCCCTACGTATTAGCTCAACCAATAATTTAAACTTTGTACTAAATTTGAGCAACTTTAGCTTTTGACTATGTACAAACTGAAATAGACCTTTACCACCATTCTCACTGTATTTACCCCATAGCATTCTATCATAGACAGTTCAAACTACATCTTTTTGGAGTCGACACAGTCAGACAAATAATGTGGTATACCTTTCAATATGACTGGCACATTTTTTGATTTTGTAATCCTTCATTGATGCACACCTGACTACAGCCACCACCCTGGGATCGCTATTATACACTCCCAATCAGTTGTTTGGACACACCTTCCCATTGAATGGGAAGGTGTGTCCAAATGTTTGACGGGTCCTGTACATAATCAATGAGGGATATATACCTAGTAAATTATGTGTGGTGAGTTTTCCACCTTAGGTGGTTGTGACACGTCTACTTTCAGGGACTTGGTTCAAGCCTTATTTCAACTTCCTTCCAAATCCAAGTCGTTCCAGTTGTTTGGGTTGCAATGTGCTGGACAAGAATAGTAAAAGTGGCTGTGTAGAAAAAGCATTTTAACAGTTGCACACATGAACCCCACATGTTGGTAAATGGGATGGGATCACGATGTCTGCATGGAGGCTTCAGCCGGGCAGCAGCTCGCACTCTCAGCTCCGCTCTTCAGACTCACACATGTGGCTTTCTCAACAAGAGCTTCAACACACTCCCTGCGCTCAGTGTCAGTGCAACTTAAGCTTCCTGCGTGAGGATGTGGGTAAAGACTTGGCTGGCCTGTCCTGACTCTGAGAAAGGCTGGGGAGACGTGTGGGCTTCTATTCATGGCCGTACTGAAGTTTGGAGTAAACTTCTCCAGAATCTGTAATTCCTGAAAGCCTCTTCTACATTCTCTGTAAATGCAGCAGCCTTTTTTCATTTGCATTTCAATCTGGGGCTGAAAGCAAAATGTAGCATCCTACAGACAGAACCACTTATATTAAAGAAAATCAGTAGATAAACACATGATGCTGATTGAATGATTGATTGATTGATTGATTGGGTGACAGTAAACCAGATGTTGTGTTGTTTTCAATGACAAGACAATAGAAAATTCACACACATCTCCTACCAGGTTTAATCCATATTGGCTTCAAACTCTGTAAGTTAAACCATTATGAACTTAAATTTGACCTTTTACTGTTACCCAAGGTCAAAGGTCATATGACCAATAGAAGATAGCTGTATCTAGAACCAGCTCCTTGGAAAAAACATTTTAAATGCCCCCTCTTCATAAGTAATGGCCCAAAACGTGCCTGTGAACTTGAGTTTTAATTGATTTTCCTCAAAGTAAAATGACCTTGTCCTAACCCTCAACCACATCTGGTTCAACTCTGACATACTGTGTTCACAAATAAGGCCATTGAACATATGGTAATGGCGATGTAATCAATGTGTTCCGTGCAATATCAGAATGTGGACTAAATCAGAAGGTTTTGTGTTTCAGAAACTGGCCACAACTCCCAGAGGCTGCAGTGCACCTTCTGGTTCTAGAACGAGGCATGAAGCTTCTTCTCCAAATTGTGATATAAGGGTTTAATTTCTCAAAAATGCATAAAATGTCTTGAAATTTGAAGGATGACGATGATGTCCACATCATGCCTCTGATTCCCGAACGCTGGCTTGCGGTCTAAAAACCACTCGCTGGGGGCAGAATTATGTTGGCTTTATTTGGTTCAGTGTAAACAAACTACGATGGGCTAAGAAGGGATCGTCTTCACAGCAGTGTAGCAGGATGTCTGTTTAAAAAGGGCTGATGCGTGATACTTTCCTCTGCTTTTGACATTTGCATCCATGACGTCTACCTGTCGCTGGTATCAAAACAAAAATTCAAAAATTTTGGCTGCTAGCTGTTAGGAAAAAAAAACCTTCAAGTAAAAAGTGAGCCCCTTCAGCTGCTCCCTCGTTCATTTTTTTCCCTTTGTTGAATTTTGGCAGTTTTTTTTTACTTTACTGATTACTCAGTTGTAAAAGTAACTAAGTTAGATTACTAGTTACTTTTTTAGTTACTTTCCTCAGCTGTCGACAACAACCCTCTGCCACCTCAACATGACAATGATACTTGTTTTGCCAAAACTCACTTTATAGTCACCCTTTCTTGACTTCAATGAAAATAAATACTTGTTTTATAAAAAGTAAAATAAAGACCTCTTTCTTGACCTCATATTTAACTGCTGACAGCACTGTAACAGTAAAACTTGCAATTTCTAGCCTACATTGTTTATAAATGTAACTATTAAATTCTTTTTAACATTTTTCTAACATTTAAATTCTGTCTAAACATTTTACTTGTCGAAATTATTATTATTATAAGTAGTATTAGTAGTTGTAGTAAAAAAAGGCTTCAACACTGGACCTTTTAATCTAGGGGTGTTGTGGGGGGGGGGCACATCCTTGCCCCACGCCCCCATTCCATCTGGATTCGCCCCTGCTTTGGCGTTTGAGCACAAAGAATGGATAACATTTATTTATGCAGAAAACATGACCAGATTTACAAGTAAGAAAGTTTTATTGCGTTTTCACATCATGTGGTCCTCAGAAAGAGCGTTTAGGTGCATTTGAGTGGAAAATAGTGTTAGTTGTTGACGCGTCGCGGAGGACCAGCTGGTTTTAACGACCAGATACGGAGCGGCTCAGCTCAAAATTCTAAATAAAGGAGAAAAAAACATAAAAATGTCTTTGTAAAGCTCAGTGCTGTTGTCACTGTGCTTTAAGAGGTGAGGACGAGTTGCTGCAGAAAACTGCGGATGAAAAGCTCACAGCCCGCTGAAAGTGGGCAGTTCAGTCGAACCCCAACCCCCTGCCCACGGACCAAGTTTAATGCTGCTATCGACCCACAATGCAAAAATAATAATAACGCACAGTGACTTGGAGAAGTAACTTTAATCTGATTACTGATTTGGAAAGATTAACGCGTTAGATTACTCGTTACAAAAAAAGTGGTCAGATTAGAGTAACACGTTACTAAGTAACGCGTTACTAAGTAACGCATTACTGGCATCACTGTTCCTGATGCAACTCCACATTACATGGAGAAATGTGGCAGGGGTGAAGTTTGAACCAGGAACCTTCTGCACTGCAACCAAGCGCACAAACTACTTGGCCATGAACTTCAGGGCCTGATTTCTATAGACCTCACATAATGAGTGCAACATTGAAGAAGAAGGGTTAGGTTAGAGAATGCTTGCGGGTGAGTAAGAAAAGACGTACACATGTCAGCGGGCGTGTGTACGAATGAGAATTTTTGTGTCTGTTAATGACTGTGAGTACAAAATCAAATTCAACCAGCCACGTGCTCAAACTATGACACATAACCGAGCAAGTTAACGCACGGGCAACGAGAAAATCTGCCCATTTCAGAAATTTAATTATTGTTCTATCCAATTATTGTTAAGCAAACTGGTGAATAATTATGCTGTGTTCTGTTGGCGAAAAGCACAGGGAACAAATCACGTTAGCCATGATCATCCCGGGCAACACGTGACACATCAATGACAGTCATAATCATGAGTTACTTTAAAATGTACTTTGTGTTCAGTGTAGAAAAGCACAGAACTGTGGTCCACCTGTTACGCATGGAGTCATTTGTACTTAATGAGACAATCACAATGTAAACCTTTTGTTGTGTGGGCCGCTGAAGAGGAGGTACTGCTGGCCCACCACCACCAGAGGGCACCCTGCCTGGAGTGCGGGCTCCAGGCACAAGAGGGCGCTGCCGCCTCACAGGAGCAGCCAGGGTGACAGCTGTATCACCTATGACAGCTGTCACCAATCATCTGATCTTCAGTGGTATATCAGCAAGACGACATCTCCACCTCTTTGCCGAGATATCGCTCTACCGAGGAGGTAACGTACTCAGCCGACTTTGTTGTCTTCCTGACAGGAATACCTGTTGCTTTGTGTGTTGGATAGCAGATATTTTGTTTCCTTTTTTTCCGACGAGAGGTGGAGGTGGTTTTCCACCATACGTGTTGCTGGGTGCAGACGCACCCACATCTAACTGTTTTTGTTCCTCGCCAGCAGTACCAGATCCGACAAGCGGAGGCAGTGGCCACCTGGGAGTTCGGGACTTGGCGGCTCCAGTATTCCCGGGGTTCGGTGGCGGAGGAAATCGTGTGGTTCCGGTTCTGCTTTGGACAGACGTCTCTTATCTTCGAGCCTGCCCACGCGACACAGTTTTGTGAATTGACTTCATTGACTATTATTGTAATCTGCTGTGTTTGTTGTGCTATTCACAACAGTAAAGTGTTGTTATTTGACTTCCTCCATTGTCTGTTCATTTGCGCCCCCTGTTGTGGGTCCGTGTTCCTACACTTTCACAACAGGATATCTCGGCCAACGTCATGGACCCCGAGGGGCGTCAACCGGCTGTTGAATGGCCAATGGAAGAGCAGGGCGCACAGGCGTCTGCAGGAGGCATGATCAGTGAGTTGCAGCGAATCCTCACCGCTTTTACGGCTCGGTTGGATCTAATGACCGAGCAGAACGTCCTCCTTAACCGCAGGGTGGAGGCTCTCGCCGCGCAGGTGGAAGCGCGCCCTCAGGGCGCTGCTGCGGCTCCCCCTCCTGTCGATCCTGTGCGCAACAGTGATGTTCCACAGGTCGTTCAACGACCCCTCCCACCTTCCCCTGAAGCATACATAAGCCCTCCGGAGCCGTACGGGGGTTGTGTGGAGACGTGCGCGGACTTTCTTATGCAGTGTTCGCTCGTCTTCGCACAACGTCCCGTCATGTACGCGACTGATGCTAGTAAGATAGCTTATGTGATTAATCTGCTTCACGGTAAGGCACGCGCTTGGGCTACAGCGCTCTGGGAGCAAAATCACGGCTCCTTCTGATGTATGATGGGTTTGTGAGGGGATTCAGAACAGTGTTCGATCACCCAAATAGAGGAGAAATCGCTTCAGCCGTGCTGCTGTCAATGAGACAGGGGCGCCGAAGCGCAGCTGCTTATGCAGTCGACTTCCGCATCGCGGCTGCAAGGTCCGGCTGGAATAGCACTGCCCTCCGTGCCGCCTTCGTAAACGGACTGTCGTTGGTCCTGAAGGAGCACCTGGTGGCTAAGGACGAACCGCGGGATTTGGACGGGCTTATTGATCTCGTTATACGATTAGACAATCGGTTAGAGGAACGCCGTTGGGAGCGAGACGAAGGACGTGACCGGATACGCGCCGCCCCTCTCCCTTCCGGGTTCGAAAAGGGGCCGCCCTCCCCACGCTCCACAGCCGCAGCGCTTTGTGGGGCAACAGCTCCCCCTGTTGACGTTGTTAGGGAGACGCACAGGGCCAAAATGGGGAGGCTGATCCGTGGAGAGTGTTTTCTCTGCAGCTCAACAGAGCACACACAGAGAGACTGCCCCAAACGGCCAAAACGTCAACACTCGCCCTTAGAGACTGGGCTAAGGGGGGGTCAAGACATTCAAGTGAGACACACACAAATTGCCACACGACTCCCAGTCACAATCCTGAGCGGGGATTTAACCCTTCAAGCCCGAGCACTGGTGGACACAAGGTCAGAAGGGAATCTGCTAGACAGCAGATGGGCAAAGGAGGTAGGGCTCCCTCTGGTGGCACTTCCTTCGCCGTTGCAGGTGCGGGCACTAGATGGCACCCTCCTCCCTTTACTCACACACAAGACACAACCAGTAACTCTGGTGGTGTCTGGAAACCACCGGGAGGAGATTGAGTTTTTTGTAACTCCTACCTCCCGCGTGATTTTGGGCATCCCATGGATGTTAAAGCACAATCCCCGGATCGATTGGCCGTCTGGGGTGGTGGTTCAGTGGAGCGAAACCTGCCATCGGGGGTGTTTAGGATCCTCGGTTCCTCCCGGTTCCCAGGCTAAGGAGGAGGTCAAAGTCCCTCCCAATCTGACGGCAGTGCCGGTTGAGTACCACGATCTTGCTGATGTCTTCAGCAAGGATCTGGCACTCACCCTTCCCCCGCACCGTCCATACGATTGTGCCATTGATTTGGTTCCAGGCGCTGAGTTCCCGTCTAGCAGGCTGTACAACCTCTCACGACCTGAGCGCGAATCAATGGAGACCTACATCCGGGACTCATTAGCTGCCGGGCTGATCCGGAACTCCACCTCCCCGATGGGGGCAGGTTTCTTTTTTGTGGGCAAGAAAGATGGCGGACTTCGTCCATGTATTGATTACAGGGGGCTGAATGAGATTACGGTTCGCAACCGATACCCGTTGCCATTATTAGATTCCGTGTTCACCCCCCTGCATGGAGCCAAGATCTTTACTAAGCTGGATCTTAGAAATGCGTATCACCTGGTTCGGATCCGGAAGGGAGGCGAATGGAAGACGGCATTCAACACCCCATTAGGTCACTTTGAGTACCTGGTCATGCCGTTCGGCCTTACCAACGCCCCCGCGACGTTCCAAGCCTTGGTTAACGACATCTTGCGGGACTTCCTGCACCGATTCGTCTTCGTATATCTGGACGATATTCTCATCTTTTCTCCGGATCCTGAGACCCATGTCCAGCATGTACGTCAGGTCCTGCAGCGGTTGTTAGAGAACCGGCTGTTTGTTAAGGGCGAGAAGTGTGAGTTTCACCGCACTTCTTTGTCCTTCCTGGGGTTTATCATCTCCCCCAACTCCGTCGCTCCTGATCCGGCCAAGGTTGCGGCGGTGAGAGACTGACCCCAACCCACCAGCCGTAGGAAGCTGCAACAGTTCCTCGGCTTTGCGAATTTCTACAGGAGGTTCATTAAGGGCTACAGTCAGGTAGTTAGCCCCCTGACAGCCCTGACCTCTCCAAAAGTCCCCTTCACCTGGTCGGATCGGTGCGATGCTGCGTTCAAGGAGTTGAAACGGCGCTTCTCGTCTGCACCCGTTCTGGTGCAGCCCGATCCTAGTCGCCAGTTTGTGGTTGAAGTGGATGCCTCGGACTCAGGGATAGGAGCCGTGCTATCCCAGAGCGGAGAGACCAATAAGGTCCTTCACCCGTGTGCCTATTTCTCCCGCAGGTTGACCCCGGCCGAACGGAACTATGACGTCGGCAATCGAGAACTCCTTGCGGTGAAAGAGGCTCTTGAAGAGTGGAGACATCTGTTGGAGGGAACGTCCGTGCATTCACGATTTTCACTGACCACCGGAACCTGGAGTATATCAGGACCGCCAAGCGGCTGAACCCCAGGCAAGCCCGCTGGTCACTGTTCTTCAGCCGTTTTGACTTCCGGATCACCTATCGCCCCGGGACCAAAAACCAGAGATCGGATGCCTTGTCCCGGGTGCATGAAGACGAAGTCAAAACGGAGTTGTCGGATCCACCGGAACCAATCATCCCGGAGTCCGCTATCGTGGCCACCCTCACCTGGGACGTAGAGAAAACCGTCCGGGAGGCCCTGGCACGGAGCCCGGACCCCGGAACCGGGCCGAAGAACAAACTTTACGTCCCACCAGAGGCCAGAGCTGCAGTCCTGGACATCTGTCACGGCTCCAAGTTCTCCTGTCATCCGGGGGTGCGAAGAACCGTGGCAGTTGTCCGGCAGCGCTTCTGGTGGGCGTCCCTGGAGGCCGACGTCCGGGATTATATCCAGGCCTGCACCACCTGCGCCAGGGGCAAGGCTGACCACCGCAGGGCATCGGGACTGCTCCAGCCGCTGCCTGTGCCTCATCGCCCCTGGTCCCACATCGGCCTGGATTTTGTCACGGGCCTCCCACCGTCCCAGGGCAACACTACCATCCTCACGATAGTGGACCGATTCTCCAAGGCGTCCCACTTCGTGGCCCTCCCGAAGCTCCCGACTGCCCAGGAGACAGCGGACCTCCTGGTCCACCACGTCGTCCGGCTGCATGGGATTCCAACAGACATCGTCTCCGATCACGGTCCCCAGTTCTCCTCGCAAGTCTGGAGGAGCTTCTGCCGGGAACTGGGGGCCACGGTGAGTCTCTTGTCCGGGTATCATCCTCAGACCAACGGGCAAGCAGAACGGGCCAATCAGGAAGTAGAACAGGCCCTACGCTGCGTGACGGCCGCGCACCCGGCGGCCTGGAGTACCCATTTGGCCTGGATCGAGTATGCCCATAACAGTCAGGTGTCTTCAGCCACCGGCCTCTCCCCTTTTGAGGTGTGTCTGGGGTACCAGCCCCCGCTGTTTCCGGTGGTTGAGGGAGAGGTCGGTGTGCCCTCGGTCCAGGCCCACCTGCAGAAGTGCCGTCGGGTGTGGCGCGCCGCCCGTTCTGCTTTGCTAAAGGCCCGGACGAGGGCAAGAGTCCATGCAGACCGTTGGCGGACCCCGGCCCCTGCGTATCGGCCAGGGCAGGAGGTATGGTTGTCGACAAAGGACATCCCCCTCAAAGTGGACTCCCCCAAACTGCAGGATCGTTACATCGGTCCCTTCAAGATCCTTAAGGTCATCAATCCAGCCACAGTGAGGCTTCAGCTTCCGGCCTCACTGCGGATCCATCCTGTTTTCCATGTGTCCCGGATAAAGCCGCATCACACCTCACCCCTCTGTGCTCCGGGTCCGGCACCGCCTCCTGCCCGGATCATCGATGGCGAGCCGGCTTGGACTGTGCGCCGGCTCTTGGATGTCCGTAGGATGGGCCGGGGCTTCCAGTATCTGGTGGACTGGGAGGGGTACGGACCCGAAGAACGCTCCTGGGTGAAGAGGAGCTTCATCCTGGACCCGGCCCTCCTGGCCGATTTCTACCGCCGCCACCCGGACAAGCCTGGTCGGGCGCCAGGAGGCGCCCGTTGAGGGGGGGGTCCTGTTGTGTGGGCCGCTGAAGAGGAGGTACTGCTGGCCCACCACCACCAGAGGGCACCCTGCCTGGAGTGCGGGCTCCAGGCACAAGAGGGCGCTGCTGCCTCACAGGAGCAGCCAGGGTGACAGCTGTCACTTATCACCTACGACAGCTGTCACCAATCATCTGATCTTCAGTGGTATATCAGCAAGACGACATCTCCACCTCTTTGCCGAGATATCGCTGTTGTGAAAGTGTAGGTACACGGACCCACAACAGGGGGCGCAATGAACGGACAATGGAGAAAGGTGAATAACAAGTTTTACTGTTGTGAAAAGAGCACAACCAATACAACAATTAATAATTTGGAGTTTAAAGCCGAAATCTGCTGGTGTCGTGTGGGCAGGCTCGAAGGTAGGAGACGTCCGTCCTAGTCGAACCGGAACCACCCAGATCTCCTCTGCCACCGAACCCCAGAAGTACTGGAACCGCCAAGTCCCGAATCCCCAGGTGGCCACTGCCTCCGCTCGTCGGATCCGGTACTGCTGGCGGGAAAGAGCACAAACACACAGGTATGGATGCGACAGCACCCAGTAGACGGAGAGGGGAGAAGCCGCCTCCACCTCTTGTCACAATGAAGCAGGAAGGTGAGTACTTATCCAAGCAAGTCGCTTTCTGTAGTCAGCTGTCCTGAAAAGGTTTAACAAGGTTTATCAGAGTCTTCAGTATATGCTTGCAGAGAAGGTTACCTTAATCTCAAGGCGATATCTCGGCACTGAGGTGGAGACGCCGTTCTGCTGATATACCTCTGTGTTGAGTGGAACAGCTGTGTCCAGTGATGGGTGACAGCTGTCACCCTGGCTGCTCCCGTAAGGTGGCAGCGCCCTCTGGTGCCTGGAGCCCGCACTCCAGGCAGGGCGCCCTCTTGTGGTGGTGGGCCAGCAGTACCTCCTCTTCAGCGGCCCACACAACAATCGCTCTACCGAGGAGGTAACATACTCAGCCGACTTTGTTGTCTTCCTGACAGGAATACCTGTTGCTTTGTGTGTTGGATAGCAGATATTTTGTTTCCTTTTTTTCCGACGAGAGGTGGAGGTGGTTTTCCACCATACGTGTTGCTGGGTGCAGACGCACCCACATCTAACTGTTTTTGTTCCTCGCCAGCAGTACCAGATCCGACAAGCGGAGGCAGTGGCCACCTGGGAGTTCGGAACTTGGTGGCTCCAGTATTCCCGGGGTTCGGTGGCGGAGGAAATCGTGTGGTTCCGGTTCTGCTTTGGACAGACGTCTCTTATCTTCGAGCCTGCCCACGCGACACAGTTTTGTGAATTGACTTCATTGACTATTATTGTAATCTGCTGTGTTTGTTGTGCTATTCACAACAGTAAAGTGTTGTTATTTGACTTCCTCCATTGTCCGTTCATTTGCGCCCCCTGTTGTGGGTCCGTGTTCCTACACTTTCACAACACCTTTAACTCTTTTAATATCCCTGATGTTTAAAATGAGAGGTTTTTCTTTTTGTCTTGGCAGCAGAAACAGCAGTCTGTCAAGTGCAATAAGTTTATACCCTGATATCACAACCTGCTAAATTCCCCCATGACCTTCATAATTCATTAAACCTCACCTACTTGCACGTTCGACACCCACAACATACAGCCTCAGGTGGACACACCTCAAATTGCATATGCATAAAAGCAAATGTGCCAAATGGACGATACATGGTGTTTTCACATCCTCAGTGCACGCCATGAGGGAATCAGCATGCACAATTTTTGGTGAGTGCCACTGCAGTTTTACATGCACAAACCTTTAGAAAATCATATGTCTGATCAGCAAAACCAGTGTATGTCATCATCCTTTCAAGGCACCAGTACGCTGTAATGACCAAACAGCACAGCTTGACTCGAATCCCAGATGCTGAACTGTTCAAGATAAAAGTCATGAAGAGTTTGGCAGTGAAGAAGAAGGAAAAAAAACAACAACAACAATAATCCAATAATACCTTTAAAGTCCTTGTAATGAAAACACTGACCCGACTCCAGGTCTGAGATTTACAGCCAATACATGATTCAGATAAGGACAAATGACCAGACGTGGGCCTGCTTTGAGTTTTCTCACATTGAGAGCTAGAAGACGGTGGTGAGGCTGCAGCTGTGCAATAATAAAATATGTGTGGCCTCTGAAGTTAACATTAAATCTGAGTCCATATTTCTGATCTCCCTCCCCTCTACGGCCTGACTTTTTCCATTTGCTTCAACTGTGTCCCTTGGCTTTGGCGAAGGACCGCAGGCCTTGGAGATGCTGTGAGACTTTGCCTTTGGCTGGCCGCACAATTTAATGTCCGTATCCTGCCTAAAGCAGCTGAAGATGGAGCCTTCAAGTAATTGAGAGTGATGCCGGTGAGGTAATGTGAACTTTGGGGACCATGAAGAGACTATCGGGGCGGTAGGATGAAAAATCAATGCCTGGACACTCTCCTCCTGGCTGTGTGGCCCCAGTGGCCCCGACGTAGCTCAGATAACATCACAACACCAGAGAGAAATAGTTACAAGTGTGTTTTTTTTTCCAGACTGTTAAAAGTGCACGTGCTGGTGTTAGCGCATGTGAAGGAGAGCTGAATTAAGTTTACTTTGCTCTTGTTATGAGTCTCTTTATACTAATAAAGAGATGTATAGACTTTATAAGTTTTGTGACACCACATAAAGTGATGCCGCAGCACTTTGGTTTCATTTTACAAATTTAATTTTGGCTTTGTGGAGGATCTTGATGGATGTGGTAAGAAAATAGGTTTAATAATAAATATTGCAGATTTGTAGGTTTCCCAGAGGCCAGGTTAATATTCCCATTGTAGACTAAATGTCATTAAAAAACCTTTTTCTGTCCTTCACCAGTTTAATTGCAACACTGACACCTGTACAGGCCTCTAAAACCCGTCTACTGCGGCTCAAGACACGGAGAAACACAAAATAGGAGAGAGGTAAGTCTGGTATAGGCCCTGAGGCCCATTGGTGCTGGTACTTATCCCCGGATTCCATAATGTGAAGTGGACAGAACTACAACTTCCTCTGGATGGGACAGCAGTCCATCACAGGTTACGTCCTCATCCAAGACAGGACACGTTACCACAGCTTGTTGGACTGAGGTAATGCATGTTAAGTGTCTAGTCCAAAGACACAGACAGGTAGCCTGACTATCACTGAACCCCAGGGCCCGGTTTTATGAAGCAGTACTGCGGGGAATTGGCTAGACTAAAAATGGTGGTGCACTGTAGGGACAGACTAGGCAAGATAGACTCGTCTAACTTTAGTCCAAAGTTCTAAAGCAGGGGTCTTCAACTCCAGTGTCGAGGGTCAGTGTCCTGCAACTTTCATGCCGCATTCACGTCGGACACCACGCGACAAATTCGCGTCCCTCACCTGGCGATGAATGCGCCACCGTTGCCCGGTGTGTGCTTTCGCTGCGAAAATTCGCCCCAGTGTGTCATCAAATAGGAGGAGCTTCCATTCCGCTCGCTGTCAAGTCAACATGGCGGACCTTGATCACACGGAGCGAGCTGCTGTGTTCTATATGTTGTGGAAAGCTGACAAATGTCCCCAGCAGCACCGTCCCTGGGTTCACAACATCCTCATGAGACGTTCCCAATTCGGGGAGGTTTATTATTTGCTGCAGGAGCTGCATCTGGATGATGGCCCCTTTCAGCGGTACTTCCACCTCTCCAGGACCCAGTCTGAGAACCTCCTGTCCCGTTCACACGCGCACATGTGAACAATTAAAAAAAAACTGGCTGCCGCTGCAGTTCCTAGCTCTCCCCTCCAACTCTGTCATAATAGTGTTATAAACCAGTCACTATTTGTTTTATTATACATCTGTGTAGTTAATAGAATTATCTTCACGGACGATTTGTTCATGTGTGCACGTGAAAAAAAAAGAAATTGGCTGCTGCTGCAGCAGTGCTGCTGCTCGTTGTCCCCTCCAACTCTGTAGTAATTGTGTTATAAACCAGTCAACATTTGTTTTATTATACATCTGTGTAGTTAATAAAATTATCTTCACAGACGATATGATTGTGTGCGCAGGTGAAAAAAAAAAAGAAACTGGCTGTTGCTGCTGCTGCGGTGCTGCTGCTTGCTGTCCCCTCAAACTCTGTCATAATTGTGAAATAAAGGACAAAAGGGACATAAGTCCTGCTCACAGGCTGGCTGCCAGAGACAGGACATGTCCACATCAAGTATAAACTCCAGACATCTCCACGTCACTACATATCCAGTCCCTGATTGGACGATGGTTGAAAATGCGTGTTTGACAGCTGAATGACTCCAGTTTCTGTCTTTGAAATTGCTGTACAATTTTCCAGTGGGCAAAAATAGGGAAATCGTGACAAAACAATTTGTTTTTGGTTCCTGAACTTAACCCCATAGTATTGAAAGTTCCTTACGATGTACAACCCCAGTTCCAATGAAGTTGGGATGTTTTGTAAAATGTAAATAAAAACATAATACAATGATTTGCAAATCCTCTTCAACCTATATTCAACTGAATTCACCACAAAGACAAGATATTTAATGTTCAAACTGATAAAGATTGTTTTTGTGCAAATATTTGCTCATTTTGAAATGGATGCCTGCAACACGTTTCAAAAAGCTGGGACAGTGTATGTTTACCACTGTGTTACATCACCTTTCCTTCTAACAACACTCAATAAGTGTGTGGGAACTGAGGACACTAACTGTTGAAGCTTTGTAGGTGAAATTCTTTCCTATTCTTGCTTGATGTACGACTTCAGTTGTTCAACAGTCTGGGGTCTTCGTTGTCATATTTTGTACTTCATAATGCGCCACATATTTTCAATGGGCAACAGGTCTGGACTGCAGGCAGGCCAGTCTAGTACCCGTACTCTTTTACTACGAAGCCACGCTGTTGTAACACGTGCAGAATGTGGCTTGACATTGTCTTGCTGAAATAAGCAGGGATGTCCCTGAAAAAGACGTTGCTTGGATGGCAGCATATGTTGCTCCAAAACCTGGATGTACCTTTCAGCATTGATGGTGCCATCACAGATGTGTAAGTTGCCCATGTCATGGGCACTAACACACCCCCCTACCATCACAGATGCTAGCTTTTGAACTTTGAGCTGGTAACAATCTGGATGTTCTTTTTCTTCTTTTGTCCAGAGGCCACGACATCCATGATTTCCAAAACAATTTGAAATGTGGACTCATCAGACCACAGCACACTTTTCCAATTTGCGTCTGTCCATTTCAAATGAGCTCAGGCTGAGAGAAGGAGGCGGTGTTTCTGGATGTTGTTGATGTATGGCTTTTGCTTTGCATGATAGAGTTTTAACTTGCACTTGTAGATGTAGCGATGAACTGTGTTAACTGACAATGGTTTTCTGAAGTGTTCCTAAGCCCACGCGGTGAGATCCTTTACACAATGATGTTGGTTTTTAATGCAGGGCTGCCTGAGGGATTGAAGGTCATTCATTCAATGTTGGTTTTCGGCCTTGCCGCTTACATGTAGAAAATTCTCCAGATTCTCTGGATTTTCTGATTATATTATGGACTGTAGATGATGGAATCCCTAAATTCCTTGCAGTTGAACATTGAGAAACATTGTTCTTAAACTGTTGGCCTATTTTTTCATGCAGTTGTTCACAAAGTGGTGATCCTTGCCCCATCTTTGCTTGTGAATGGCTGAGACTTTTGGGGATGCTCCTTTTATACGCAATCATGAGTGCCCTCAGTTCCCAAACACTTATTGAGTGTTGTTATAAGGAAAGGTGATGTAACACAGAGGTAAACATACCACTGTCCCAACTTTTTTGAAACGTGTTGCAGGCATCCATTTCAAAATGAGCAAATATTTGTACAAAAACAATAAAGTTTATCAGTTTGAACATTAAATATCTTGTCTTTGTGGTGTATTCAATTGAATATATGATGAAGAGAATTTGCAAATCATTGTATTTTGTTTTTGTTTACATTTTATAAAACGTCCCAAGTTCACTGGAATTGGGGTTGTACTCCAAGTACCCTAAACATGAATCGACTAGTATTTAGCTCTAAAATACTAAAATTTTAACCTAAGAATATATAAAAAACCTTTATTTTTTTGTTGTTATTTTTGTCATGTTGTTTAATTTCGACAACAGCAGTAACTGTTGGAGTCACATTTCCTCAGTGGTGGGCACAGTTCAACTAATCCGATAACAGATAATTATCAAAGCTAATGTTTTTGCTAGCAGATTAGCTTTTCATTTAAGTTTTAAAACCATCATTGGACCAATTACCTTCCGAAAAATTTAGTTCCGATAACTTTCAGTCCAATAACATTTTTTGTTTTTTTTTTTTGCTTGTAAAGTGAGCCAAGTTTAATGGTCAAAAATGTTTGTAATCCCTAAAATCAAACATTTTTGCCCATCTGTTGTGCGTTTGTGGCAGACTGGCTGCCTGTCGCTTGCTGATGAGGTCATCATTAAGCGCAAAACGTGATTGGCCGGTTGATGCAGGAAGCATTGTGGGTAGTGTAGTTCAGGTTCACTTTGGCTATTACAGTGAGTGTCGTCGGCTCAACACAAAAACAAAACAGACTAATTTTAACATTATTTTATTTTATTTTTTGTGGCTGACGGTATAATTTGATCACCAAGACTCGGAGGGGGAGAGGAGCTCTCATGGTGCAGGGGACTTTTCTTCACCGTTTAGACACTGTTTGGATTTAAAAAAGGGAACCTTTTATGTGGATTATTTATTCAGATGAATCCCACAGAAACTAACAAGTAAGAATTTATATTTACTACGTGTCTTTTAATCAATCAATGCATTAATGGACGTATTTCGGTTCAGCAGGGTTCTAAGCGTGTGAAAAAAGCAGCAGCTTTTTTAGTTCATAAATGACAGTGTGTCTAATACCGAGATAAACTGTGACTTCTAATACTATGTTTTACTGCTTTTGAAAGATGATGATAGTGTTTGGGGTTAAATTTATTTATTTATAAATTTTTCGTGCATTCTTATGTGTTTGTGATCCTTGAATTTACCCAGCAGCGAAAAGTGAAAGTGAAACTGGTTTATCAGAAGCCGACAGTGTAATCTGTCATGGCCGCGTCCGAACCAATACTAAAAGTTATCGGTTATCTGTCATAAAGATTTTCTAGTGTGGAACCTATTTCATCTGATGTTAATGTTTACCCACTGGCTTAATGAGTTTCGGAATATGACTTTACACAAACCTTTTCAGTGTCCCATAAAAACGGGCCCAACTTCTTGTCCCTCTCAGCTACCTGCTTTACCAGTACAGACACCTGTAAAACTCAAGTGAACAGGAGCTGGACTACCGATATGTAGATCTAGCTTCAATTTCTAGTCATGATACCCATCTATGTCCTTGAACAAGACACTTCTTCTTCATCTGTTCCAGTCCACCCAGCTGTAAAGGAGTACCAGCCATGGATGGAGAAGTATCCTGTGAAGGACTGGAATCAGGGGACAAGCACCAGCACCAGCATGCTTCAGTGACAATACAGGACTTACGTCTTCTTCCAGAACATACACTGTGAGAGGCTCTGAGTGAAAAACAAGCGTAGAAAACACAGACAAGCCGAGATAAAACAAAATCTTAGGGAGCCGTTACCTCGTCTGCATCCGTGGCTGTTAGCTGCATTATCTTGAAGCCATCTCCGATGTTCTCCTCAATGGTCACATCAAGAATATCCTTGGGGAAAACAGGCGGGTTGTCATTGACGTCCTGCAGTGTAATCTCCACCTGCAGAGAAAAAATAAACATTGGCCTTTCCGTTACAGTCGGACAAACTGCCTGCTGCAGCGGTTAAGGTCTCTGCAAAGAAATAAAACATGTCCATCTTCTTGGATTTCAGATGACAGCAGGGAGAAGTTATCATTCTGCAGCTTTTCATAAAACCCCAGAGAGGCTGGAGAGGAAAATGTCAAGTGATTAACTGGAGCACATTAACTGGAAACCTAAAAAGTAAAAAAAAATATTACTTTTTAATGCAAACATCAGAATAAAATGTACAAAATATGTAATAGTACAGTTAAGACCAGAAGTGGTTGTGATAAATGGTACACACTGACATGCACCAAATTAAACTGTGGGACTACGGCAAACCTCCTACATCCCACTGATACAGAAACGGTCATTAAACATGGAAACTAAAAACTGAACATTTTACACATTTCCTCATGGCCTCACAAATGACATAAAAACAGATTTAAACAGATTTCCAATGTGAAGACTTTTTAAATGGCCAATTTCGTCTCAAAGATTTAATAGTCTATTTGAAGTATTTAGCTGATTTGACTACTTTAATATCAAAATTATATTTAATTAAATTGGATTTTGCACAGTCGAAATGGGAATGTGAGAATATTGTGAAGAAAAACCAAAAAAGAAAGCATATAATTTAGATGTTCATAAGACAAATTATTTGTCTTCTTGCACTGTTATTTACCCATTTACACATTTGCTCTTGAATTACTAATTTCTGATGACAAATGATCAATCTGCATGAGCAGAAGTTGTTAGTTATCCTTAAAAAATGACCATTATGTACTCACACATTAAAGAGTGGTGGCCAAGCAGTTATGTGCACTTGTTTCCAGTGTGGAAGGTTCTTGGTTCAAACCCACCCCTGCCCATTCTCCAACAAGGAGTTGCATCATGAAGACCATCCGGTGTAAAACATTCAAAATCAACATGCAGATCCACCTTGGGAGATGCTGAAGGGACTTACTTTCATTTTTGTAGTCACAAATTTCAATTCATGACAATGATTTCCAATTTTACAATTTTGAATAACTTATGTCCATCTTCTGTTGCAAATTTCTGGTCGCGATCGCTGTCACAATGTCAAAAATGAGGAAATTGGGCCCGATTGTTTAAAAAAGTAGGTACAAATCCTGTGACATCGAGCGCAACTATTGCCAAATACACCTGAGTACGTACGATCCCCAGTACATAATGGTTGGCCTGTTGGTAAAAATTAGACCTTTGCCATGTGAAGCACCTTGAGACAGTTTTGTTGTGAAGTGGCACTAATAAACTGAACTGAATAAAATTGGTGGCACTCTAACAAACCATGACTTCTAGCCACTCTGCCCAAACACCTAATATCTCTGTGGCAGTGGAACAGCGTGACATGCTCTCACGGCACACTGTGCATGACTAAACCAGGATTGTCTTGATTCCTGCATATTACACCAGGCTGTCTACTTTCACAAACTCTTCAACATTAGCCCTGATCAGCACCAAACTGTCATATTGTTCAGTTTGTGGTGTTCAAAACCTTCCTGATTGGTCACAACATTCTACAACGTCACAGATTGCATGTCTTCATGTATTCATTTGATGTCCGACTGTTTTTTCACACACACACACAATAAAAGGAGTACACATTCGGGTGTCAAAAATCTGCAATGGGAAACCGGTTTAAGTTGTTAAAAAAAGGACCCATTTTCACAAACCTGTGGTCATGTGCAGTTTTCTCACATAACACGAGGCCACACATGTCACGAGATTTCAGGGAGTGTGTAATTTACATGCCGGCTGCAGGAATGTGCACCAGAGCTGCTGCATGTGAACTGAAAGTTTGTTTCACAACCATAAGCAGCATCTGTTGTTGTTTCCAGCCAGACTATAACTGTAGAACGCGTGTAACCGCACCAGGCCAGAACGCCACATCCAGATCCTTCATCTAATTGCGATCATTTTTAAGATCCGCTGCACATTTCAGAGCAGGCTGTAAGCCCCGTTCACACCCGGCTAACGTAGTGTAATGCAGCGTACCAACTACACCGAGCTTATGCACCTTTACGTGACAATACGCTGAGGGATGCAAAGGGGTCCGCGAAATGGATGCACAAAATTAAACATGTTTAATTTTTTTTTTCCGTACATTTGCCGTAGAGCACTGCATCTAGTGCTCTGCACAAGTCTATGCAACACTCCGCTAACGTATGCAAGTCGACATAACACTGCGCTACTGTACACCAAGCCTCTGAAATTGTATGCTACCCTACGCCAATCTGGCAAAAAATCTTTATAGGTTTTTTTTTTTAATCAGTACATACCTGTATTGCTAAAGTTTATTCATCCCATTGGACTCTGCTAAACTTTGCTGGCAGTAAAGCTTCAAAACCACAGAAGAAGAAGAGGCAGGCCAAAGCTTCCCCCTCCCCGGGCGCAGCATAGTGCAGATACGCGGCACAATGCAGGCCAGACTAAGGTACATCTCAACAACCAGGTGGATGGATTCTTTTTGTTGTCAAAGGTCAAGTGATCACAAAAATGGATTTTAACAAATTTGTGAACAAAATTTCATACAAAGAAACACTTTTTGTGCACAAACAAAAAATAAATAAAAATTGAGAGCGAAAACAAGTGCTGCATTATATTTTTGTTGAAGCAAGTCAAGTCTTGAAGCACAATTGATCTCTCCCCATCTCTGAAAAGGAACCATCTATCTTCCGCACTGAGGCACCCCGGGCATTGAGGTCCAACCACCACATGGCCAAAGCGCCAAACTGATGTTTCCTCATAATGCAAGTGATGCTCCTCGTCTGAGTCTCCTTAAATCTGGCACAAAGTCATTCCAAAGAGATCCAAAACCATCCAGTCATCGCCTTCGGTCACTGGTTGTCTCGGGCCTGGTTTGTTGAATATACAGTTTAAAAAAAGATTGTCTTTGAAAAACTAATACTCCGTGAAATATGCAAGAAAAGAAGTAATTACAGAGCAGCAGAAGCCATTTTTCATCTTCTTAACTGCAAGAACCAGTTTTCCATTTTGAAACCCATCAGTGGTTTTCTTTTATTTATTTCTTCTAAATGGCAGCTGAATTATTTTACACAAACCAATAACAATGTCACAGTGAACAGTGCGGAAAACAGAAAAATAAGAAAAGGAGAAAAACAAAATCTGAGGGACTTAACTGAAATTTTGAATTCAAACCACAAATTAGCGGAGGGCTGGAAAGAAAGAAAGGAACAAAAAGGCATTTAAAACATTATTTTTGAGCCCTGGAGCAGGAAGACGATGAGAAGTCGTTTGTCTAAACTTAGCTATGCAAATGTCAGAGAAAAAGGAAACCATGGAGACAGTGAAAGTGAGACATTTATGGTTTCAGATGTTCTCTGTCTGGAGTGGCGATATTACATTTCCACTCCTTTCCCACAAGTTAAAGCTGTGATTGCCTCCACCTCATCCAGTAACCCAAATATGCATTTCAAAGGCCGTAAACACGACGCACTCTGGAATCATAACAGACATTTTGCTGCACATCGGCTGTTTATTGCTCCCATAAATATGGAAAAGAAATGTTTGAATTCTGCAGTGAGACGATCTCCATTAATGTTGACACTGATTATGGTAATTCCTGTACAGGGCCCCCACCTTGCCTCCTCTCTGCACCCCCCCCAAAAAAAAGATGCATATAAAACCTGACGCCTTACTGAAGTGAAGCAGGAAATGAGGGAAATCAGGTCTTAAACGTCCACAATGGGTGCAGGTTTGGAGGTTATTTGGTTTTTCCTGATACCATTTACACAGGAGAATGGAGCCTCAAGGCCATAAGACCACCAAGGTGGGGGTGCGGGGGGCTATGCAATGGTTTATTCTTACCCAACAACAGTAGCAGGAAACCACCTAACAAATGCCATCAACTCTTTCTGCAGACAAACAAAAGGCACACGGAGTGGAAACTTTGGGCCAAAATGTTCTATTGTGTCATCTTGTAGCTTTTTTTTTTGGGGGGGGGGGGGGGGGGCATGGATGCACGTGAAATGTACCGCTGTGGTATATCTGCTCCAAAATGATGTTAAAGAAAAATTTCCTCTGTTCTCTTCATGAAAATGGTAAAATAAGTTTGATGCTGATCCATTCAAATGTGATTTAGTGATCGGCTCCGATCATACAAATCTAAATGTATCCGTGATGTGACATCATCGACCACAGCAGCATCTGCCTCAGTGTCAGCTAAGAAAAAAAAAAAAAAATGATTTTTTTGTCTCATGCAGTGCTTTGGTTATCATCTAACCTGTCTGCATATATTCATATTTATTGGTGAAACAGAGATTAAGAGATGAAAGTGAAGCAGAACAAAACACAACTGGATCCAGTTTCTTAGAGACTGGTGTCAACGAATTTAAGTGTTTGAATGTAATGGAAGGCATCAGAGGGCTGTTGCACACCCTCCACACTCTGAAGACTACAATATAAATGCACAAGTAAATATACATCTGTCTGTAATGGTGTTTTTGACCATTTATGACATCATCATATGACGTCTGTGTGGCTTCATTATGAAGTCATTCATGCCTATCAATCACAAATATTTTGCTGATCAAAATATGCTTTAGATCATCCATCTAGGGTTCTTAGTTGTTGAGATATATGAAAAAAAGATGACATTTTTGGACCATGTTGACCTTTGATCAAAATACTCCAAAATCAAATCACCTCTAGATATCTATCCAAGTAATATTGGCAGCAAGTTTGATCCATCTAGGCTTCTAAGTTTTCAGGCCATGTTTTCCTTGACATTGGAGCAAATTACACCAAAAAAATAATAATAATAATAATAATAATAATAATAATAATGATGTAATCACTTCTAGATATCTATGCAAATATTATCTCCCCTCCCCATCTCTCAAAAGTTTTTGTGAGTTATCTTGTCTACAGACACACATACAGACATCAATGAAAACAATACCTACCATATTTTGCCACTTTGCTAGTGAACAGGGTACAAATAAATCAGTTATGACATGAATTCCTGTGGATGAATTAAAAATGTGTCACATCACAGAAGGTATAGACTAACTAAACTAGTCTCTGGGTTCGGTTCTGTTTTGGTCACAAGCAAAAGTCATCAATGTTTGTGAGAATCACTTCTCATAAAAAACACATCTTTGCTATTGTCCAGCTTCTGCCATTATGGGGAGCCACAAAGGAGCACCCATCTCTGTCTTACCCCCCTCTCTGCATCTTCTTTGATGCCTTCACTCACCACCTCCATAAACCTCCTCTTTGGCCTCCTTCTTCTCCAGCTGGCAGTTCCATCCTCAGCATCTGTCTCCCTATATACCCCACATCTCTCCTCTGCACATGCCCCTTTTTAAATGTCATTTTAAAATTGCAGATGTTCATGTGTCTAGTTTCTCTGGTTTGTGTTCGCGAGTCGCCTGAGAAGAGTTTATGGAGTCATGATGAGGTTTCCTGGGTTACTGCGATACAAGCTCCAAGGCGGTTCCTTGGTGTGGTGGATGTGGTGATGCACCAAACCAGTGCATGTTCCCAGACTTAATCTGTACAGAATTCATTTTTCCTACCCTACATGTAGGCATAAAAATTAAACTGTATCTATTTCATCTTGGTTTTTCAGCATGCACTGGAAAAGTGGTTTGAGAATAAACATTTTTAAGTGTCCAGGCTCTGTGCCTTTGTTGAGATCCACCTCAAGTTCCCAACCACTTCATTAACATTTGTGAAAGCCAGTTCTAGTGACGAGAGCCAGTGGTCCCTCTTTGCAAATCAGCCACAAATTGCAATGGCATAGATTCCAGAGAGAGGCAGAGCTTTTCACTAAGCATCAGGAAAATGTCTTCTGTAGCTGAGTAATCCTGCAAAGAAGGCAAAAACAAGCTACGCTCATTAGAACCAGAGCATGATATCAGAAAGTCGTTGCAGATCTGTGACTGAACACATCCTTCTTTGCGCAGTTTACAGATATGACACCAGCTTGTGTGTTAGGCCACAATTACAACAAATCTCATCACGGAACACATGTGACCTCCTGCTATTAAACCCACTTTTTTTGTTGCTTGTGTCTGTGTATTTGCATGAATGCACATAATTACAGAAGAATAAGAGATTACCTTCCCGGCACCGATGCTACAAAAGTAGCATAAACAAGCCACAATGACATCGGCTCTTGACTCAACTTTTGCCTGAGGGACTGGAACAAAGTCAACAAACAATGAATATTCATCTCCTGGTTTGCGTGTCCCCTTAATGTGTAAATAATGCACAGCCCACTTCTGAGGAGTGAACTAATTAGGGCAGAAGTGCAGTTTGGAGAAATAATCAGGCCTCGTAATCCTACTTTGCAATTTCTGTGCTCTCGTGGGACAAGAGCATATCAAAGAACTTTAGTGGCCGGCAGTGCTAGTGCTAGGCCACTAGTGCTGATGCAACTAGTGGCCTAGTTGCATCAGTAAGAAGTTGGATGTCTAGTAACTTCCTACTTTTAAATTCTGATAAGACTGAAGTTATGGTTCTTGGTCCAGCAAGGTATCTGCATCAATTTGATCAGCTAGCACTTAGCTTAGGTTCGTGTGTTATACATCATACGGATAAAGTGAGGAACCTTGGAGTAATTTTTGATCCTACGTTGTCCTTTGATCTCCACAATAGAGACATTAGGACTGCTTTCTTCCATTTGCGAAATATAGTGAAGATTCGTCCCATCCTGTCTATGGCTGATGCTGAGACTTTGATTCATGCATTTGTCTCTTCTAGATTGGACTATTGTAATGCTCTATTTTCTGGCTTACCGCAGTCCAGGATTAGGGGTCTTCAACTGGTTCAAAATGCTGCTGCCAGACTTTTGACACAAAGCAGAAAGTTTGACCACATTACGCCCATTTTGGCGTCCCTGCACTGGCTTCCTGTTCCTGCAAGATCAGATTTTAAAGTACCGTTATTAGTTTATAAAATTGTTCATGGACTTGCACCTCCCTATCTGGCTGACCTGGTAAGCCCCTATGTACCAGCTTGGGCCCTGCGTTCTCAGGGTGCAGGACTTCTGTGTGTTCCCAGGGTGAATAAAAAGTCTGCCGGTCACAGAGCTTTCTCCTATCGTGCCCCAGCTCTGTGGAATGATCTGCCGGCACACATTCGGCAGTCGGACACTGTGGAGACTTTTAAATCACGGTTAAAGACTCATTTGTTTTCCCTGTTTTATCATTAGTGCTATGATGTGTTCTTATTCTTGTATTCTTCTATGGTTGTCTTTCTTTTATGGTCGTTTTTATGTGTTTTAAATTTTTAATTGTTTTTTATGTTGTGTGAAGCGCCTTGAGACGATTTTATCGTGAATTGGCGCTATATAAATTAATAAATTTGATTTGATTTTAGTGGAAAAATTCATAGGGTGAGGAGGAGGAGGAGGAGGTGAGGTCAGGAGGGGGAGCCGCAGGAAGGCAAAAGGAGGTTTGGGTCCGTGTGTACCTGTCTGTGGCGGCGGATCCAGACGACCGGACCGTGGCAGGTGAAACACATTAGCTTACAAGCTCAGCGATTGTGTTTCATCAACTACTGTTTCAAGTTGCAGCTGCTGCTAACTGGCTGCCAGCGTGTCATTATTTATGAGTCGGTCTGAATGACTCATGCATCGAGTGCTTCTTAGCACCATCGATTATGATACCTCAAGTGATGGAAGGTGTTTGTACAAGAGGCTGAGACAACAGTACGAACCGAGCAGTGGTAAATTCATCTTACCACTGAATTCCCAGAGCTAGCGTGAAATACATGGGACTGAAAGGTGGGATGATTTAGATTTCTGGGACTCTGTCATGTGATCTAGCTTCCTTTTTAATTCAGAAAATCTCATTTAATCAGGTCATTTTTATTTATACATCTTGCTATTATAAGAAGACTTCCTGATGAAAATCTGCACTTTTTGCAATAAATACAATGAAGGGCTACATAAATAAAAGAATAAATAATTTTGCATGGATGTTGATTTAAAGATGTTTACAGAAGCCGATTTACAGATTATTCCAAAAAGAAAAATTCTGAAGCCATTTTTCTGAATTTTGAGACAAAGACATTCATTCATTCATTAATTTTCTGCCACTTAATAAGGGTCCCTCAGTGACAGTAGACCAAGCAGCTCATCCCACACTTGCATATCTTCAGCCAAGTCCTCCAACTCTTCCAGGGGGATCCCGAGATGTTCCCAAGCCATCTGAGAAATATAATCCCTTTTGTGTGTCCTGAGGAATCCACCCAGTTGGATTTGCCTGGAAGACCTCCCATGGGAGACAACAAGGATGCATCCTCATCAGACGCCCAAAACACCTCAGCTGGCTCCTTTCGATGTGAAGAAGCAGTGGCTCTAATCACTCCTCCTCAGATATTTGAGTTTTTCATCATGTCCCTGAGTCTAGTACCTCATACCTCTAGTACCCAGGAACCTCATATGTATCTGCTTATATCTGTAACCATGTTCTTTTGGTCATTAGCCAAAGTTCATGAAGATTCATAGGCGAGGACAGGAGTGTAACCTGACTGGTACAGCACCAGTCAGTTCTGAATGGGAAAGGGTGTCCAATCATTTGACTAGTAGTGTATATGAGTCTCTTTCTTCACCACGATGGTCCAGAACAACATCTGTAGGATCTCAGATCACAGAATAGTATAATAATGTGTGCATTTTTTGCTTTAAAAAATTTTTAATTTTTAATTTTTTAATTTTAAATTTGTTTCAATTTAGTGATCTGTGGATGTGTCTGAATATTTCCACAGACAAGCTACATTTGCTTGAGAAATCTGTGCGAACAACTTGCAACAAGTTGGATTTTTGTAATCTTTGACATGCAAATTTCAGCAGGTGACATTCACGTCTCTGGGTCCTCAGCCTTTGAGATCAAGAGACACCCCAGAAGAAATCCATCACTCAGGTAATGGTTTCACCATTGTTAGTTTGTTTGTCTGTCTATCTGTTAGCAGGATAACTCAAAAGGAAACAAGTAGATTTCAATAAAATTTGGTGAACATAATGTCCTAGAAAATGAGGGATTTTAATTTTAATTTGATCTAGAAGATACGTGGGCATGGCGGAGGTATGCACTCTCTGAGTGACATCTGGAGAGTCATAAGGTTGTTGAACAGAGCTGTTTGACCTTCAGTTTCATGCAAAGATACTGGCATTGCCAAAGTCTTTTGGGCTTCTGGTGCTTCCAGCCTGACTCTATGGGTGTGAGACTTGGATGCTGACCAGTGACCTAAGGTATTGGTTCTCAAAACGGTCCTCACGTACAACCAAACCTATACATTTTCCATGATTTCCTGTTCTGCCACAAGCCAATGCACTCACTCAGGCATACAGCCAATAAAGTACCAAAAGACACAAAATTGTAGTTACTGGTACAAATATGAAAGGCAGGTAGACTTTCATCTTCTTCGTGTATAAGCAACAGCACCAATGGGCCCTAGAAGCTATATAAAACTCATAGGGCAGATAAAAATGATTTATCACATCACAACCCTTTTAAAAATAAATCAAAGCTATGGGTCCTTATGGTTCTGCCTTAAAGAAATTACTTCTACTTGACGTTCTGCCAAGTCTTTACCACAGGGACAAGGGGAAAGTCACAGCAGGAGGAAGTCTATTGTCTATTGCAATCGTACGCAGCACACGTTTTGTCAGTTGCCATGTCAGTTGTCTTCCTTAACCACTACAGGGTTTGAATAATTGAGCGCTGGATTTCATTACGGATGAGTAATACAGTGTACGCTTATCCCGCTGAAGACAACAACTCTCTGAATGAAGAGGGAAAAACGTGCATCAATAACCCACAAGATTTATCCGTGAGTAGACTTCATGGAAAACAACTGTGACCTCCGAGTGGCGCTGATGTAACAGTTGGACTGTAAAAGCTGATCTGGTCCTGAAACTGGAAACGCCGAACACCTCCTGCAGGAAACAATCATTTCAGAAAGATGAAACGTCTCATTAGATTCTGTTGATGACTTGGGGTTAAAGGCTGGAGCTTCCAGCTTTCGCTGTACTTGGCAAATGCGTTTGAATGAGTCCACTTTGCATCATCCATTTTTCACTGATGTGCACAAGAGCCCAATTTGGATAGAAAGTCTCGAAAGCTCGGATCACAATGTAACTCCAAACATAACATGTCATCCTACAACAGAACAACAATCACACACTGTTAAAATAGATGACACAAACTTTGGCTTTCTATCACATAAAACAACATTAAATTAATTGAACAGTCAGGACGAGTCTTTCTACTGAGAATACAATAAATAAATATTTAACATGATTTTATGACTGTGTGCTATTATGAAAAGAAATAGATTGCTGTCTTAACTTCCAGGAAAGGTCAATTACAGCTGCTGCCAAAGATTTTACTTAAAATGCTCATATCTCCTGCGAGTGCGATGAACATAGGTGCTGCTACAAGGCGGTCTGGAGCAGTCAATACAATGGAATTTGTTGGGCCAACTCGTTTTCAATCCGTAAAGAGTCTTGGTGAGAAGTGTGAAAGCTTCCTGGATCAAGGCCAACCCTGTCTATTCTCCATGTAAGGTGGAGTTGTGTCAGGAAGGGCATCTGGTTACATCTTGTGCCAAATCAACATGCAGGTCCACCTCGGATATTCTGTGATGACCCCAAGTAAAACAAGGGAGAAGCCAAAGGTACTTACTGCTTTACCCTGCAGTCAGAAATTCATAGCTCTTAATGCCAATGGTCAAAAGGCAGATTGGGGCAGCATCCGCATTAATAAGGCACCGCTCAGACTGGGGTTGGCAATGCAGCTCGAGCCAGATTCAATCTGATTCGGTTTCTAGACAGATAGCATTTAGATCAGTTTTTCAAATCCAGGTCACACGCGTCCAAACTCAATCTGGTTCAAGCCAAAACAGATGTGTCTGGAATTGAGAGCTCGTGTGTGTGTGTGTGTGTGTGCGCGTGTGTGTGTGGATCTGGACGTGGAAGTGGCAGGTGTCTAGATTTTCTTGATATCAAGGCATCCCCTGGAAAGAAAGTTGTTTGCTGCCTTTGTCATTGCAGCTGTGCTGAGCGCTGCCACAGTGACGAGGGCGCCGATGTAGTGAAGAGGTTTGACATCATGATCCCAGAGTTAGTCGGATTCTAGCCACATTTGCGTTCAGACCTCAGTGAATGCCACTGAGATCCCACAGGTGTGATAAGCCAGATAGAAAAAAAGTCCATCTTAAAACTGAATACTGCCATAAATGGACTGCATTTATATAGCGCATTTCCATCTGCATCAGATGCTCAAAGAGCTTTACAATAATGCCTCACATTCACCCCGATGTCAGGCTGCTGCCATGCAAGGTGCCCACTACACATTGGGAGCAACTAGGGGATTAAGGACCTTGCCGAAGGGCCCTTAGTGACAGCCTGGGATTTGAACCGAGGATCCTTTGGTCTCAAGCCCAACACTTAACCACTTGACCATCACCTGCCATCTAAGTGTTGCTCCAGATTAGGGATGGACATTAGGGTTCCAGAAAAGGCCAACGTCCAACAGTAAGTACCACCTAGGACAGGGGTAGGCAACCTGTTCCAGAAAGAGCCATGAGGGTGCAGGTTTTCTTTGCAGCCACTGACTCCACCAGGTGATTTTACTGATTAATATCACTTTGAGCAGATGGAATCAGTTAATCAGTGAAATCACCTGGTGGAGTCAGTGGCTGCAAAGAAAACCTGCACCCTCATGGCTCTTTCTGGAACAGGTTGCCTACCCCTGACCTAGGAAGTCTCCAAAAATGCCTGATAGATCACATATCCAATTTGGCCAAAGATTGGCCAGGAATTAGTTTAGTATGTGGCTGTGGGAGGGACATCTGGGCTAACTTGGTTGGTCTGCTGCCTCCGTGACCTTGTCCCTTATCAGAGGTTGAAAAAAAAGATTGGACTCATCTGCCAAACAACACTGCTGTCGTTGGCTTCTACCTTGCTACAAGAAAGCAGATGCTCCATGGCACCCCCAAATTATGAGCTCATAATGTCTTAAAAAGTTTTATTTTCACTGACTAGCATTGATTGGTATTTCAAGTCAAGTGTCAACTTTTCAGGTCAGTCAAGGCAGCTCCTTGCAGTGATGGATGTAACACCAAACAGCACCACTGCATGCCCCCAAACATGACCTGACTTCAGTTTTTTGAAATCCACTGAAATGATTATGGTTTAAAATGTGAGATGATCAATGACTCTTTTCACAACACAGTGCCAGCCTGCTGAGAATATTTCCACTGGCATCTGTGCTTACGCTGGATTAAAAATGCAGACCGTTCAAAGTGTTTCTGCTACAAAATCAATGGTTTCTCAAATCCAGGGCATGGTGTTATAAAGCAGTACTAAGGGAGACAGACTGGGATCAAGTATGTACAGTGGATCCAGAATGTATTCACAGTGCTTCACTTTTTCCACAATTTGTTATGTTACAGACTTATTACAAAATGGAGTAAATTCATTTTTGCCCCAAAATTCTATTCACAACACACCATAATGAGAACATTAAAAAAGTTTTTTTTAAAATGTTTGCAAATTTATTAAAAATCAATTTAAAAAATCACAGGTACATAACTATTCACAGCCTTTGTAACTTTGTTGATGCAGCTTTGGCAGCAATTACAGCCTTAGGTCTTCCTGAATATGATGTCACAAGCTTGGTGCACCTGTCTTTGGGCAGTTTTGTCCATTCCTCTTTGCAGAACCTCCCAAGCTCCATCAGGTTGGATGGGGAGCGTCAGTGCACAGACATTTTCTGATCTCTCCAGAGATGTTAAATCAGATTCAGGTCCGGGCTCTGGCTGGGTCACTCAAGGACATTCACAGAGTTGTCCTGAAGCCACTCCTTTGATATCTTGGCTGTGTGGTTAGGGTCATTGTCCACACTGAAAGATGAACCATTGCCCCAGGCTGAGTTCAAGAGCGCTCTGGAGCAGGTTTTCATCCTGGATGTCTCTATACATTGCTGCATTTGTCTTTCCCTCCATCCTGACTGGTCTCCCAGTGCCTGCTGCTGAAAAACATCCCCACAGCATGATGCTGCACCACCATGCTTCACTGTAGGGATGGTGCCTCGTTTCCTCCAAATATGATGGCTGGCATTCATGCCAAAGACCGCTATCTTTGTCTCATCAGACCAGAGAATTTTGCTTCTCATGGTCTGAGAGTCCTCCAGGCTGCCATGTGTCTTTTACTAAGGCATGGCTTCCGTCTGGCCACTCTACCATACAGGCCTGACTGGTGGATTGCTGCAGAGATGGTTGTCCTTCTGGACGTTTTCCTCTCTCCACAGAGGAATGCTGGAGCTCTGACAGAGTGACCATTGGGTTCATGGTCACCTCCCTGATTTAGGCCCTTCTTCTCCAATTGCTCAGTTTAGATGGGCGGCCAGCTCTAGGAAGAGTCCTGGTAGATCTGAACTTCTTCAATTTACAGGTGATGGAGGCCAATGTACTCACTGGGACCTTCAAAGCAGCAGAAATATTTCTGTACCTTTCCCCAGATTTGTGCCTCAAGTCAATCTTGTCTCAGAGGTCTACAGACCATTAATTTGACTTCATGCTTTGTTTGTGGTCTGACATTTGGGACCTCATATGTAGACAGGGGTGCCTTTCCAAATCATGTCCAATCAACTGAATTTACCCCAGGTGTACTCCAATTAATCTGTAGAAACATCTCAAGGATGACCTGAGCTCAATTTTGAGCTTCATGGTGAAGGCTGTGAATATTTATGTACAAGTGATTTATTGGGATTTTTTTTATTATTATTTTTGATCAATTTAAACTAAATAACTTTTTTTCACATTGTCATTATGGGGTATTGTGCTTAGAATTTTGAGCAAAAAAAAAAAAAAGAATTTCAACCATTTTGGAATAAGCCCGTAACATAACAGAATGTGGAAAGTGAAGCGCTGTGAATATTTCCGGATGCACCCTAAATCAACTATTCCATTCTGTCCATTTCAAACACATTGTTTCCATGACAAAAAACACAGATTGTTTACATTGACATGATGGGTATCTGAAATTACTTTAGGTAACTCAAGGATGGGGCTCTGAGACTGAAAAGACAGAAATGATGGCACAGTTTGTGCCGTTTAACAGAGTACTCCAACAGAAGCAGAAAATTATAACAAGTTCAAATGGAGCCAGAGACTCATCACTGAAACTTCTCATATTCAGACAGAGAGGTGGCATCCCTTCCAACCACTAACTGCAAAAACCTTCAAAGAACCGCACCCAGGTCAGCAGGGACATCCCAGCCCAATTCCCACAACCACTTAAACAAAGGATCAAACTTTCAGGGGCTTTTAACTTACTCCCTGCATGATGGAAAATCATATTTCCCCAAATTTCCTGCACTGTTTAAGAGCTACTGAATTGTATAAAGGAAACGGTCATCCTCTCAACTTTGGAAATGGATTACCGAGCGTCTAGAAAAAGCCCAGGCCTGCGTCTGTGTTTGCCTCACTTAATCTGAAAACCGTATGGCACGATCCATGCACATCTGATGAATGCCCTGCTATGTAAGAGCAACTGTAAAGTTTCACCGTGGTGACAGAATGCCACATTCAACATTATTCATTTCCTGCTGACAAAGACCATCTTGATTTCACTTCATCTTTGCTCAGCCCTCGACTGTTCCTTGTGGATATTTCGACTGTTTAGTTATAACGTCATAGCCTCTTAGCTCCAGATTTATGGGTGTTTTGGCATTGGACTTCAAGGGTTCTCTAGGTCAAGAACACGGGTGAGAGTGCCAGCTTTGGTCTGCTTCTTAACAGTGCGACACAACTAAACAATTAAGACGCGGGTCACAAGGCGCTCCTGCGTACAGCTTTCTTAACACGTGTGCACTCGCGACTGGCTCGATCTGTCAAACAAACGCCTGCAGCATCATTCATCTTCCGACCGCAGTCATCAGGCTCGGCAACATGTGTGTGCGCGCTCCGGAGACAGGAATTTGAGTGAGCTGGGAATGTGCTGGGGAAGAAGCAGACAAAGCTGGACACCAGCCAAACCTCAACACACTGCACAAGAGAGAAGTCAGGATGCGATCGAATCCCTCCCTCCGGCCAGTACCCCCCAAATCTATTGCAGTTGCACGGAAAGAAGCAGGAGAGTGAAAGAAAGAGACAAAACAAAACAGGAGAGTCTGCAATCCATCACAAAGCACCTTGTCCTTATGTAACCATCAAGAGGAGACAGTGTTGGACAAGTGGTTTTAATAAAGGGGAATGCTGTCCTCTCTGTGGAGCAGTTCACCAACTGTTAAAAGATTGTTTGTCTACAGCAGCACCCCTGCACCCCTCTGCCAAGCAGGATTCCCTCTGAGCGTTTCTGCTGGGATACATAATCCCGCAAAACGAATAACCCGCCACATCTTCTGGACCAGCGTCCTGTTTCACAGAGGATCTGGTCTCGTCCACGTCCTTGCACACAGGAGAGTGGAAACAAATCGTGATGGATTGTCATTTTAACTGGTCCTGCATCCGGCCAGCAGCAGTGTGAAGTTGGATTTTTCCTCCCTGCACGGAGCCATAATTCTTTTCCTATTATTTGTACCTCAGAGAGTTCGATGGAAAGTTTAATTGGACCTTATGCAAGATCAGAGTTGAGCTAAAGGAGGCGCGATGCGCGATTGCTGTCCTTGAAGCTGAAGTACAATTCAAAATTATCATCCAAATTACCAAAGCTTATTAAACGCAACGCATTCCACATCTGCAGATTCAAAGGTTAGAAAACATCAAAACAAGCATTTTTTTTTTCCTTCTTGTGAGATGAAAGGTAAAAACAAAATAATTAGCCTATTTGTGAAAGTAGGCTTTGAAGACAGAAGGAAAGAATTGTTTTCTTTTATCAGTTGTCTGTCTTTTTAGAGAGGACGCTGCAAAGATTTAGCCGGCCGCTTCACAGTCGCATGTTGGTGCCAGTGGCATCTTATCGCTCTCTCCGCAATTACGCCATTCAGACCATGCAGACCAGGGAAGGGACACAAAGCGAAAAAACAAAAACGTAAAGCTAATGATCAACCATTCTTGGTGGAAAACTGCTCAGAAACTAGAAGGCGCAGCAGTGACCAACCATTATTACCTCAACCAATATACAGAGGACATAAAACATGGGTCAGAAGGTCTTTGAGTAATCATAAGGCAGCCTGAGATTAAACCCAGATGTCTGACTCGCCAGCGTACATATAGATCATTGTGATGTCATAAAGCTGGCTCTCAAAATACTGGGAGAGAAAAGGAAAGGAAAGAAATTGAAGAATTAAATATGCATATGTCTCTGACCTCAGGGACAAGTTCTGTCTCCTACTCTGGCCAGTGCTTGCAAGGATTGGGTGCTGGGTTGGGTTCTGCAGAATTGCAGCTTAGGTACCACTGTCAACAAGAAAAAGTATACTGACCTTGACTTTGTGAACAATGCTGTGATCTTTGCGTAATCAGTGATACTCTGACTGACGCACTGGAGAAGCTGAGTGAGGAATGAGAGTGTTTCAGTTTTCCTGGACCTGGGTTTTTGAGGTGAAGAGCGTACTGAGAAGAGCTTATGGAGTCATGGAGGTCCCTCAAAAGAGGTGCCTGGTGATGCTTATACCTATGCAGGAGAGTAAAAGGCCAACTAGTGTTTCTTGTCCATGTATGGCTGTGAGACTTGGACGCTAACCAGAGACAGAAGGTGATGACTGCATGTCTTTGGTATTCTGTCTGTTCTAAGAATCCAAGAATTATTTTTTTGCTAAATAAATTATTGTTTCGATTGTTATTTTGGGAGACTCCAATGAGGGCATCAGTGGTGTAGTGTGGTGTGCTTCTCTTAGCATGCAGGTACATCAGTGTTGAGTACATCAACAACTGGAAAGGACCAACGAGATTCCCACAGTTCACCTGGCTGTGGCAGATGGACGGTCACTTTTGAGAAGAGGGGAAGGATTGATTGTCTGTCTGAGTCTTCGCTATCCCGGACCTGTGGAGGTTTGGCAATGTGGCAGTTGCAGTTGCATGCTGCAATGGCAGATACTCATAGACCTAACCTGGGACTCATAATTGAACCAATTCTTCCCTGACCTAAAGTCCAGTTCCGCAAAATGTTGTTGAATCCTGTCCTCTGTGATTTAAAGTTGGCTTTACCATTATTAAGATGCTCTGGCATGTGTGACAAAGCAGGATAAAGACAAAAGAGGACTGACAGTCACATTTATTTACTACTATTTAGGGTGACCATATTTCAGTTTTCAAAAAAAGACGACACCTTTGGTAGGGGCATCGGCTGCAGATGTATCCTACCAGTAGAGGGTGAGGAGGTTGGGGAAATTCAAATAATTGATGGCATCATGGGGATACAGGTGAGATTTAATACTTGGCAAATGTTTGGGGTTTTTTAAGGTCCCATGTCTTGGAAAAAGAGACCAAATTCGCCCAGCTGTAAGGTTTGCACTGATATAATATAACTCCAGTAACGTTATCTCATATTAGAGAAACCAAACATTTATGTACATCTGGGACATATTTTTAAGAATTAAACTGTTCCGACATGATTTATAGCTATGTCATCAAGTTATGTTAAACACAGTAATCACACACAAATTTCGAATATAGCAGATAAATATAGCAAATACAGGAGTGATGTTTCACATCATGATGTATCATATCACATGTCTGATAAGCTGATTTTGGGCATCAGTACTAGAAGAGAGACATTCACTCATTACTTTAGAGATTAATATTTTGTGTTCACTGCCAGAACCTTTTTGAAAAACTGTGTTCATTTTGATTTTTCTTTTTTTCCAGAGAGTTTTGCCAGATGGTAGACGAGCTTGTGATTCTTTCACTGATATGAAAACAATGAAATCTCCAAAATTGGAAATACAAGTTCCAGCTATGGCCAGACAGCTGAAATAGAACACATTAACAGAATCAAAACTGTCCAAAAGCATCATTATGCAGTCAGAGTAAGCACCATCTGGACGATTTATGACAGTCAAAAGATAGTTTGCAGGTTACGAAACAAACTATTTTAAACTTGAAAAGTGACTATCTGATGATCAAGTGCCACAATACTTTTGCTCAAAGAATCTCTTCAGTGGGTAGTTGTATTTTTCTGCCACATTTACTAAAAATGACTCTGTTCCATTGTTAATCATTTCGATAACATGGTAGTCAGTTGATCTTTTTAAGTAGACGTTTCTGCTATTATGTGAATTTAAAGCCATTATAAATAGTATACATGCTGAGTTGCAATTATTAATAATTCTATGAAGTCACAGTTACTTACAGAGAAAATTATGAAAGTCAATTTCTTCTACAAATCACAAATTTTTGAATAAATGGCAATAAATGCATGATTTAGATCCAAAATTACCCAAAAGTCTCTGTTATGTGATGTTTATTTCAAGATATACAATCGTAAATATTTGTGCTACATGTCATCACAAGCTAAAAGCTTGAAATCAATCACCGAACATCTGACTAGCACATGTAGAGCCTCAGTAAAATCAGCTATGTGACATTTATACTTTTAATTTGGAATGCATGAAAACCTCAGACTCTTGCTCAAGGGCTCCTTAATCACTGAATAAGTGTTGTTCATTGATGTTTAACCTTTAACACTTTGGTCACAAATCAGCTTTTTTTGTACATTTAGGTTGTCACTTCCCCATACTACTGCTGACATTTTACAGCCCAACTAAATAAAACAATCAAAATAATAAATAAAATGTAATATATTTGAAAGCTTGGGTTTTTTTATATGTGTGCTAAGTAATGTTGAACTTTACCTCCTTGGGATTTTCCAGAATATTAAAAAGCCTAGGCATGGATCCTCTACAATGCAGTGAGTGAATGAATAAATAAATGAATGTGTCATCCCCTCCAGTTCATGAACACTGTAATTCAAAAACAATAAATGTTATCATCTTGTGACTCATCACATTCAAAGGGAATATAAAGAGAACACACCCTTCCACATATGGTGAACTTTGATGCACCAAGTCAAGTCAAGTCTGGAAGATTGCGCTAGTCCTATACTTTGCCCCAACCATGACAAGACCATGGAGCTGCACTGGGTCCAGGATGGCAACTACTCAGGCACACAACTGGTACATCCCCATATCTTCAAAATACAACCCAGTCTGGTCCTAATTTTGATGAACCAGCCTTTTTTCGTAACATATTTAATTTACTGCCTCCTCTTTCTGATACAAATTTAATTATAGGTGGTGATTTTAACTGTGTGCTTGATAATTGCTTGGATAGATCAGTCCAACTGAATCAGTCATCCTCCTCTTCTGCGGTTTTAAATACCTTGATGGCTTTCTTGAATCTAGTTGATATTTGGAGACTTGGACATCCTACAAATAGAGATTACTCCTTTGTCTCACAAAGGCATAAGTCCTATTCAAGAATCGACTATTTCCTACTTGATTCTAAACTGATATCAAATGTGGTTTCTTCAAGACATCACAATATTTTAATTTCTGATCATTCTCTGACTACACTGGTTCTTGACCTTAATCATAAAAATCAGCAGTATACCTGGCGTTTTCGCCCAACACTGCTTTCTGGTGCTCATTTTGTCAGTATATATCTACTAAGATCTCTGAATTTTTGGAGAATAATGACAACTCAGACGTCACAGACTCCCTTTTATGGGAAACTTTCAAAGTTGTGATTTGTGGTCACATCATTTCCTTTGAATCTTTACTGAAAAAGGAAAGGCAAAAACGGCTGTTAGAGATTGAAACTGAGCTATCACAGCTGGAATTCGACTATAGGTTGTCCTCCAGTTCTCCCATTTTACAAAATATCTTTAAGTTAAAATATGAATGTAATACTATCCTTTATGGTCAGGTATGTGACCAATTGTTTAAGATTAGACAGAAAGATTTTGAATTAGGGGATAAGCCCCAACAATTAAGAGGTCTACAAGCTAGTAGTAAATCAAAATCTGGGGAGTTGGTTGTTGATCCTAAGTGTATAAATGATCGTTTTAGGGAATATTATGCAGAGTTGTACATGTCAAAAGCAAAAGGAGATGTCTCTGAATGGTTAGGGCATTTGAGGCTTCCTAATCTGAATGATGCTGCTCAAGAGGCTTTAAATTCTGACATTAGCATTCAAGAGATTTTGGATTCTATAAAATTGTTCCCTAATGGCAAGGCAGCTGGCCCTGATGGTTTTAGTATTGAACTGTATAAAAAGTACTCTGAGAGGATTGCTCCACTTTTATGAGGATTTCAATCACTCATTTGATATTCAGAAATTTCCTTCCACATTTTATGAAGCTAATATCTCTTTATTGTTAAAAGAGGGCAGAGATGAGACTGATCCTTCCTCTTAATGTCCTATTGCATTGTTAAACTCAGACATGAAAATTTTTACTAAGTTGTTAGCAAATTGGGTAAATAAATGTATGTCATCCATCATTCATGCTGACCAATGTTGTATGGCTGGGGGGGCCTGGCTGCCTTTTTGTTTCTGTCTTTTGTTTTTCCTTCCAGGTGGCTTGCATTTGGGACTGAGTGGCTGTGTTGCTGAGGTTATCAGGACCTCACCCTGATCACCTGCGGCTCGTCAGGACTCACAGCTGTGGTGCATCTATATGGATTGGAACATGGTGGCATTTAAGACTGGAGTATACAGTGTGTATTTGCCAGAGACTCGACCTTGTGACCAGACGGGTGAGATCGTCGTCTCGGAGCCATCTCATCATCAGTGGATGCAGAGAACGTCCAGGGTTTGATGCACGGTCTGTGAAAGAGGAGGGGGTGAGGTCTCACACTCGTCAGCACACTTCCTGAGGTACGTTAGATTTTGTGACTAACGTTTATACAGTCAGTAAATGTGGTGTCCCTCACACCTTATTGTATTGAGCTGTACGTTAGTCATGTATCGGCTTCCACTGCAGTGGAGTTTTGTGAACTGGATGTTCCATGCCTGCAGGTTGGGAAGCTGATTAGCAATTAAGCCAGGAAGTGTTTGCTGTTTATGTACACCTTTGAGTGGTCTCTCTGTGTGTAGAGTGTGGACTCACATAATGGTTCCTTCTTTCACAGACTCGGTTTGTTGCGGCCACCTGGGGGGTGTCGGCGGGGTCCTTGGGTCCGAACGGCTTCTGGCTCCGGACCGTTAGCGCTGCTGGGAGCGCACCGTATCACCACCATGCCAGACCGCACACTCTTTTGTTGTTTTGTATCACTGTTATGTATTAAATTCAGTTAGCCTTTGTACCGTGCTCTGCTTATTTCATACTGGGTCCTTCAAACGCTGGTCGGTTCTCCGAGCTGCGTCCAACACATAACAGTAGTCTCTGGCCAAACATCACGGACCCAGCGGTAGCAGAGACGGTAACGCGCCGGGAAGGCGGCAGCAGACGTTCAGTAGTTATCCGGATCAGTTGCGGGTGCTCTCCGCCCGGATGGTGCGTGTTTGAGACCCATTACTGAATACTGATTTGTGCTCTCTTGCAGCCGTGTTCCTGTGTTTGTGCCTTATCCGTGGGTCGTGGTGGAGTGTGACTGGCGATGGCTTCGCGTCACGCTCCGACCGGATAAGAGGTTTAAACGGGAGCTGCAAGAGTGTGTCTGTAATGGGTGCACGCGCACGGCAGAGCTCTGTGGCACGGGTCACTGAGCTTCCTGTGTTACAGTTGTAGCCCCGTTTCCCCGGATAAAGATAACTACTGCGTCTGTTGTATCAGCTCCGGCGTTATTTAGTTGAGCACATTTTGGTTGTGTGTTGCACACAGCTGCACACGGAGATGCAGCTCGTTTGTTTTCTGTCACCAAAGGGTTTTTTTTTCATTTTTAGCACTTTGGCTCCCTCTTTTGGTGACTTAGTCACATTACCGTTAAGCTCTTAAGTTAGAACAGGTGTGTTCGATTTGTTTGAGCTTAACGGTATACGTCACTGATTTGTTTTGTGTTAGTTCATTTCGTGTGGGTGTTTTTTGAGTTGGTTTTTGTGTGGGATTTATTTTTTTTCCACTGTTTGTGTCTGGGGTTGTGACCCTGCAGCCTGTCTGAGAAAAAAAAAAAAAAAAAAAAAAAGGACCCAAACAGCTGTATGTTGGTCTGTTAGTCTTTCTTTTTATTTCTTTTTGTTTCACCTCCCCAGGGTTTGATGGGACGGTCCCCTGGGGGGTGATGGGGTGGTACTTGGGTTTTTTTTTTTCTTTTTTTTTGTTTGTTTTTGTTATGCCCTCTCTTCTCCTCTGACTCCAGCCGGGTGAGCCGTAGTGTCGGCGTTGCTGGAGGGGTGCAGTTTGGTTGTGCTGGGCATTTCCCAGATTGCCTCTGCACCCGGGAGGGGGGGGGGGGGGTTGGGGTATTTTCTTTTTCTTCCCTCTCTTCTCCTCTGGCTCCAGCCGGGTGAGCCGTAGTGTCGGCGTTGCTGGAGTGGTGCAGTTTGGTTATACTGGGCGTTTCCTGGATAACCTCTGCACCTGGGGGGGGGGGGGGGGGTGTTTTTTGATTCCCTGTTCCACCTCCGGCTTCAGCACGCCTTTGGCCGTCTGCCATCGGCGTGGCTGAGGTTTGGGGCAGTGGGATATACCCGCAGCTAGTGGCTGGTGTAGAAGTCGGAGGAGTGGCGCCGTTTTGTGCCGTTTGCCATAACCGCTGTTCCACTCCTCCCGGTTGGCTTCTGGGGTATAGTCACGGTTGGTGACACTGGACGTGCTTCCAGTTTCCACTGCGCCAAGGGGGTGGGGTTGGGGTTGTTTTGTTTGTATGTTTTTTTTTCTCTCTTCTTGTTTTTCCCCCCAGTTTCCGCCCTCAGGGTTTGACTGTGGTGTCCTCTGGGGGGGAAAGGGCTGTGGGTCCATCTAGCCATAGACGGCCGGGGCTGGGTCCGTTGGTCATGAGGGGAGGCGTCTCCTGGGGTTGACGAGTGGTCCTCTGGGAGGCGCTGGGAGTCCCCGTGGGTGACGTTGGATCCCAGAGGGACCTCGGCTGTGGTTATTACTCCTGGAGCTGGCGGGAAGTCCTCTGGGGGGTGTTCGTCCCTACATGTCGTTTGGGGGGGGGGGGGGGGTTTAGCGCTTTTATTTGTAAGCTTAAGTTTGGGGTTTTTCTTTTCTCCTCTTCCCGGGGTTTGATAGGACGGTCCCCTGGGGAGGGGGGGGGTGGTTTGGTTGTTTGTGTTTGTCTTTTTTGTTTTATGACTAATAACCGAACATGGTTGGATAAAGGCTGACCACACAGGTTTAAGAACTCTTGGCCACACCTGTGCTAAGTGACTGACTGAAACAAAGGCAAGGATGCAGCCAGAGGAGAGGACATCAACCATTCTGTTGGAAGACGAATGCAGATGCGGTTTCCAGCCATGGTCCCTGGAGGGGGGTGTTTCTCCTGGGCCAGGTTTGTGTGGTCGCCGGGAGGCTTCCCGTGAGGGTGGGGTACTGTTGTATGGCTGGGGGGGCCTGGCTGCCTTTTTGTTTCTGTCTTTTGTTTTTTCCTTCCAGGTGGCTTGCATTTGGGACTGAGTGGCTGTGTTGCTGAGGTTATCAGGACCTCACCCTGATCACCTGCGGCTCGTCAGGACTCACAGCTGTGGTGCATCTATATGGATTGGAACATGGTGGCATTTAAGACTGGAGTATACAGTGTGTATTTGCCAGAGACTCAACCTTGTGACCAGACTGGTGAGATCGTCGTCTCGGAGCCATCTCATCATCAGTGGATGCAGAGAACATCCAGGGTTTGATGCACGGTCTGTGAAAGAGGAGGGGGTGAGGTCTCACGCTCGTCAGCACACTTCCTGAGGTACGTTAGATTTTGTGACTAACGTTTATACAGTCAGTAAATGTGGTGTCCCTCACACCTTATTGTATTGAGCTGTACGTTAGTCATGTATCGGCTTCCACTGCAGTGGAGTTTTGTGAACTGGATGTTCCATGCCTGCAGGTTGGGAAGCTGATTAGCAATTAAGCCAGGAAGTGTTTGCTGTTTATGTACACCTTTGAGTGGTCTCTCTGTGTGTAGAGTGTGGACTCACATAATGGTTCCTTCTTTCACAGACTCGGTTTGTTGCGGCCACCTGGGGGGTGTCGGCGGGGTCCTTGGGTCCGAACGGCTTCTGGCTCCGGACCGTTAGCGCTGCTGGGAGCGCACCGTATCACCACCATGCCAGACCGCACACTCTTTTGTTGTTTTGTATCACTGTTATGTATTAAATTCAGTTAGCCTTTGTACCGTGCTCTGCTTATTTCATACTGGGTCCTTCAAACGCTGGTCGGTTCTCCGAGCTGCGTCCAACACATAACAGACCAAACTGGGTTTGTTCCCAAAGTTTTCATTTTTTTAATGTTAGGAGATTAATAAATATAATGTGTAGTGGGTATAGCAAGGTGTCTAGGGTGGCTGCCCTCTGTTTAGATGCAGAGAAGGCATTTGACCAAGTGGAATGGGCCTATATGGTGAAGGAGGACGTTGGGTTTGGTAGTCATTCTGTTTCGTGGATTACAATACTTTATGCCCATCCATCATCCTCTATCCTGACAAATCAAGAAAGGTCAATATCATTTTTGTTACTTCGTGGGACAAGCCAGGGGTGTCCCCTCAGCCCATTGCTCTTTGCCATTGCCATTGAGCCTCTTGCTATTAGTATTAGGAACCATCTATTTATTGAACACATCCGACTGGGTAACATGGAGAATCATATTTCTGTATATGCGGGCGATGTTCTCGTCATGTCACACCCTGAAAAATCTGTTCCAGTTCTACTATATCTTATAAGAACATTTGGTGAGGTTTCGGGATACACTATTAACTGGTGGAAGAGTGAATTTATGTCGCTAGGTGCTGATCTTGATCCTGAATTTTTGCATAATCTCCCATTCAAAATTACAGATAAACTGAAATATCTTGGAGTAGTTCTGTCAAAAGATCCTAAGCTAATTTTAAGTTGAATTTTCTTTAAGAAAGTGGAAAAATTGAGGAGGGATATTGAAAAATGGAGGATACTTCCTCTTTCTATGGTGGGTCGAATAAATGCTATTAAAATGATCTCCCTGCCAAGGTTTTTGTATCTTTTTCAAAATTTACCTATTTTCTTGTCACATTCTTTTTTTTAAATGTTAGATTTGATAGTTATGCCTTTTATTTGGGGCTTCAAAACTCATAGAATTTCAAAAACTCATTTACATAAGTCAGCAGAAATGGGAGGGTTTGGATTACCAAATTTCCTGCATTATTACTGAGTAGCGAATGCCAGGGCCCTTGTCTATTGGCAGGCAAGTTACAAGATGCAAGTGTCTGCTGATACTCCCCCTGGGTTGCCATTGAAATTTGTGGTGTTAAGAACAGTTCCTTTCCAGCTCTTCTCTTCGCAACACCTGGACCCACGGCAACTAAGGTGGATAATATGATAGTATTTAATAGCCTGAAAATATGGCGGCAAATTAAAAAGAGTTGTGGGTTGCCAGATACTTGTATTCATGCCCCAATATATCGCAATCATGCATTTTCCCCATCCCTTTCGGATGGGTCATTTAATACTTGGAGGTTAAAAGGTTTAGTCACTTTGAAAGATTTGTATATTAATAAACAGTTTGCTACATTCACTCAATTAAAAAATATGTTTTCTCTTCCCACAACACATTCTTTCCAATATTTGCAGATCAGGAATTACGTCCGTAAATATGTGCCTAACGCTGAGTCTCTCCCGGAAGGAAAAATGCTTCATAAGCTTTTTTTGGGTCTGTCTGGTTTTGTAAATATATTTTCAGAACATGTGGTTTGTGCCACACACTTTTTGAAAAAAAATTGGGAAGAGGAGATGGGAATGCAGATTGGGGATGATATTTGAAGGGAGGGCCTTGGCAGGATTCGATCTTGTTCTATTAATGTCAAGCACCAGTTAATCCAGTTTAAGGTGATGCACAGGCTCCATTATTCAAATACCAAATTGGACAGAATCTACTACTATAACCTACTATTTCTTCACTATGTGATCGATGTAAATCAGCAGAGGGATCTCTGACCCACCTTTTTTGGACATGTCCAAAACTGTATAACTTGTGGTGTGACATATTTAAGTGATTTTCTGATGTGTATGACTGTGTGTTTGAACCTGTTCCGGAGACAGTATTGTTCGGGATTTCTCCTTTGCTACTTAGACAGAGTGTTTCGGTACAGAGCACAATTATGTATGGAATGGTAATTGCAAAGAAACTGATTTTAAGACTCTGGAAGTCACATATTGTACCTCAGTTTAAGACTTGGTTGAGTGAGCTCATTGGTATTTTACATATGGAGAGAGTTCGATACGGTATAATCGACAATCATATTAAATTCTCAGAGATATGGCAGCCATTTTTGGCTCATCTTTCTAATTATGACACTGACCCTGATTGGTAAGGAAGTTTAGAGTCCCATCCACCTCTTATTGTTAAGTATCCGTGCTAAGATGTTAATGTTATTGATGTAGCAGTGTACTTAGTTATGCTTTTTATATATGCCCTGTGGGGTTTTGTTATTTTGCTTGTTTGTTTGTCATGTTTTTGTGGGTTTTTTTTTTTTTTTTGTTTGGTTGGTTTTTGTTTTTTTGTGTGTATTTTGTTATATATAAAAACTCAAAGAAATATACATTAATCTATTGGTTCATGACATTGTGAGAAAAAGCGCCTCATTTTCGTCACGGCAGCAGGAATTGATTCTAATACATTCCGCGATGGCTGCACAAAATTAAAAGTGAGGGGGGCATGGGGGTCGGGTAGTTATGGTTAGGGTTGGGGGAGGGTGTAGGCTTAGGTTATGGTTAAGGTTAGGGTTGGGGGTAGGAGTTGGTTTAGTAATAGTGAGTTAAAAAAAAACCCATCAGAAAAATTTTAATTATTTTGTGACGGGAGGATGAAAAAAAATGTGAGACTTGACTGTCAAAATAACCACCTATCTGCTGCAGCCAGGTCCACTTCATCTTCTCCAACCAATGGGGTCTTCCATAATCAGGTCTGGTGACCTCAACATCTGTCTAGTGACCTTGTGACTCCATAACCTCTTTCCAGGAATCTTCCGATTTCAAAAACCGAGGACCAAGAGAGATGAACGTCATTGCCGTGGTCACTGAATGCCTCTACAAGTTCAACACTTTCACCACATACATATACACTATAGATACACTTCTGGTGGCCGAGTGCAGGAAGTCATTAAAAGCAGAGATCTTAGTCTTGATCCAGGACAATAGCCAACCCAGACACTAAGATTCCTCACTCAGCTTCTCAACTGATGCAATCAGGGTATTTATTCATTCAACAAACATCACAGTATCGTCCACTTAGTCAAGGTCAGTCAACCTTTTGTCACCAACAAAACCACCTAAGTCACTGGTTTCCACAACCCAACCCAACATCCAGTCCATACAAGCACTGAAGAGTGTAGGAGTCAGAACACATTGATGCACCAGATCAACAGTAAAAAACGTGTCTGCAAACTGCTGGATGACTAGTAGATGCTGGATTGATGATGAATTAGGAGCAAGTGAAGTTGGTACAGGCCATTCTGATTGCTTAACAGCAGTTATGTTCTAACCACTGTTGAGATCAGGCAGAGGAGGAGATGGTTTACAATCCAACAGCTCTGAAGGCTGATGAAGGCTGCAGCAGGTCCTCAGACCTCCATCGTCTGGGATTTCCCAGCCACTGGACCAAGCTGAAGCTATGTCAAGGACCCTGTTTGTTGGCGTGTAACAACATTCCCACATTAAACAAACCTACACATGGGTGTGTCTAGATTGACCCTGGATGTAGAATTCCATCATCCCATCCAGGAATGATAATTATTCTCGCCGCTGAGAGATTGCCATGACAACGGTTATGTTCTAAAACAAAAAAACCAGGGTCATACCTCCACACGACATTGCAGAAAGGATTTTGTATGAATGTAGCCATGAAGGAAAGAATAAAATGAGGCCAATCGTTGAGTAAGGTATGCAGCTCATGAGGTCTGTGAAAGAAAAAATGTTTTCTTCACAGGAATGTACTAACTCAGAGACACAACCTGTTATTTTCTGATTGTTAAACTGTGCGATTTGGGTTTTTACAGCACAACCAACCAAGCGTGTGGTTGGTGAAGGATGTAATTGTCACATTCAATGTAAATGAATAAATTACTGTTAAACACATTAAAGAGCAGTGTAGTTAGTGGGTTGCTAATTTTCTCTCAATATTAAACATAACTGCACGTATGTGATTCACATAACATCCACATTTACTTTTTGCCCTTGGCCCTCCATCCAGATTAGTTTCTGGCCCTTCAATGGAAAGACTTTGAGCACCTCTGAACATTTATGTGGTTCTGAAGTTACATGTAGTTTGGAATGAGCTTGTTTGTCGAGTTTGTTTGGTGGTCCGGTGGCCGCCAAGGACACTGCTGCTGGTTAACAGCTAAACACTGATATCCCGAAGATGTCTAACATGTTTCTCTAAAGTCTAATGTTTGTTTTCAAGTCATTTGGAAGGACTGCAAGAAGCTTTCAACTATTATGGCATCAATTTCATAGCAACTGTCAGCCAGTGATGAATGAATGAGATTTACAGGAGCTGTGGGCGGACAAAAAACACATTAGTGAAAAATCTTTGTCTGGATTTGACCTGATTATTAGTAAGTCACGTCTGTGATCACAGTTCCTCCCTGCGCTAGGGAACAGTTTGACCTAGAAAGCTCAGTTAAATAATTACTGTAATAAGGTTTGGGACTGATTTCAATATCAGTTCATTAGGTCTTATTTCCATCATTGTTAATGTTACGGCCTGAAGCCAGGATCAAAAGACTTGTTCCAAAAGTCTGACTGCAGTCTGCTTGTTTGTTCATGATGCTAGATAGAAATCAGCTCGATTAATATGGAAAAAAGCTGGCTTGAGGTCATCGATCAGCATTTGGAAACACAGAAATCCACAGTGGTGTTAATCAGTGAGGTGAAAATATGATAATTGAAGAAAGATGCTGCTGAACTGCTGTTTGCATCATTTAAACAAACACAAGCGGACGACTGAACTACAGCGAGTCCGGAATGTAAGAATGGGTGCAAATGGGGGAGTGGCAGAAACCGTCTTTAATCCAAAACAGAACTTACAGGAGGGTTGTTGTGTGAAAAACTCCAGGAACCCCCTGCAGACCGATGTTTATGTGAAAACCCTCCCAAAAAATTAACAAGACGCATAACGGGGTGGGGGCAGGGACGTGAGTTTCTGTGCCTCGTCCATTCCTGCATTTTAAGGAAGTAACTCACAAAAATTACACAACAGGGAGATAACATCTGGGTCTGGGATCGTGCACTGCTACATTGACCATCACACTACAGATAACCACCAGGATAGACTACTGCCCACTTCCTGAAAGTAGCCAAGTATGTGCCACAGCCAGGTGGAAGGTGGTTGTCCCCTTGGCGTTTTCCACTTGTTTTTTGGTCCTCAACACTGCGGTACCTGTGTGCTGGATAGCAACCCGAGAAACACACCATACGAGGTCTGTGATAAAACTAAAGTACCTTTTTATTTTTTTCAAAAACTATATGGATTTGAATCACGTGTGATTACATCATACAACCTTGAACCCTCGTGCGCATGCGTGAGTTTTTTCACGCCTGTCGGTTACGTCATTCGCCTGTGGGCTGGCTTTGAGTGAGGAGTGGTCTACCCCTCCCGTCGGAATCTCTTTGTCTGACAACTTCCTGAGAGACTGGCGCTTTGCTTGATCAAAATTTTTCAAAAACTGTGAGGTACATCGAAGTGGACACCATTCGAGAAATTCAGCTAGTTTTCTGTGAAAATTTTAACGGCTGATGAGAGATTATGGAGTGTTGCTGTCGCTTTAAGGACTGCCCATGGAGCGGGATGTCGCGACGCGCCCTGAGCCGCCACTGTCTGCCTGTTTCGAGCTGAAAGCTTCCAAATTTAAGCCTCTGTTGACCCAGGACGTTGTGAGAGAACAGAGAACTTTCAGAAGAGGTCGGGATCAGCAGTTTATCTGGACATTCCACTGTTAAAGGAGATTTTATTAATGAAAGACGTGCGCGTGTCGGGACGCAGCCGGCGCGGTGCGGCGGCACAGGAAAAAAGTTCTTCCCAGGCATGTCTCGATCTTACAGGTCAAGGCCCCTTTTGCATGTCTGTAGCAACGGGTTAGTTGATGACATCAGAGCCAGAAAAAAGGTGTAACATTTAGCCAAAGTTGATTTTGATAACACTATGTAATATAATTTTTGTTCCTGGCTTCTAAGTGTTACATTTCAACTGCTTATGTCTAAAGTCTATGGAAAAATGACTACATTCAGCACAAACTTTGATTTCATTTTTTTTTTTTACGTTCTAGAAAGTTCTAAAAGTTTCTTGAAATTTCTAGATAATTCTGGAAGCTTCTAGAAAATTCTGGACAGTTCTAGCAGTTAAGTAGTAGTCAAGGAAAATGGAGAATATTCTTGAAAACAGACACATTTCAAAATATCACTGTCCTGATCACAGAAGCAAAGTTTCTGTGGAATAACAGCTATTTTCTATTTATTTAAGGCATATCAGGTTAGGAAAACACACTGTGTACCCAGGAACAAAACAAAAATAAAAATTTGTTACATAGTGTAATGTGCTGGACTGTAGAACAGGTAGCTCAGTGGATAAGGATCTGGCCTGCCAATATGTAGACCTGGGATTGAATCTCACTCATTCTGTTTGTCTGTGTCCTTATACACGACATTTAATCTACACTGTCTCAGTCCACCCAACTGTAAATGGTACAAGCCTTGGTTGGGGAAGTGACCTGAGTCAGACTGGTATCGCGTCCAGGGGGACTTGTAGACTTTTTGGAGAGAAGCACCAAAGGGCCTCAGGGCCTGAACAGGACTGGACTCAACTGAACCCAATCGCACCCATAAATGGGGAAAAATGTTTTAACTTCACCTCTCCAGTTATATGGTTTGGAAAGTGGTTACCAGAAAATTAGCATTTATGGCCAATTGTCCATGTTGGGCTAAACATATTCCTTTTTTGTTTCCTAACTATTAAAGTGTTTGGTCTTTGTGTTGGTGCACGGTACATCTGCAGCGATCATTTAGGCTACAGCAGGAAACTGCTCAACAAGGCTGCCTGACTCCAAGACATTTTGTCAGGCAAAGAGAGAGAGCGAAAGAGAGAGAAAGAGAGAAATGACAGAGAAATGCTGATGAATTTAACATGAGGTGGCATTAAAAAAGAAAAAGACTTCTGTCAAATGACTTGACAATGAGGGACAGTTCTTCCTGCAGAGGACATTCATAGAAACACAACCCTGTGATGGTTTTGCCTCTTTTCTCTCTTTCACACTCACAAATAAATGCAAACCATGCACCAATTGAACATATGCATGCACTAACTGGAAGCTTGCCCCTCCTGCATCGCACCGGACGCGCAATGTGATTCATGCAAGAAGGTCTTATAAGGCGTCACATGTTTCACACTCTCTTATTATCATGATGATGGGAATTTTAGAAGTCCCATCCATCTTAATTAATGAGGTATTTGAATGCACCCCCCTCCCCCCCAGACACCCCCAACCAAGACAAAATAGCATGGGAAGAAATGTTGCAGCCAAAGAAGAATTCTCAGCCTGTGAGGCATCATTAGCGGATTAAAGAACTTCAATGGTCTTCCTGTGTTGCCTGCACATTTCATTATCTCTCGCTGTTCACGTTCATTCCCAGCGTTGCATTTTACAGATGCAAACCAAAATTCACTCAGTGAAACTAGACCCCCTTCTTCCCACACAGATAATTTGAGGTGCTCTCCTCGTGATTTACAACCATCGACACCTCGCCGTCTGCGCGGCAAAAAAACGACCGACATGTAGCGTGTCGTTACGCGGCAGCTGAAAATGACTGTAACTCCTGCATGCCGATGTCGAGCACGAGCAAACAAATGTCGTCTACGATACGATCTGTTTTCTCTCAGTGGTCCCAAACTGAAGAGGCTCGCAATAAGAAGAGCTGTTGAAAGATGAGTATTTTTAAGTGGCTGTGCTTTGGCATGTGTCTGGTCGGTTACTTCAGTGAGCGGCAGCGACGACAGCGACAGTGATGGCGACGGCGGTGGGGGTCATCCCAGCGTCAGTGTCTGCAAAACAAAAGTTTAAGTTTCAAAAACAGCCTTTACGGGCAATCAGCTTCACAGGCATCTTGCCTTTTAATGTTTTTGTCTGGCGGCACGCTTGAATGCAGCTGAATGGCCGAGAAACAGTCGGGCTAAAGTCTGCATTCAGGGAACCTACAGCGACTATTAATTGTCAACTCATAAAAGACGCCCGTGAGAGGAAGCGGCTCATAGTCCGAGATGGCTTTTTCTCAGCCTACTCCTTTCTCTCCATCATCCATAACACCTATGGGTTTTCTCCAGAGTTTAGAGGGTCAGCGTGCCAGGTCAGGAGGTGACCATTAATTCCTCAGAGCAGTTGCATTGTAGGGGCCCTCGGTGACTCAGGGGGCAAACCCCCAGTTTTGCACAAAAGTGTCATTTGTTAGTTGACCTTTGCAGCAGCTCTGACATGCATTTTGATGAAACAACAGAACGGAGGGCGGAGTGAAGAAGGGATGATTTCTTTACATCTCTAACATCAGCAGATTTCTTTTGGATTCTCCCGTTTAGCTCGGGGTCGCTGCAGCGGATCTGGAACCCATCTGCATGTGGAATCCGTTACTTGATGACAGTAAGACTTGTGGGAGCTCCTAAAATATTTTTTATGTCCATGCACGAAACTAAGCTGTGTCAGGTCACCTTTCAGAAACACTACTGCTTAAATAAAAGAAGTGTTTCAGATTTAGTTCAAAAACAGGGCTGCAACCCAAAGATATTCCCTTTAAAGTCCAAGAGGAGTGACGAAATTAGCAATTAAACCAGAAAAAGAAAAAAAAAAAATCACATTTAAGCAGCTGAAATCAGAGAATTTGGACACTTTTTTTTTTGGTAATTGAGTATGAAAGTAATTGCCAATAAATGTAATAGTTGATTAATCACCAATTAATCTATTAATTACTACAGCTCTACTGAAAAATAGTTAACTGTTAACTTAGCAGGAAAATGCCAAATTCATTCATTCATATTCTGTACACACTTATTATAAAGGCCACAAGAGAGGTGGAGCAGATCGAGTATTTCTGAAATATAACAGTTTGATTAATGTCACTGTCTAGGTGGTTGCCATCCAGGACCTAAAAAGGTTCTATGGTGCAGTGGATGCATTGCTGCAGAGCACTGGCGCATGCTCCTCGACTTGACTGAACATGAAAAAATATGCACGGAAAGCCAAATGTTCAGCCAATAAATGCATCAATTCAAAGTGGAACACCAAAGGAAGTTCCACTGGTGTCTGACAGTCTTCAACATCACGGAGATATACACCAAAAGGTCCTCAGAGAATGTCCTAGTGACGTTACAAGGGTCACACCTTCAAAACTGTGCCAAAAAAGCCTCCTAATGTCTGTTTACAATTCAAAAGCAGAAAAAAAAAGAAGATTGAATACTAGCACAGTACTGCGTACACACCAAAGGGCGTCTTCCACATGCACATAGTTACACCAAGAAGCTCTGAGAAAGTGTCATTTTTTGAAGCTTTGGGAGTGAAACCAAGCTGACTATCGGGGAGGACAAACTGTTGAGAGAACAAAAAAGAAAAGCTTTTCTTTTGTACTCACAACAGAAACCAGCAATCAGCAGCCACCCGGAGAAAAGGCTTCTTAAAACAGTCGAACAAAGTTGAGGTTTAGTCGTGAGCACATTGTTTAGTCTACCAACAACAAAGTCAAAAGTCAATATCAATAATCTACAGCAACGACGTGGGGATGAAACATAAGATACACAATCCATCCAAAAGTCACTCCACACCCAAACAAATAGACCCGTGACGCAGTCAATATTAATCCAACATTCACACCAAAGGGCAGAGTGGAATCTTTGAGAGACCTTTTTAGACTGAGCAGCTTTGGGACATTTTTAATTAGACACCGAGAACAAACCAACATAACATTTCTGCAACTTTTTGCAGAAAGCGATTCAGGAAAATGTGATCATCAAGCATCATGAAGACATTCGGAAACACTGTTTTCATGGATGAGCTGGGGGGGGTTAGGTCTAAGCTGGTGCACGTCTGGCTGCCGTCAGTCAGGAGGATTTAAGAAGAGCTCGTCAGGGTAAAAGGGCTCACAGTGTCATGTGTGATCCAGTCACAGACAGAAGCACTCGGCACCTCCACCTCCACCCGCCCAACACGCTGCCTCCACCTCGCGAGCACGGCCCAAACTAGCCGCTTGGCACAAACAGATGAAACTGGAGGGGGTCGGGGTTAGAAAGTGGAAAAAGGGAATGAGGGCGACAACTGGGAGACAAAAAATTTAAAGTGAGGCCCTTCGATCAAAAGGGGCTCCTCCTTGCTCCTCTCTGCTCTTATCCCCCATGTGCCTCCTCCACCTCCACACTTCTCAGTCCCTCTCTCTGCTGCCCGACTGGATCTGAATCCAATCGCAGTAGACCAATCCATCATAGCAACAGAGTGTAGCAACGTCCACATGGAAAACCACAGCAAGAAATGAAACATTTAACGGCAAGAAGTTGGTATAGTTCATGATATCATGATGCACACAGAACCAACCACGAATCCACCACATGGTTGCAGATAGAGTTGGTACAGAAATCGGTACTGAAAAAATTACATCAGTATTTCCAACTACCGAGTCACACTAAATGAATCTGTGCTGAATTTTAGTACTGGAGCACATCTGGATTGTTATTGTGTTGTTAGTATCGTCAGAACCATGGACAGAGTTTTTACACAACTGCCCTTAAATTCTAAACATGGAAAAAAACTGCTGCTGGAGCAGAAATGGATTTGCAACCCGGCTGTCTTGACCGAGCTGGACAATGTTTGAATTGTGAATTAGCCTAGCATGACTGCGTCATGAAGCAGCATTTCGTAGCACCTGGCTCAGAAACACAGTGGAGTCAACGGCGGCTCATCGCGATGTAACGTTGCTATTGGTAATAAAACTGAAAGCTAGCCAAAGAAAAAAGTTCTAAAGCAGTGTTAGATATGAAGAGATTATGCTATGTTTGGTGTTGCCACAGCAGTTCATTGTCATCCTGACATCTACTGGTCAAATAATTACTTGACAATGTAAGTAAGTCCCTTCGGCTGCTCCCTTGTTTGCACTCGGGGTCGCCACAGCAAATCCAAAGTGGATCTGCATGTTGAATTAGCACAAGTTTTACGTCGGATGCCCTTCCTGACGCAACTCCACATTACATGGAGAAATGTGGCAGGGGTGGGATTTGAACCCGGAACCTTCTGAACTGAAACCAAGCGCATTAACCACTTGGCCACCACCCCTGCGTTTTATGGGATGTTCTTTGGGCATCTACAGCAACTAATATTACAGTCATTATTGACTAGTTACGGTATATCATAACTCTCCATATAAACTAACAGTTTAATTAACTGCTGTAGATTTTTCTTTATCTAATGTTTCTGGATCATAGAATTTTATAGTATCATACAAGACAAAATTTTGTATTTATTATTTCAGAGCGAGTAAAATGCTGCAAAAACTGTAGTGGTACCAGTATCAAGTCATATGTGAAATGTGCCCAACCTTAGTTGCAGAAATGTTGGCCAACAAGTTACAAAAATTCTGTTTTGTGTACATAAATTGGCAGCACAGGCAAACTAAAATGAAGGAAATCTAATGAGCATTTGAGATCTAGCACCAGATGGACAGACAGACATCTACAGATAACAGATCCACATTTGTGTTTATTGGCCTTTTCCCCCAGTGGGGATAATATTGTCTTCTGTGTACACATAATTCTGTGCTATAAGAATACACTGGTCATTTCAAGATACAAGAGGAGTGGTACCAGCAAGACCAATTAGAAAGACACTGTTCATCCAACCCTATTGGTTACAAGTATCCTGGAAATGTATCTTTATAACAATTGTGCCATTTGGTGATGTTTTTGTGACATTATTATAATGTCACTCGTGCCATTTGATTTCACATAATTTACTGATTGATGTAACCTTGAAATAGTCCCCCCAGCCCTACTGGTTGTGGAGATACCCTGAAAAATGTTTCAGACTATATTTTTACCACCTTGTCCTTGATTATTCTGCTCCAAAGGTTAACCATCTGGAAACACTCACCTGAGGAATATTCAAACTAAGTTTGGTGAAAATCAACTCACCCATTTCCAAGTTACGTGTACACACACAGACAGCTGAGTGATTACAATGCCCAGTGCTCCTGCTGGTGGACCGGGTAATCATGTTGAACCTCAAGTAATTTTCCACCATGTTTCTGGCTTTGGTGGAGGTACCCTTTTATTTCCAGTCTTTTCCTTTCCTGTCTGTGAACATCTCACTCTCTATCTCTTAATTCCTGTTTCTATTTTTCACTGTACACAAGCGCTCCTCTTTCATTTGAGAATCCACTGACAACTGGCTCGAGTTTCACCTAACTTCAGTTCTGCTGTACCGCTGTTTATTTTCACCAGTTAAACAATAAGCAAACTGTATTTCTTTACATTTCTGATGACAAGAAATGTTCCTGCACGGAGATTCTCCATCACACACTCAGAAGTTTGTTTTCCATCTGACGCAACCATAGGTTATTTCATCACAGAATGGTTGGTGGTCATTTTGGCACAAACTCACTCAGTCACTCACTCATTCACACCTGGAAGCTGCTCAGCATTTTGCTGCTGGTAGCCAAGAAGCTTTATTTGGGTGGTTGTGGGTCACATAATTGGTTAAAAACTGCTCTCAAGGGTACCTGGATGTTAGTGTTTCACCACGTGCTTTCCCAGAAGATCCACAGGTTCAAACTTTGGCCTTTCTGGTTGCAAAATTGAGTTTATTGTCGTTACACAGACTCTTTTTTTCACAGTCTCAGTTATTCTAGAAGGGATAATGTCACCAAATGAGTTGACGTCAATGGTCATGCAGAAGGAACCACAACTAAAGTGGCTCGCTGGCAATGTGAGCAGTCGGGGGAGAATTATGGTCAAAATATAACTGAAAATACCGTAATAACGTCACAGAATTTATGGCATTATTAACCCCGCTAAGAAAGTATGTTTTTACATGTTCTTGTTGGACTGTTAGTAGGATTAGTCCAAAAATAATGAAGCAAATGATCATGAAACTTGGAAAGGTGTTGCCTGGAAAAGAAACAACTTTAGAAAACAAATCATTTTAGCTGAAAAAAGCCCCCCCAAAAATGAAAATGCCAAATGGTGAAATGATTGTCCTTTAGTCTGTGCCCTTCCAATCTTACCTGATTAAAACATTTGAGCTGATATTACTGTGTTCACATGCTTATATTAAGAGCAAGCTACACACTAATTATCTAACCTTGCTAGCTTTGCTGAGTGGAATACAGTAGCTAGATTTCTAACTAGCCTGTTTCCTTCCTTAAAAGGAAACTCTACTTTTGCCCAGAGTGAAAATATGAGCCCCAAAACATCTAAAATAGATCCCAGGATGAAAAAAAATGACAAATTAAATTCCCATCATCACGTCTTCCGAAGAGGAAGCAGAGACTGGGGACTCAGAGGCGGACTCATCCATTACCCAGGCCGAAGTCACCGAGGTGGTTAGAAAGCTCCTCGGTGGCAAGGCTCCTGGGGTAGATGAAACCTGTCCTGAGTACCTTAAGTCTCTGGATGTTGTGGGACTGTCTTGGCTGACGCCTCTGCAACATCGCGTGGCGATCGGAGACAGTGCCTCTGGATTGGCAGACCGGGGTGGTGGTCCCTCTGTTTAAAAAGGGGGACCGGAGGGTGTGTTCCAACTGTAGGGGGATCACACTCCTCAGCCTCCCCGGTAAGGCCTATTCCAGAGTACTGGAGAGGAGAATTCGACCGATGGTCGAACCTCGGATTCAGGAGGAGCAGTGTGGCACATTAGACCAGCTCTACAAGCTCCATCGGGTGCTCGAGGGTTCATGGGAGTTCGCCCAACCAGTCCACATGTGTTTTGTGGATATGGAGAAGGTGTTCAACCGTGTCCCTCGGGGCACCCTGTGGGGAGTGCTCCGGGAGTACGGGGTCCGGGGCCCTTTGCTAAGGGCTATCCGGCCCCTGTACGACCGCAGCAGGAGCTTGGTTCGCATTGCCAGTAGTAAGTCAAACCTGTTTCCAGTGCACGTTGGCCTCCGCCAGGGCTGCCCTTTGTCACCGGTTCTGTTCATTATTTTTATGGACAGAATTTCTAGGCACAGCCAGGGTGTAGAGGGGGTCTGGTTTGGGAACCACAGAATCTTGTCTCTGCTGTTTGCAGACGATGTGGTTCTGTTGGCTTCGTCAAATCAGGACCTTCAGCGTGCACTGGGGCGGTTTGCAGCCGAGTGTGAAGCGTCTGGGATGAAAATCAGCACCTCCAAATCCGAGGCCATGGTTCTCGACCAGAAAAAGGTGCTTTGCCCTCTTCAGGTCGGTGGAGTGTCCTTGCCTCAAGTGGAGGAGTTTAAGTATCTCGAGGGTCTTGTTCACGAGTGAGGGACGGATGGAGCGTGAGATCGATAGATGGATCGATGCAGCATCTGAAGTGATGCAGTCGCTGTATCGGACCGTCGTGGTGAAGAGAGAGCTGAGTAGGTGGGCAAAGCTCTCGATTTACCGATCGATCTACGTTCCGATCCTCACCTATGGTCATGAGATTTGGCTCATGACCGAAAGAACGAGATCGCAAGTACAAGCGGTCGAGATGAGTTTCCTCCGCAGGGTGGCTGGGCGCTGTCACAGACAGGAAAGGAAAAGACTGGAAATAAAAGGGTACCTCCACCAAAGCCAGAAACATGGTGGAAAATTACTTGAGGTTCAACATGATTACCCAGTCCACCAGCAAGAGCACTAGGCATTGTAATCACTCAGCTGTCTGTGTGTGTACAACGTAACGTGGAAATGGGTGAGTTGATTTTCACCAAACTTAGTTTGAATATTCCTCAGGTGAGTGTTTCCAGATGGTTAACCTTTGGAGCAGAATAATCAAGGACAAGGTGACTTGACCTCAGAATCAATGTCAAGACCAGGCACCTAAGTGGTTCTACTCTGCTCTTTTCTACTCTCCTATTTTACTCTTCCTGTTTAGATATACCTTTGTATACTGGCATAGTTCCACCTTAGAATCGGAATATAATATATAAGATATACCTTACTGAATTTTCATGTGACATACGAACCACCAATCAAATGTCATTTATTTAGGCATTATATTATACTACTAATTATCTAATGCCTAAATAGATCCTTGTCACCTGCAACCTAGTCCCAGATAAGCAGTTGAAGATGAGTGAGAGTGTCATTTGATTGGTGGTGCTGGTGCTTACCTCAGGATTCCAGAGCCTTCACCCATTGGCAGCCTGGTAGACTGGGAAAAAAGTGTCTTGTCCAAGGACACAGACAGGTAGTGTGTCCAGAAATCAAACCCTTCTCTACATAATGGTAGCCCAACTTCTTATCAATGTTACGACTGCTGTTGTAATAATAGTCGTTCATTCATTCATTTATTTTCTGATCGCACTTTGTACTGGTTGGGTCACAGGGGACTGAAGCCTTTCCCTATGGTCACTGGGCAAGAGGCGGGGTACATCAAGGACAGCACGCCAGTGTAATAATTGTCACTATTGTAATAATTATAACAGAGCAACCTCACTCACCACTGTAATAATGTTAGTAAACTCATGTAAATGCCACTTTCAATGAATATACATCTGCTATCTGACTACAAATCTGCAAACAGTCACTTTCCTGATAACTGCTGCAAGTTATTTAGTTTTCCAATCAATTATAGTTTCCCCTCTATTGTAATAATTACTACAATAGTGGTTAAGTATCCTGGCCAAATCTATCCATTATTATAATTCTTACAGAGTTACAGAGATCTCACTGATTTGTTCATTTGTTGCTAAATCGGTTTGAACCTGGAATAGATTCAAGTAGATTATAGGGGTGGACCGAGAAAATGTACATGGATATTTGAATGCATTCATCCACCAAGATCATTTTTTTAAACTACTTTCTTTCCACACTCCATTTTAAAATTAGCTCTCCAGGAAAAAAAACAGGTCTCTGTCTATGAAGCTTTAACTCAATCAGAGGAACAATATTTTTGAGGATTGCTATTCATCATTAACACTCCAGTCTTTGGAGGTCTTTATCTGGCCACCTCGCTGTGTGTCTCCACATTGTCTCAGAATGTCTACACAAAGCATGAAACTCATAGTCTTAGTGGGCCAAAGAAAATCTCTTCAGGCCAGATGGCTTGGCCGGACAGCCGAGCTCTGGATTCCCACGGAGCAACAAACACTGAAGCTTTTTTCGAGCTCCCTGCAGCACTCTAATACCGTGATTCAAAGTCAGTGGGCTGCGTGATGTTTAATTGAACCACAAGACGTTAATCCAAAGAAAGAAAATCAAGTAATCCAGATTAAGGTCAGATGGACGGTGAGCACAAGTGTGGAAAACCGCGCCTGGCCTGCTGGGTATATTTAACGACTGGGCTCATTATGCACGTGTGAAACAAACGCACACAGAATAAAGGGTTTTGTCACGCATGAAAAAGATTTTGGCGTAATCTCACACAAACGACTGCTTGTTTGTTTGTTTTCTGCCAGATTAAGGATTGAAATCAGGAAAGCATGAGAAAAGCATGGGGTTCGTCCAGGAGAGGTGCAAGAATGAGTGCTAGTTGATAGATGATTGCTTTCTTTGTGGCGGTGCTTCAGCTAATTCATAATCTCACTGGTTTTACTTGCAAACATGCTCTCTTGCATGTATTTTACAAAACATTCACACAACCTTCTCGCCCTCTGTCTTTCGTTAACAGTCTTATCTTTGCTCCCTGAAATAATGACCTGTTCAGTGACATTGCTTTACTGACAGCAGCACTGACAAGCAACATTTGCAAATAGCTCTCGGTTGCTTTGGTGACAATTCCATTTTTGTGCTATTATGCATCATCTCAATGCAACAGCAGGACATTTGTTCAAGAAATACTGGTAAAAATTGTGTGAAACTACAATGAAAGCATGCAAAAGTTCTTATTCTTAGGGTAAAAAATAGTGTGTTGAAGATGTTGTGGAGTTGCTTTGTCTTGAAGTATTGATCAGTTTTAATACTGCTATTCTTTAGTTTATCTTGAGACATCTGATTTTTAAAAACTTGCGTTCTAGTTTTGTGTTTGCATTGAAAAGTGTCTACCTGGAACCAGGCATTCCAATTTTTAGCTCAGTCATTGCAGACGATCCAAATGACCCAGTGAATCGTTACCATTCTTGCTTTTTATTTAATTACTTTGACACCTTGGATCATCACAGCAGTACGATAATAATGTAAAATTATTCACATTTACATTTGCTGCCAACAATGAAAATTAGTGGGGAAAGAAAGCTTGAAGTAAAATTATATACTTTTACATTTGTTGACAACAGTGAAAATTGGTTGGGAAGGGAACCTTGGTCCAAAGTCTATTTCTTCATGAGGAAAGTGTTCCACCTGATTTGAGTCTCGTTAAGTAAATATCCATCGAGCACAAAGTCAAGTACCACAACCATTCACTCCTTACCTTAGGTTATGGCTAGTGTCCAAGACCCGGTTGTATGAAGCAATTCTCAGGGAGATAGATGAAGACAAAGTCTTAATACTTAGAGTTTAGTCAAAGAGGAGACAAACTTAGCAAGTTAGACCCATCTAACTCTAGTCCAATGGTCTAAAATTTAGACCACCCATTTGAGATGGTTTTAGCCTGTTGTACTGGTCTAAGGAAAAGACAGCAGTGCCTCAAAACACAGACATGATGCGACACTTACTTTGAGAAAGGGTTTTAAAAATCGCCAGAACTCTGACTTCCACTCATGAGTTGAAGGATAGATTTTGATTTTATCCAGTGGATGAAAATAAGAAAATTGGACATAAAATTTTCATTTTTGGTTCCAGAATTTCACAGTTTCTTACCGTGTTCTCCAAGTACCACAAATAGGAATCCATTAGTATGTAGTTTTAACATATTAAAATTTAACCCAAGAATGTAGAACCAACCTCTGTTCCTCAAGGAGAGCATATGTTTCAGTGTTGGCAAAATTTTCACTTGTTTTCCTTTTCACATCATCTCCACTCCATGTGAGCAAAGAGAGGTTTCACATCCATAGAATATGCACTGATGGATGCAAAAACAAAACCACAAGAAAGGTAAATTGAGTTGCCAGACTATCGAACATGCAATAAGAACAACAGCTAGTTTGTACACAGCTAGTGTTGGATTTCTTTCGTACCACGAAAAAGGAAAACAAAAGGATTCAGGTGTCACAACAACACAGTAAGAATGGAAGCAACAGGACCAACATAATGTGCGGACCCTCATTCTCTTGCAATGGTCGCCAGCATCTTCATAAGTTTCCCAAGGTTTCTCTCGATATCAAAGACTGAGGTCCCAGAGACAGGATTGTCACTGCCGAAGTAAATTAATTTTTCACCAAATTCGACAGTTTCACCACAAACAGACACCTCTGATGGGGCTGACTCGAGGACGTGAGTGAAGCCTGGATCTTACAGTTACACTACAACCAAGAACCTAGACAATCCAAGTCCTCACACACCTACTCAAGTGCAACAAATCGGGCCATTCATTGATTGTAGAACACTGATTCTATTTAAATTTGTGGTCCTTTTGTGCATAATAAACTCTTAAAAAAGTCATTGTCTGTAACATCTTCACAGGTGTTCAAATGATCATTTGAAGGCTTTTGGTTGTCCACAGTTGGGACAACACGTTGAAAATTTATTGTGGAAGACGGTCAAACAGTGTTCCAGAGGCGGATATGGATAATACATCCCACACTGGATCCTAGACAAGACCTCTTCATAGACCACTGAGTGATTTCAGGTGGGAATGGACACTAACGTTTATCCCAACCTTCTTCGTTTTTCTTGGGGAAGTGAAGGAGCGTGGGGGGGGGGGGGAGTCAGATTTGCCTAGGCAGCTGTGTTTGGGAAAGGAAACTATTTATCACAATGGTGAGTGATATACTGTACGCTAGCCTGCACTAACCTGAACTCGGCATGTGTCGTCTCATCTCCAACTGTTCTCAGCGCTCTGCCACGGCCTCAAAGACGGATACGCCGCACGCCGAGGCCTCTGCAATTAGAGCATCAACAGCTGGAGAGACCATTAGACACTCGCCAGTGTTTGCTTCATCTCCTTTGTTTAAAACAGTGCCGGCAAATATGAGACGCTAATGAATGGTAACTGTCACCGTGAGTGGGAACGCCCGGCTCGGAGCTGGAGAAAGTTTTGGAGAAATGTTCCATGAATAATTAAAGTTTTAGGGGAAAAGTGCAGAGAAGGAGCTGAAGTGACAAACTACTGAGACACATTTAGCAGCATATTAAGATGTGCAGTTTTTGCAGATGTTCATTACAGTTTGGCCAAGTTTAAGAAAACAATCTGTATTAATGTTTCACTATTTGTCTTTTGAGAAAAGATCATTTCCTGAACTTTGACTATAAGATGGATTGTTGCAATACAATGAAACCCAAATGTGTGCAAAGACCTTAGCGTGCTGCAGTGATCAGCTGGACAAAGTGGACATAATTGATTCCAGAAGATGGCATCAGTGCAACACTAGGGAAGAGAACCGCTATAAAACAACCAAAGAAACAAGTCGACCATGTGTGCAGCGCTAGCAAAAAGGACTGACTCAGCTTCCTCACAAGCTGTTTGTTTGTTTGTCCAAACTGTAAAAATCTTCATCTTATCTGTTCACCTTTTTTGGTTGAGGATTTTTTTTTCCTCCCTCACTCAATAAAACAAACTTGCTGAGTCATGCAAAAGTCATGCAAAAGGGAGTGCGGCTGCTAAATGTTAGCGGTTATGAGGATGTAAGCTAACGACCATAACCTCTGTTTTCCTGCGTCCCGATTAGTCACACGTAATAAAACCTGCTTCACAGACAATATATCCAAATGACTTCCTGACAAAGTGTGTTCATAATGTTTGACAACGCAGTTTTACAGTCTTAGCTTATAGCGATCACTTCCAACAAAGTTCACTAGCAGTATACCTCTTTTAAACTAAAAATAAATGAGTCTACTTTCAGTTTACTTGTGATGTACTTATGTGCTTAGAGTATACTTAGCTTAGCATACAAAAAATAAAAAGTCAAAGTATATTTGGCGTATATTGACAAGTATGGAAATATCTAAGTACACATGGTGTATACTGTCAAATATAAGGAAAAGTGTAAGCATATTTTGTGTATACCGACAGGTACAGCGGAAAGTTTAAGTATACTTTGGTTATACTGACAGTACATATGAAAATGTACCTATACTTGTGTAAACTGACAACTATATATGTCTAGTGGCTGATATTTGTATAAGAAGCAACTGTCTTCAGGTATACATTTATCACTTGCTGCAAAACTGGACTCCATGGCCTGAGTTTTTAGGGAGGTGTACTTGTGACAATAGGGTCCTTGGTTCAAATTCCAATCAGACGGCAAAACACTAAAATCCCTTTGATAAGTGTACTTTCATAAACCAAAATGTGCGATACAAGTATATAACTATAAGAAAAAAGTTCACTAGCACTGTAAAATAAAACTATTGTGTACTTAGACTTTCCTACTCTTACAAATATATTTTGTAAACCAAAAATTAGGCCAATTTAGATGCAAGAACTATTGACACAGTACATTTACAGGTATAACATAAAGTATACTTAGGAAGTAAACATGACGTTTCGTTAATTTAATAAAATATACTTTAAGTATATTGTGTTCCTATTAAATTGTCTTAGTAATATTGTCACATGAAAATGTATTGCTTGCACATCTTGAGAAATTACACTAAATGGATCATGCACAGTTTAGCCAAGTCTGATGAAGTCGCACACCACTGTTCTGTCATTGGTTGTGCCAGTGAAAGGTCAGTGGCAGTTTGAGTCTGGCCTGCTTGAGGTTTATTCCTCAAATCATCAGAGGGAGTTTTTCCTTACCATTGTCACCTGTGTTCTTGCTTTAGGGGTTGGTAATGTTAAACCTGACTTGTGTGAAGTGCCTTGAGGCAGCTTTGTTGTGAGTTGGTGCTATATAAATGAAATAAATTGAAAATAAATTGAATTGAATATGTCAAACAGTGGGTGAAGTGAAAAAAATGTCTCAAGTAGTGAGCATTCCTCAAGATGATGCACCGCAGGTTTAGGAGCCATCACTCAGCTCCCAAAACATACCAATGGGATTCTCAGGTCTCCATGTTCCTTACAACTCATGCCTTAGCAGCAATAAGATTTGTGTGTTAGTTTCCATGTGTCTGTTCTCCTTTACAGATTCCACATCAACTAACAGCAAATAACTGCGTCCCCACCAACGATTACCATTAATTCCCACAGTCTTCTGAGGATCCTTGAGTACGACTGGAATGACTTTGTGTCAAACAAGCAGTTGCTTCAAGAGACTCAGATGAGTTATCACAGCACTTATCACGGTAGTGATGTTCATCTCTCTCGGTCCTCTGCTTTTGAGTTTGGAAGATGCCTGGGAAGAGCTTATGGAGTCATGAGGTCACTGGACAGACGTGTTTGGTGATAGTGATATCTTTGCAGTCTTCCTGGCTTACTGTATGATTGTGAGGCTTGAACAGTAAGCACTGACCTTAGGTGATGACTGGATGTCTTTGGTACCAGGTCTCTTCGGAGGATCCTTTGGTACCACTGGAATGATTTTGTGTCAAATAAGTGGTTCTTTGGAAGATGATGAGGAGTATCACTTGCACTGTGAGGGAACTTCAGCTACAACATTATGACCATGTGGTGCGTTTCTCTGGGTGTGATCCTGTGTGCAGGTGCCACAGTGTTGAGGACCCCAGTAGCTGGAGAAAGCGAAGGGGATGCCCACATTCCATCTACCTTAAGCAAGGTTGGATAGATGGGTGGTCTGCCTGGGTCCAAAGTGGTTGTATAGAGTGTTGGATGGGGGGCAACCACCATCAGTGCAAGTTCCCAGAACTGACCTGACCCAACTCCCACAGTGTGAAGACTACAGGTGGGACCTTGTGCGTGGGGGTATGAGACCTGTCAACCTTATCTTAAAAGTCTTAAGATAAGGCTGCAGTGAATCACTCAGAATGGTCTGTAAACCAAATGGAAGCTGACATATTCGGGATTATCTCACCCACACTCACTCACTTAAAAACAAATGCATTACAGACACTAAACATCAAACCAAGTGCAGGACACACACATGAAAAACCTAAGAGAGGTACGTCTGCTTTAAGGAAGAACTGACTGAATCATGGTGGAGGGAGCGATGAGATATGGTCGAGTGTTTTACCGCGCTGCTATGGATTCCACCAGTGACGACTATTATTTTTGGGCAGCTTTCAACAAAGGTTGTAAATGAAATCCGGCACAGAAAGGAGGATGCCACTCTGAGCAGCACACTCCCATCGACCTTGCTGTTGGCCAGCGTCTGGCAAAGACTGAGCTTTTTCTGCTGAGCGTGTTCCTTCTTTCTTTGTCTCGTTTTTAGTTTAGTCACTCCAAACTCGTCTATTCCTGAAATTTTATACAGTAAATATGTTGATTCTTTGGTCAAGTGTGGGCTACAAATCGATGGCCTGTAATCAGTTTTCCAAACCGCTCCGCCTTCGCTTTGCCAGGTTGTTTATTTCTATCTTGATGACATTGTCCAAAAGTATGAAACATCAGGATTTCCAAATCTTTGCTCCTGCGTTATGATAACACAATGAGGCTAAATCTGCTTTCTGTTGAAAAGAAAAGCACAGCAGCATAAATACTTGACTGCAGGAGTAAACTCGCTTCTCCAGAAAGTCATTGTGGTGGAGGTGGATGCATTTGCTGTGTGGAGGAATCAGATTCTCAGCGATGACATACGTCTCGGTCACTTTCCACGCATTCCGCAAGTGTATTCATGCAAAGCAATATCTTGGCCTGGACTGAAGACATGAAAATTAATAGGCTAATTAAACCACTTTTGACACTAATTAAAGGTTTAAGAATCCAGATTTAGAAGATAAACAGAGCACAGGCAGTTTTAGTTCCCTCTGTAACAGACTGTGGCCATCATGTCTGTAAATCAGCTTTAAAAACTACTGGGCAGGATTTACAACCAAACCGCCGGTACTCGCTGCTCGAAGCTGTGCTGATATAAGGCTTACAGTACGTGGAAAGATTACGGTGAAGACGAAATAAAATGTTTAATGCTGCAGAACTACAGATATATATTTTTTTTATGAAGTACAGCTAATGCAGTCACATAATATGAATTTAGCAATGTATCTATTTAATACTAAAAGTAGAATCCACAGGGAAAATCTTTTCAAGTGGCATTTCTGCTTTTTAAAGTTTGCAGACTCTCAGGTATACATCAGCTCCCTGAAAACTACAAAAGCTCATTTAATGACACCAATAGAAATATGCTTGACTGACTTTGTGTCAACCAAAACCGCTTACTTCAGGAGAATCAGGTGAGAAATATAGTCAAGCATAAATATTGCTATGAAGACTTAGATTCCAAGATTTCATTCAGATTCACCTAATCAACAACGGCTGTAGTTAATAGGAAGCAGCTGGTCCTCCTTGAAGCCATCAATTCATGACCAAGAGGAAACATGCACATTAGTTTAAAAAGAATGGCCATTCCAACTCAACTCTGCTGCTTGCAGTCACTAACCTGGATGCTACCTCCTCCACCTCACAGCCACAAATCAGTCACTGTCTGATGCTGGGGTAGGCTCCACCCCTGCCTTCTTTGGATGGCAGAATCAGAGATGTCTTTATCCCTACACTGTCATGACAGGGACTTCTGTCAAAGATTACTCTTTAATTCATACTGATAATGTATAAATCTAAGATTCTTGTCCTCTGAATCTTTATGGTACAACAATTTATGACTTGTATTGTGAGGGAATGCCAACTATGACATTTTGGCCATGTGTTCTAATCCACCACACAGGTGCCTCAGTGTTGATGACCCAAGTGGCTGGAGAAGGACAAGAACTTGCCCACATGCCACCTGGCGGTGGCAGATAGATGCTATATTTGAGAGGTGAGGATGGGCTGGTTTTCTGCCTGTGTGGTTGCCATCCAGGGCCCAGTTTGGTTCTATAGTGTAGTCAGTGTTGTAACATGTGGCACCAATCCAAGCTCCCAGACCCAATGTGTTTCTGCCCACCTGTTCCTGATTTGGAGGCATCAACTAAAAGAACCATATTTTCCGGTGTATAAGTCACTTTTGGGAGGATCCTACGAGTTATACTCTGGTGCAACTTATATACTGAAAAATTACACATTCGTCGTTACGTTTTACACCTGCTACAACTCTACATTACATAGCGAATGGGCACGAGTGGTTTTGAACTGGAAACCTTCTGTTTTGAAAGCAAAACACTTTGTGTCAGAGCTTTGCCTCTGTGTCAGTAATCTTAGAAAACTATCGAAGATCCTCAAATAGAGTTTTTAAACCAAATAGGAACAATTAGCACAAATAGATGCTAAGATCAGCATAGGCCAAATCAATTGGAACCAGGTCACGGATTTCTTTGATGTCTATTTCATTGTGTGTGAGTCAAAAATCCTTTCAGAAGGAAGCTGAACTTTTCCTTCTTTGGTTTTTGTTTCTATTCTGAACAAACAAACTTGACAAACAAACAATCTCTGAGTCACGATGTGAGCGAAACAATAGCCAGTACCACTTTTTTTGTGTGTCAAACCACTTCGAGCCTGGATGTAAACACATCTGACAGAGACGACCCGACCCTGGACGAGGTCATAAAGTTAAGTCACCAGGAGAAGGGAAGGATCGAAAAACAACGGCGAGGATTGTCTGACTTCTCAGTACGCCGCCAGCACAGCTTCCTGCTATTTGTTTTGTAGTAAATGCTGACTCTCCGGGGACACATCTTACCGTAATGCTGGACACAAGTCATCGTTTGTCCTCTGACCACCAGGACTTAGTGTGTGAGTGTGCCAGCAGGAATGTGATTTGTTGTGTCTGTACTGTTTTTTCTCCACGTCGGTTTGTTTTCTGGAGCTTTGTTTGTGTTGTCATGGTAAAAAAAAGATCTATTTCACATCCAGATCATGTCCACATTGACACTGAAGAAGGGATAAGAAAAAAGTGCCATATAGAAGGTTTTAAAGTGTCATTGCTAGTTTCTGACCAGCATTTGTCATTTTACTTCCAGTGCTCCCATTGTTTAACTAACATTATATTTTCGCTCCTCTGTGACCTCATGGGCATGTCGGTCTGAACATGAGGTGCATAGATGGTGCTTGAGACCACCAAAAACCTGGTTTAAATCCAGTGCAGTGTTTCTCTGTGATTTTTACTGCGCACTGTTTCGATATGCATTATGTAGATGGGTTCATAACATCTTCACTCTGCAGAGCTGTGCATTACTGCTGCTTCTCCTCATCATCTTCATCTTCTGCCCATTACTAACTTAGTGACTAAATATAACTTCTTAGTGTTCTACGCTTTCATTGGTGCTCTGATTACGTACCTTGTAAATAGCAAAGTGGAGTTGGACACACCCCAAACATACTTACACTATGGGTTTTAATCCCTCCACCACTGATCATCAAGCTAGACCCTTTTAGCCCCGTTCTCACTTTCACGGACGTACGTCCAAAAAAGTACACAGTCTACAACATGATAACTGTTGACACTGTGGCTTTTATAACCAGCGTTGGGGAAAGTAACTTTGGAAAGTTACTTCATTAGTTAATTTATACAGTTATATTTTACAGTTACTTCATACAGTTAGTTCATTAGCAGCTGCGGACACCTTGTCGGCAGCTGCTGAATGTAATTAATAAAGTTACTCATAATCTAATTTGGTTATTTTTAAGATTTAGTACTCAAAAAAGTAAGTATTAGTTACTCTGCAGATGAGTTACTTTTCTGATTGCTCAATCTTACGAGTAACCAAGTTATATTACTCGTTACCTTATTAGTTACATTACTTATCAGTTGCAAGTTTTCGGCAGATTCTAATAAAGTAATTGCATAATGCTGCTAATGAAGTAACTGCATAAAGCAACTGTATAAAGCAACTAAAAAAGTAACTAAAAAGTAACTTGTCAAAGTTACTTTTCACAACACTGTTTATAACAATGTTGCAAGTTCTGTGGGAGTGCAAAGATTGCCAAAATATATCAAACCTCACAACAGAAAAAAGAACTTATGAACATTTTGAAAATTGAGCCAAGGATGAAACACCACGGCACAATGATGGAACATCTCAGGTGATTACCAACACCCTCCCAGACTCTGTAAAGTTTCCAAGAAGGACCAGGATTCAAACTGTGGCCTTCCGGGATGCATATCGGTGAAAATTGAGAATAACATGTCAACGCCATAAACACAGTGGACATAAAGTGGTTACCGGTATCGCAGACCCAACGGTGCGCCTTTTGCATCTGTGCATGCATCATTTAGAACCACATCAGCACGTCTGAGACAGAGTCTCTTCACCCAAACAATCAAATTGATTAATGGGATAATTAACCATCAGATGATAAAGGTAAAACCTCTTAAATCATTCTAAAGTCAGTTTTAAACAGAAACGAGGCAAAATTCCGTGACGCTTTAAAATGTCCGATGCGCAGTGAACGCATCAGCTAGCAGCTAGTTTAGCCGCAGCGCTCTGATCGCTTCCACCACCTTTTATGATGAAATAATGCTGAATTTATGTGGAAATGATCGTTGTACAAATGTTTCAGATATCTGTCGCTGAGATAGATCATGACTGGAGGCAGTTTGAAGCAGAAACAAGGTGTTAATCCGTGAACCGCGTCATCACGCCGTCATCAGGGGGGACCGATTTTTAGGGGGACTGTTCGTTCTGTGACACCGGCAAATATGGCCATAGGATATTGGGAAGACTTTGCATCTGTCCATCCATTTGTCTGTCCACCCATCTGTCTGTGCTCAGCATAGTCCAGTCCTGTTACTGCCAGAGTCTTCAAATTCACAGGGAGCATTTTTGGGACACAGACCTTGGACAAGTTCAAATCTGGCTACTCGTGACCTATTTTAAAGAGGTATTTTAAGATGTTAAAAAGTCACATTCTGTTTCATTCTGTTCCTCTTTTTTTTTTTGAGGGGCAATGTGACAGCCAGAGTAGCCATCAGAGTAGAGCTGCACCGTGACATCAGCGGCTGGTCCAGCTAGCTACAAGCATCTGTTTCGTTTGTGTGTAAATACGACCTCTTTCTCATATATTATGTAAAAGCTAGCAAAAAATAAACACTTCTAAAACTGAAAACGCTGTTTTTTTAACCTGATAACACCTGTGGAGTGATTCAGAAGACATTTCACGGATATCAGCGTGGGCGCTATCTTCTGCTAACTCAAAGCTAACTTCTGCTCTTGTCAAAAGTTCATGTACGAGGTCTCTTAGATAATAAACCGACCCTTTTATTTTTTTTTAACTATATGGATTTGAATGACATGCGATTACACCAATCATGCTTGAACCCTCGTGCGCATGCATGAGTTTTTTCACGCGTGTCGGTGACGTCATTTCCCTGTGGGCAGGCCTTGAGTGAGATGTGGTCCCGCCCTCTCGGCTGAATTCCTTTGTTTCACACGCTGCTCGAGACGGCGCGCGTTGCTTTATCAAAATTTTTTCTGGACCTGTGAGGAATATCCGAGTGGATACTATTCGAGAAATTAAGCTGGTTTTCTGTGAAAAGTTTAATGGCTGATGAGAGATTATGGGGTGTTTCTGTCGGTGTAAGGACTTCCCACGGAGCGGGACGTCCTGCAGCGCTTCCAGGCGCTGTCGTCGGCCTGTTTCGAGCTGAAAACATCCTAATTTAAGGCTTAATTCACCCAGGACATCGTGAGAGAACAGAGAAGATTCAGAAGAGGCCGGCATGAGGAATTTATGCGGACATTCCACTGTTTAAGGACATTTTTTTAATGAAAGACGTACGCGCAAATTCGCCGAGTCGTTTCCGTGACGACTCGGCAAATCTGTGTGCGCCGCGACAGGAAAAACACCTCCGTGTTGAAAACCATTTGTAGAATTCAGGTGGCTTTTAATGGCTTTCAACAAGTGAGTAACTTGAGTCAGAGTCAGAGCTGCGTCAGTCACAGTCAGTCAGAGCTGCGTGTCGTCAGAGCGAGCTGCAAAAAGTTTGTACCTGAGTTTTCAGAGGTGGTGTTTGTAGTTGCCATCTGCCACGCCGGTGTTTGCCAACCCGGACAGTGGGAATACCACCTCAACCAGCAACTTAGCCCAGCGACTGGACAGCAACAACGTCCGAGGCCCAACGTGGTGAATTCACTGAGGCCGCGCGCTGCGTCACGAGTGCCGCTTCCCCGAGGCCTCGTGCAGCCACCGCGGATCCATCAGCGCGGAAACACCGAGGCCGCGCGGCACCAGCGCAGTGCAGATCCATCCCGGTGACAAACAACGCAGGCTGTTAACATCGGCGATCGACAAGCTGCTCATAAGCCGACCATGGGGCCTAAGAAGGTTCTGACAGCGGAGGAAGGTGACGATATTAAAAAATCTCTGGACTTTTTATCAGAGGAGATTTCTGTTGTAAAGCAGCAACAGAAATCAATCATAGATCTGGTGGAGGAGGTGAAGGCATTACGGCTCCAGAATGCCGAGAAAGACCGGCATCTGGTGCAGCTGGAAAATAGAGTGGCTGAATTGGAGCAGTACACCAGAATTAACGACGTCATCATCACAGGTCTTCATATCAAACCACGGTCCTACGCACGGGCGGTAACAGATGAGAGCGGAGGGGAGCCCAGTGAACAGGAGGTCAGCTCTGTGGAAAAACAGGTTGCTGATTTCCTCCTATCTAAAGGTATAGAAATGGATTTAAATAACATTGAAGCATGCCACCCTCTGCCCCGGAGAAATGACGGTGATAAACGAACCGTCATCATGAGATTCATCAACAGAAAACACAAAACAGCACTGTTAAAACAAGGAAGAAAACTGAAAGGGACAAACGTATTCATCAATGAACATCTCACCAAACGGAATGCCGACATCGCCAGGAAAGCACGCTTCTTGAAGAAACAGGGAAAAATCCAGCACACATGGACTTCAAACTGTAAAATATTCATCAAACTGAACGGATCACCAGAACAAGCAAAAGTCATGGCAATAAGGAACATCGAGGAGCTGGACAAATATGAACAATAGTGTTTCTTAAAGTGAGGATCTGGACAAATATGACCAATAAGGTATGAGGACACAAACACATCACATCACCATGACACAGACCAGAGGAACCTATTCATCTACATCTGGAGACAAGAAGGATATAACTCAAAGGATTGCTGATCATGGAAAAGTAGAACTGAGAACATTTAAATACACAGACCACAATGTACTGGACTTGGAGCACGATATAGACCCGGACAATAATTTCTTCTCAAATATCAATGACAGTTGTTGCTATTATACAGATGAACAGTTTAATCGGATCATTAAAACGGATAACAAATTATCAATAATCCATTTCAACAGCAGAAGTCTATATGCAAACTTTAACAACATTAAAGAATATTTAAGTCAGTTTAAAAAAATATTTAACATAATTGCTATATCAGAAACATGGATCAATGAAGATAAAGGAATGGATTTTGAACTGGATGGATATGAATTTAATTGTGTAAACAGAAAAAATAAGAGTGGAGGAGGAGTGGCTGTGTATGTGGATAAGAACATGGATTATAAAATAGTAGACAATATGACAACTGTGATTGATAACTTATTAGAATGTATAACTATTGAAATATGTGAAGAAAAAAGCAAAAATGTATTAGTCAGCTGTATATATAGAGCACCAGGATCTTGTATTGAAACATTCACTGACTGTATGGGAAAAATGTTCTCAAAAACTAATCAAAAAACTGTGTTCATTTGTGGTGACTTAAATATTGATCTGCTCAATCCAAATAAGCATAAAATAACAGATGAATTTATCAGTATAATGTACAGTATGAGTTTATATCCAAAAATCACCAGGCCAAGCAGAATTACATCCCATAGTGCCACCTTAATTGATAATATATTCAGCAATGATATTGAGAATAACACTGTGAGTGGATTATTAATCAATGACATTAGTGATCATCTACCAGTTTTCATCGTTTATAATAGAAACCATCGGCGGAATCAGCCAGAGGAGAAAATAAAATACAGGCGAGTGCGGACAGAGGAAAACATGAACACACTAAAGAAGGATTTACAGGAGCAAAACTGGGAAAAGGTATACAGTGAAAGTGATGTTGATAGTGCATATGAAACTTTTTTACAAATATTTACATCATTATATGATAAAAATTGTCCAATTAAACAAGACTACAGAAAACAAAAAATCCAAGCTCAACCATGGATGACGAAAGGGTTACGAAATGCATGTAATAAGAAAAATACACTGTATAGAGAATTCATAAAACTAAAGACTAAAGAGGCAGAAAATAGATATAAGAAATACAAAAATAGATTAACTAATATTATACGGGTATGTAGGAAGGAATATTATAGTAACATATTATATAAAAACAAAAACAATATTAAAGGAATATGGGATATATTAAATAGCATTATCAAAAATGGTAATAAAAAACAGAGTTACCCTCAGTATTTCATTGATAATAATGTCAAGAAGGAAAATAAGGATGAGGTAGTCAACGGTTTTAATAATTTTTTTGTAAATATTGGACCAAGCTTGGCAGAAAAAATTCCAGATTCCCAACCTGAGGATTGGGATAATAATCTCATAGAAAGAAATCCCTGTTCAATGTTCCTCACAGCAGTGGATGGAAATGAAATTATAGACATTGTGAATAATTGTAAATATAAAACATCTACCGATTTAAATGAAATTGATATGGTGGTGGTAAAACAGGTCATTGAATGGATTGTAGAACCATTAACATACATCTGTAACTTATCATTTCAAACCGGTAAATTTCCCAATCAAATGAAAATAGCTAAGGTTGTGCCGCTGTATAAGACTGGGGATAGACACCACTTCACAAATTATAGACCTGTTTCTTTGCTTCCACAATTTTCCAAATTATTAGAAAAGTTATTCAATAATAGATTAGACAAATTCATAAATAAACATATATTACTTACTGATAGTCAATATGGATTCAGAGCACATAGTTCAACATCACTTGCATTAATAGAATCAGTTGAGGAGATTACAAACGCCATAGACCACAAATTACATTCAGTTGGAATATTTATAGACCTTAAAAAGGCTTTTGATACAATTAATCATGACATATTAATCAATAAACTTGAACAGTATGGGATTAGGGGGTTGGTGTTGCACTGGGTGAGAAGCTACTTAAGTAACAGAAAACAGTTTGTGAAGTTGGGGGAATATACATCATCATGCTTGGACAATGCTTGTGGCGTCCCACAGGGGTCAGTATTGGGTCCAAAACTGTTTCTAATTTATATAAATGATATTGTCAATGTTTCCAAAATATTAAAATTAGTATTATTTGCAGATGACACAAGCATTTTTTGTTCAGGGGGGGATTTGCAGGAGTTACTGAGGAGGATCAGTATAGAAATGGGAAAATTGAAAATATGGTTTGACAGAAATAAATTATCATTAAACTTATGTAAAACAAAATACATGTTATTTGGCTATTGTAATACAGACATACAGGTTCAGTTACAAGTCGAGGGGGTAGATATTGAAAGGGTACATGAAAATAAGTTTCTGGGGGTGATAACAGATGATAAGATAAACTGGAAGACTCATATAAAACATATACAAAGTAAACTGTCAAGAAGCATTTCAGTTCTAAACAAAGCGAAACATATTCTGGACCACAACTCACTCCGCATTCTTTACTGCTCACTGGTTTTACCATATTTACAGTACTGTGCAGAGGTATGGGGTAATACTTATAAAGGTACAACACAATCACTATCAGTAATGCAGAAAAGAGCTATAAGAATTATTCATAATACTGGCTATAGAGATCATACAAATCCACTATTTTTACAATCCAAATTCTTAAAATTCACAGACTTGGTTCATTTTCAAACAGTACAAATTGTGTATAAAGCAATAAACAATTTACTTCCAGCAAATATTAAAAATATGTTTTTTAACAGATCAGGGGATTACAGTCTGAGGGGGAAATTTAATTTAAAGCATCAGTGGGCACGAACAACATTAAAAGGTTTCTGTATTTCTGTCTGTGGGGTGAGGATGTGGAACAGATTGGGAGTGGGGCTCAAGCAATGTCCAAGCATGAACCAGTTCAAACAGCGGTACAAAAATATGTTTTTTTCTGGGTATAGGGAGGAGGAAGGGTAATGAGGGTTAGGGTGTTTTTGTTTTTTGCTTCGGCTTGTAAATATATAGTATTTTGTATGTAAGTAGGTATGTGTAGGTGTATATTTATGTTTGTGTATATATATGTGTATATATGTATATGTGTATGTATGTTGATGTGTATATGTATGTGTATATATATGTATATATATATATATTGATATCGGTTTAGGTGTGTAGGAATTTATGTGTATATGTGGCAAAGGGTATTACTGGTTGTGGGGAAGAAGGGGTAGGGATAAATAAGCTGATGCTTCACCCTACCCCTTTTCGGACATGTTGGGTACACAGTAGGAACTTTTTTGTTGTTGTCTTTACTGATCTATCTTGTAATTGTTGTTGTATCAAATGTTCGAAATAAACAGTTTTCATTCATTCATTCATTCATTCAACTGAGAAATTGTTTAACAGCTTGGGCATGTTCCAACTTGCCCGTTAAGATTTCCAACGGAGGTGTTTTTCCTGCCGCGACGCCCCGCGGTCGGGTCCGGCCCGACATGCGACTCTGCCCGCACGTTCTTTCATTACAAAATGACCGTTAACAATGGAATGTCCGAATAAACTCCTCATGCTGACTTCTTCTGAAAGTTCTCTGTTCTCTGACGACTTACTGCGTCAACAGAGCCTGAAATGTGGAAGTTTTCAACTTGAAACGGCGAGACGCTGCCGCCTCGAAGCGCAGATCGCCGTCAGGCGCCGTGGACCGTCCTTAAAGCGACACTACCAGACCAAAATCTCTCATCAGCTGTTAAAATTTTTACCGAAAACCAGCTGAATTTATTGAATGGTGTCCACTCAGTTGTGCCTTACAGTTTTGAAAAAATTTTTATCAAACAAAGCAACAGTCTCTGAGCCATTCCTAAACAATGAAAAAAATCGACGAGCGGGTGGGTGACTCCTCACTCAAAGACTGCCCACAGGCGAATGACGTAACCGACAGGCGTGAAAAAACTCTTGCATGCCCACGAGGGTTCAAGCATGTCTGATGTAATCACACGTGATTCAAATCCATATGGTTTTTGAAAAAAATAATAAGGTCGGATACTTTTCTAATAGACCTCGTATATGCATACGCACGGCATCCTGCAGATGCAGTTAAAATATAAATATTGTTTTTGATGGACTGATTGACTGATTGATAGAGGGGCTTTATTGAACATGTACAAACTGTACGTAAAACAATTCGGCGTTTCGCAGTTGTGAATCATGCGCCATCTTGCGGCCCGTAACTCACGCAAGAGGTTGGTTTCAACAGAGTTCCGGTGTCAGGAGCTCAGCACTCACAGTGAAGTATGGACAATAAATCAACATCGGGGCACAGCAGATGTCCATCACAGGTGCTACACCTCGTCTAGATAACCCTCTCAACGTGGGAGAATGTATCATCATTACAATCGCCTGTGAAGTCGCTAAATCAACACCATCCACATCCTTGCTTTGCTGTTGTTTACATGCGCTGTGAGACAGCAGAACTCTGCTGGCACCGCGGTGCATTCTGGGAAGCACAGGGGGCCGCCAGGGGGATTATGGGAAATGCTGAAGTACCGAATATGATCTTAATACTTAATGTAAATAACAATAATTGTACAATTATATATATACACACACGCGCACACACACACGTTGCACTGCAATACCAATTAAACAACTGCAAATTATAAAGAAGGCAATGCTCATACGGCCGATGGTATTTTAGCATTGCATTATATTTCTTACTCTTTTTTTAGATGAAAAACAGATTTATTAATATCATTTTAAAAGAAAACAAAACAAACCTTGACAGATTAATGAACGATGAAAACGGCCGTTGCAGACGAAGTGGAAAACTATGAAGTGGAGGACAGAGCAGACTCCATGGCGTGAGTTTTATTGTCTCACTACTTCATTGTGAGTAACAGGCCTCGGCCATGTGAACAACCATTCATTCCTTGAGACAGGCTGCTTAATCCATGCTGGGCTGTGGGAGAGAGAGAGTGAGAGAGAGATTGGGGTAAAGAGAAGGGCCTTTCTTTCCTCCCCTCTCTCACTACGCCTCTTTCTTGTCTCTATCTCTTTATGCCCAGACTCTTAATTGGTTAATTTCATAAACTCCTCAAAGGGCCGGCTCAGAGAGGCCCTCCCTGCTTTCACTGAAAAACAGGATTTAGTTTAGCATCAGTACCTGCGGTTTCTCGTGTCTTTGTTGCAAAGAAGGATGAGAGTCAGACGGTGGCCGCGGGGTTCCTACGACGGGAAATACAGCACGGAGATAATGAGCTCAGGCCCGAGGCAGGGGGAATGTTTTTGCGGGGTGGAAGCTGGTCACTTCTTTTTTTTTTTGTGGGGGGGGGGAATGAGAAAAGTTGATGACCGGCTCACTGCTGCAGTCACGAACATTAATTTAAGGCATCGGAAGGCTGATACCCCACGTGCTCCACACACCATGACATAAATGTACAAGTACATATACAGTATATGTCTATAATAGTGTTTTTGACTATATGTGACTTTGTCGGATAACTTCATGTCCTCTTCTCCTCAAGGTTAGTCATTAAAAGCCTGTTGGAAGAGTTGCCCTATCCCAGTGGGTTGCCTTCGGGTTTATCGACACCATACAGAGATCGGAGGCTCTCAAATATTGGAACTCAACTATACTCCTCTATACTGTAGACTTGGCAACGTCAATGATTTTAAGCGGTTTTCATATGGTGTCCCTCAAATGTGCCACCAACGTGGTAGCTCTGAGTTGGACATTGTCTATCACGGCAGAATCATTTTGTAGACTGGGTAGCAAACTGCGTGGGTCCACTCAAGGTTAGGTGTGCTAGTGCTTGGTGGAGTCAAAGGACCAAAAATATAAAAAAAATTTTTTTGCAGATCGTAGAGAAGCTTGAATCTTCGATTGGACTGGGTTGCTTGTTGCCAGTCAAAGATTCAAGCTTCTCTACTATGGAAACCACCTGTACAACTGAGAGCCTTCACAGAAATCTTTTGCAGATCAGTACATGCTTTAGATCAGGGTCACTTAATGAGGTCATTAGCAGCACTCTGGAGAACTTGACTGCACACTGAGGAGGTAATTCAGCCATTTGATTCAGGTGTGTTGGATCAGGGACACATCTTAAAAGGTGCATGACACCAACCCTCGAGGACTGGAGTTGAAGACCCCTGCTTTAGATCATCCATCTGAGCCTTTTTTGTTGTTCAAATATACCAAAAAGGTGTTTTTGGACCAAACAACTCCAAAATGTAATCATCTCTAAGTGATATTCCCACCAAATTTGAAGGAAATCTGTCCAGATATTTTTGAGTTTTCTTGTCCACACGCACAAGTGAAAACAATAACGTGCTTTGTTGCATCGCCAACATGCAGGGTAAGTATTTGCATGTTATTAAATTACAAAATAAATGTAACTGCAATCATTACAGTTATTGAGAAAATGTGTATATGAAAATATAGTTACTAAGATTACAGTTGGATATAATGAAATGTTAATTCAAGTCATGTTGAAGAACTTTGGATAAAAGTTTGGCCGTAATCATTCCTTCAGTGTCCAGTTATAAACATTTGTTAGAAATGTAGTTACATTACTCTGACAAAGTAATTTAAAATCTACATTACTTATTATGCTTTGAACAGAGTAATTATTCATCTGTAACCTATTACATTTCAAAACTAACTTCCAGAAAACTGGTCAAAATAAGCTGGTTGAGGGTTCAATTGATTCTAATATACTGTACAAAACATACAGACCTTTTATGTGCCAAAGTCACCACAACAAATTCAGACTCAGATTTTTGTTTCCGTGCACATTGAGTCACCTGGCATCATGCACAAGCGTGTTAATGTTTATTTGCCAACAGACCGCAGACGTTTTCTTCTATATGAGGCCGAAAATAGATTTGGTTTGCTTGAAATAACATTGACTGACTAAACGATAATCACATATGACAAAACATTCAGAATTCTCTTTCGGGTGTTGGTGCCAAAGCACAAGGATTTGCCCAACTGTCCCTCCTTCTACGTGGAAGTTACAAAGTGCCGGCAGAGAAACTGTATTTCAGCAGTAGTGCCTTGCAAAACATCGAGAATTCTGCAAATATCAAACCTTCGCTGCAAAGTCAACCCCTTTCTCTGCCTTTCCCAACACGAGTCCCCAAAATCTGCACATTTGTTTTTTAGATAATTTGCACACAAAGATATTATGATGAGGATCACTTAAGGACCGTGTCCATATTGTACTCCCCCCCAGGTGGCAGCGTCTAAATGAGAACAGAATGTATGTGGCCGCATGCAGTTGCCTTCAGGAAACGTGCTGCACCCAGGGTCTTTTTTTCAGAGCACTCCACTTTTTTGTAGTGCTGCTCCAACAGCATTATAGAAAATTTCTGAACTTTTCAGAATTGCAGTCCAATGTCACTGCAGCACCTTTTCAGGCAAATAATGAAATGGAGCAAAAGTTTTCAACCTCACAGAATGAGAAGTTAATTTTTAGTTTTAGTCTACTGTCAGCCAATTTACCACACAAAATCTGTCACAATTGAGATAAAAAAAAAATCAACTGTGATAGCAGATTCGATAGACACCTGAGGGTGCTGAGGGTGAGTACTTTTATATCACTGTATATTACAAGTAGAAGCTAGCATGGATGGGAATAACGGTATTAAAATATGGGTGTTACAAATAGCATTTTTTTTCCGAAACAGGTAATCTAACAAATTACTGTTGCCATCGTTACAATGCCGTTATCATTACTGACAATAAATGCGGGGAGTTACTATAATTAAGCTCATTGAAGCCATTTTCATCTCTCAGCCACAGCTGAGCTGCAAAAGTTTTATTTTTTTCCTTTAGTAAGGGGGAGGGAGGGGTGAGACAATGGCATAAGTGATGGTGACTGGCTAAGGAAGAGTAAAATTTCATGGTTAACCAACCAGAGGCAGAGGTGGGCAGGAGTTCACGCATAAACACAAACACGCATTCGCTGACTCCAGCGGTCGAGACACACACGCATCATTAGTGTTTTTCAACTTGAACTACAGACATTATTTCCTCTTCACTGAGACAAAAGGCAAGAATATACATGCGAACAAGCATCATTTAATTTTAGATTGGTTTGATGGCCAGTTGTGGTCTGTTGAGGTGCAATAAATGTCAAATCTTTGGATTGCTGAAAAAAAAATTTCATCCATTTTGGAATAAGGCTGTAACATAACAAAATGTGGAAAATGTGAAGCACTGTGAATACTTTCCAGATGCAATGTATCTATTATGTTTGATTGTTCTACTATTATAAACATAGTAATGATATATTAAATTTGATGGGTGTCTTGTCTCACGTTGTCCCACAGCAACATTAAAATAGTGTAGATTAGTGTACAAAGTTTTCTGTTAATAATTGATTCTATTAAGGATACATTTACAAACCCAATTCAAATGAAGTTGGGACGTTGTGTGAAATGAAAATGAAAACAGAATACAATGATTTGCAAATCCTCTTCAACCTATATTCAATTGAATACACCACAAAGAAAAGGTATTTAATGTTCAAACTGATAGACTTTTTTGTTTTTGTGCAAATATTTGCTCATTTTGAAAAAGATGCCTGCAACACATTGGGAAAGTTGGGATAATGGCAACACAAGACTGGGAAAGTTGATGAGTGTTCAAAGAACACCTAAGTGGAAACAGGTGAGTGTTATGAATGGATATAAAAGGAGCATCCCCAAAAAGCTCAGCTGTTCACAAGCAAAGATGGGGTGAGGATCACCACTTTCTGAACAACTGCGTGAAAAAATAGTCCGACAGTTTCAGAACAATGTTTCTCAATGTTTAATTGCAAGGTATTTAGGGATTCCATCATCTACAGTCCATAATATAATCAGAATCTGGAGAACTTTCTATGCGTAAGCGACAAGGCCATAAACCAACATTGACCTTCAATCTCTCAGGCGGCACTGCATTAAAAACTGACATCATTGTGTAAAAGATCTTATTGCGTGAGCTCAGGAACACTTCAGAAAACCATTGTCAGTAAACACAGTTCGTCGCTACATCTACAAGTACAAGTTAAAACTCTGCCATGCAAAGCGAAAGCCATACATTCAATTCAATTCAATTCAATTCAATCAATTTTTTTATATAGCGCCAAATCACAACAAACAGTTGCCCCAAGGCGCTTTATATTGTAAGGCAAGGCCATACAATAATTATGTAAAACCCCAACGGTCAAAACGACCCCCTGTGAGCAAGCACTTGGCTACAGTGGGAAGGAAAAACTCCCTTTTAACAGGAAGAAACCTCCAGCAGAACCAGGCTCAGGGAGGGGCAGTCTTCTGCTGGGACTGGTTGGGGCTGAGGGAGAGAACCAGGAAAAAGACATGCTGTGGAGGGGAGCAGAGATCGATCACTAATGATTAAATGCAGAGTGGTGCATACAGAGCAAAAAGAGAAAGAAACAGTGCATCATGGGAACCCCCCAGCAGTCTACGTCTATAGCAGCATAACTAAGGGATGGTTCAGGGTCACCTGATCCAGCCCTAACTATAAGCTTTAGCAAAAAGGAAAGTTTTAAGCCTAATCTTAAAAGTAGAGAGGGTGTCTGTCTCCCTGATCTGAATTGGGAGCTGGTTCCACAGGAGAGGAGCCTGAAAGCTGAAGGCTCTGCCTCCCATTCTACTCTTACAAACCCTAGGAACTACAAGTAAGCCTGCAGTCTGAGAGCGAAGCGCTCTATTGGGGTGATATGGTACTACGAGGTCCCTAAGATAAGATGGGACCTGATTATTCAAAACCTTATAAGTAAGAAGAAGAATTTTAAATTCTATTCTAGAATTAACAGGAAGCCAATGAAGAGAGGCCAATATGGGTGAGATATGCTCTCTCCTTCTAGTCCCCGTCAGTACTCTAGCTGCAGCATTTTGAATTAACTGAAGGCTTTTTAGGGAACTTTTAGGACAACCTGATAATAATGAATTACAATAGTCCAGCCTAAAGGAAATAAATGCATGAATTAGTTTTTCAGCATCACTCTGAGACAAGACCTTTCTGATTTTAGAGATATTGCGTAAATGCAAAAAAACAGTCCTACATATTTGTTTAATATGCGCTTTGAATGACATATCCTGATCAAAAATGACTCCAAGATTTCTCACAGTATTACTAGAGGTCAGGGTAATGCCATCCAGAGTAAGGATCTGGTTAGACACCATGTTTCTAAGATTTGTGGGGCCAAGTACAATAACTTCAGTTTTATCTGAGTTTAAAAGCAGGAAATTAGAGGTCATCCATGTCTTTATGTCTGTAAGACAATCCTGCAGTTTAGCTAATTGGTGTGTGTCCTCTGGCTTCATGGATAGATAAAGCTGGGTATCATCTGCGTAACAATGAAAATTTAAGCAATACCGTCTAATAATACTGCCTAAGGGAAGCATGTATAAAGTGAATAAAATTGGTCCTAGCACAGAACCTTGTGGAACTCCATAATTAACTTTAGTCTGTGAAGAAGATTCTCCATTTACATGAACAAATTGTAATCTATTAGACAAATATGATTCAAACCACCGCAGCGCAGTGCCTTTAATACCTATGGCATGCTCTAATCTCTGTAATAAAATTTTATGGTCAACAGTATCAAAAGCAGCACTGAGGTCTAACAGAACAAGCACAGAGATGAGTCCACTGTCCGAGGCCATAAGAAGATCATTTGTAACCTTCACTAATGCTGTTTCTGTACTATGATGAATTCTAAAACCTGACTGAAACTCTTCAAATAGACCATTCCTCTGCAGATGAAGGTTGGAGATTGGCCTATAATTAGCTAAGATAGCTGGGTCAAGTGATGGCTTTTTAAGTAATGGTTTAATTACTGCCAGCTTAAAAGCCTGTGGTACATAGCCAACTAACAAAGATAGATTGATCATATTTAAGATCGAAGCATTAAATAATGGTAGGGCTTCCTTGAGCAGCCTGGTAGGAATGGGGTCTAATAAACATGTTGATGGTTTGGATGAAGTAACTAATGAAAATAACTCAGACAGAACAATCGGAGAGAAAGAGTCTAACCAAATACCGGCATCACTGAAAGCAGCCAAAGATAACGATACGTCTTTGGGATGGTTATGAGTAATTTTTTCTCTAATAGTTAAAATTTTGTTAGCAAAGAAAGTCATGAAGTCATTACTAGTTAAAGTTAATGGAATACTCAGCTCAATAGAGCTCTGACTCTGTCAGCCTGGCTACAGTGCTGAAAAGAAACCTGGGGTTGTTCTTATTTTCTTCAATTAGTGATGAGTAGAAAGATGTCCTAGCTTTACGGAGGGCTTTTTTATAGAGCAACAGACTCTTTTTCCAGGCTAAGTGAAGATCTTCTAAATTAGTGAGACGCCATTTCCTCTCCAACTTACGGGTTATCTGCTTTAAGCTACGAGTTTGCGAGTTATACCATGGAGTCAGACACTTCTGATTTAAAGCTCTCTTTTTCAGAGGAGCTACAGCATCCAAAGTTGTCTTCGATGAGGATGTAAAACTATTGACGAGATACTCTATCTCAGAGATACAGAGTTTAGGTAGCTACTCTGCACTGTGTTGGTATATGGCATTAGAGAACATAAAGAAGGAATCATATCCTTAAACCTAGTTACAGCGCTTTCTGAAAGACTTCTAGTGTAATGAAACTTATTCCCTACTGCTGGGTAGTCCATCAGAGTAAATGTAAATGTTATTAAGAAATGATCAGACAGAAGGGAGTTTTCAGGGAATACTGTTAAGTCTTCTATTTCCATACCATAAGTCAGAACAAGATCTAAGATATGATTAAGTGGTGGGTGGACTCATTTACTTTTGAGCAAAGCCAATAGAGTCTAATAATAGATTAAATGCAGTGTTGAGGCTGTCATTCTCAGCATCTGTGTGGATGTTAAAATCGCCCACTATAATTATCTTATCTGAGCTAAGCACTAAGTCAGACAAAAGGTCTGAAAATTCACAGAGAAACTCACAGTAACGACCAGGTGGACGATAGATAATAACAAATAAAACTGGTTTTTGGGACTTCCAATTTGGATGGACAAGACTAAGAGACAAGCTTTCAAATGAATTAAAGCTCTGTCTGGGTTTTTGATTAATTAATAAGCTGGAATGGAAGATTGCTGCTAATCCTCCGCCCCGGCCCGTGCTACGAGCATTCTGACAGTTAGTGTGACTCGGGGGTGTTGACTCATTTAAACTAACATATTCATCCTGCTGTAACCAGGTTTCTGTTAGGCAGAATCAATCAATATGTTGATCAATTATTATATCATTTACCAACAGGGACTTAGAAGAGAGAGACCTAATGTTTAATAGACCACATTTAACTGTTTTAGTCTGTGGTGCAGTTGAAGGTGCTATATTATTTTTCTTTTTGAATTTTTATGCTTAAATAGATTTTTGCTGGTTATTGGTAGTCTGGGAGCAGGCACCGTCTCTACGGGGATGGGGTAATGAGGGGATGGCAGGGGGAGAGAAGCTGCAGAGAGGTGTGTAAGACTACAACTCTGCTTCCTGGTCCCAACCCTGGATAGTCACGGTTTGGAGGATTTAAGAAAATTGGCCAGATTTCTAGAAATGAGAGCTGCTCCATCCAAAGTGGGATGGATGCCGTCTCTCCTAACAAGACCAGGTTTTCCCCAGAAGCTTTGCCAATTATCTATGAAGCCCACCTCATTTTTTGGACACCACTCAGACAGCCAGCAATTCAAGGAGAACATGCGGCTAAACATGTCACTCCCGGTCCGATTGGGGAGGGGCCCAGAGAAAACTACAGAGTCTGACATTGTTTTTGCAAAGTTACACACCGATTTAATGTTAATTTTAGTGACCTCCGATTGGCGTAACCGGGTGTCATTACTGCCGACGTGAATTACAATCTTACCAAATTTACGCTTAGCCTTAGCCAGCAGTTTCAAATTTCCTTCAATGTCGCCTGCTCTGGCCCCCGGAAGACAATTGACTATGGTTGCTGGTGTCGCTAACTTCACATTTCTCAAAACAGAGTCGCCAATAACCAGAGTTTGATCCTTGGCGGGTGTGTCGTCGAGTGGGGAAAAACGGTTAGAGATGTGAACGGGTTGGCGGTGTACACAGGGCTTCTGTTTAGGGCTACGCTTCCTCCTCACAGTCACCCAGTCAGCCTGCTTTCCCGGCTGCTCGGGATCTGCCAGGGGGGAACTAACGGCGGCTAAGCTACCTTGGTCCGCACCGACTACAGGGGCCTGGCTAGCTGTAGAATTTTCCACGGTGCGGAGCCGAGTCTCCAATTCGCCCAGCCTGGCCTCCAAAGCTACGAATAAGCTATACTTATTACAAGTACCGTTACTGCTAAAGGAGGCCGAGGAATAACTAAACATTTCACACCCAGAGCAGAAAAGTGTGGGAGAGACAGGAGAAGCCGCCATGCTAAATCGGCTAAGAGCTAGTAGCTACGCTAAGCTAGCGGATTCCTAAAAACACGCAAAGTGAATAATGTGTAAATAATTTAGAGGTGATTCAGCAGAAGGAGTGCTTTAGTTAAGGCACGTAAAGATTACACTGGGAAACAAATCGTAATCTAGATAACTAGATCAATCTAACTGCGCAGATTAAACAGCTAACAGATACAGAAAAACACCGCTGTGCTCCGGAACAGGAAGTGATACAATACCGCAGTGAGAGCCAACCACCAGTAGAGGCAAGCAAGATCAACAACATCAACAACATCCAGAAACGTCGCCACCTTCTCTGGGCCCGAGCTCATTTGAAATGGACAGACGCAAAGTGGAAAAGTGTGCTATAGTCTGATGAGTCCACATTTCAAATTGTTTTTGGAAATCATGGATGTCGTGTCCTCCAGACAAAAGAGGAAAAAGACCATCCAGATTGTTACCAGCTCAAAGTTTAAAAGCCAGCATCTGTGATGGTATGGGGGTGTGTTAGTGCCCATGGCGTGGGCAACTTACACATCTGTGATGGCACCATCAATGCTAAAAGGTACATCCAGGTTTTGAATCAACACAAGCTTCCATCCAAGCAAAGTCTTTTTCAGGGACGTCTCTGCTTATTTCAGCAAGACAATGCCAAGCCACATTCTGCACGTGTTACAACAGTGTGGCTTCATAGTAAAAGAGTGCGGGTACTAGACTGGTCTCCCTGCAGTCCAGACCTGTCACCCACTGAAAATGTGTGGCGCATTATGAAGTGCAAAATATGACAACAGCGACCCCGGACTGTTGAACAACTGAAGTCGTACATCAAGCAAGAATGGGAAGAATTCCACCTACAAAGCTTCAACAATTAGTGTCCTCAGTTACCAAACGCTTACTGAGTAACACAGTGGTAAACATACCACTGTCCCAGCTTTTTGAAACATGCTGCAGGCATCCATTTCAAAATGAGCAAATATTTGCACAAAAACAGTAAAGTTTATCAGTTTGAACATTAAATAGCTTGTCTTTGTGGTGTATTCAAATGAATATAGGTCGAATTGGATTTGTAAACCATTGTATTCTGCTTTTATTAACATTTTACACACTTCATTGGAATTGGGGTTGTAATTCATTAAACATTTTTCTTAGGTAACGCAATCGTTACTCTCCGTAGTAATTCATTACATCTATAATGCTGTAACTCCATAACTTCATTACTTTTTGGGAGAAGTGGAGAGTAACTATAACGACTTACGTTTTAAAGAAACCAGCCCAACACTGCAAGCAAGTTAACTGGTTCTTGATTTCATAGAAACAAACTCTATTAAGAGCAATTTTTCATTTTAAGTAAGTAGTGAGATGAAGTATTCCCTCTCAGTACTTCTTGCCAGTAAAAAAAAAAAAACATGCTATGTGGACACGGGCCGAAGCGCTGCCACCGTCTGTCTTCTACAACTTTCTCCTCCTGACAACTGACATACTGCTGGACGTTTTTCGCTGTTGTTTTAGTCGTCAAACTCCTTTATAGGCAGAGTTATGCAACCCCCACCAAAAAAATCCTTTTTTTTTTTTTTTTTTTTTTGCATTTTATTTTTAAAGTCAAGGTTGATAGTCTAAAATGCATTTGCATGCCAGGGGCCTGAGTTCCCATATGCTTCTTATTTCTGGTAATGCCTTTTACAGTTTTTAAGATATCTTGGTGGAGAACCATCCACAACCTGAACAGTTACACAGCCCCTTTGTTTTTCCACAATAGCAATAATGTCGCTGGTTGCATGAGAAAATAGTGTTGGCGGACATCTACATCAGTTACTCTACTCGCAGTAGTCGCCATGAAAATGTTGCTCGTCTGGAAAGACAGCACGGTGGAAACATTCCTATCAAATCTCAGGATCAGGATCTTTAAAGTGCTTCTAAAAACTGCACAAAGAGCTGAGGCTCTGAGCACGTCTGCACCGCCCCGACGTGGCAAAGTGTGCATGTCTGCTCCAGGGACGAGATACCATCGAAGCGACTTTTTTTTGCTGGCTTCAATGGACGCACTGTTGCCCTTCCACTCACCTTGACCGATTGCTCCTTTCATTTATTTATTTATGTGATTTTGCTCTGCAGTATCCGGCTTTTACGAGTGGAATTCCAGCCTTTGTACGTTGGAGGGGCCTTTGCAGCAGATAAAACTCAAAGTATAAACACGCTCCCATTAGAGAACTGGCGGCCAACCAGCTTTACCTCAAAAGGTTCTGTGTTATCTGCAAAGCGGCCCGGTCTGCGTCCGAGTGATTCACTGCAGGGCCAGATTCAGAGGACTTTGAGATGAGACAGGGTAGGTGCGGCCTTTGTGAGGCCAATCTGTCTCCATAAAATTGACTTGTTTGCCCCAAATGAAAGAACAAGGGGTGTCAACATGTCGTACTACAGCCACGTGAACCTCCTGTCCACATATGCCATGTGCGTGCTCAGCATCTTAAATGTGCATTAAATAAGCATGTATTTGTAGTACAGCCGCACCGATGGAGATTTTCTGGTGCTGATGGCAGTATGAAGGAGTGGACACATCAGGTCTGGGAGAATGCCCTGGTGCAGCTTGTTATCACATCCACCACACCATGGAACTGCCTTGGGTCTTGGATAGCCACCAATCCATCTCCATCCCTATCTCACAAAAGTGACCATCTATCTCCTGCAGCCAGGTGAAATGTGGGTGTCTCCTCGACCTTCTCAAACAACACAGGTCCTCAACATTGAGGCACCTACATGCTGGATCACACACAGAGACATGCACCACATGACCAAAATGTCATAGCTCACGTTCTCTCACAATGCAAGCGATACTCTTCATTTGAGGGCATTTTCACACCTGAAAGTCTGGAGCAAGGTCCAAACTAAGGTTCATGCTTGTGTGTTTGGTTTCACATTGTAATGTTGCAGTCAGATTAAACTTCTCACGACTCAATTATATCCTGACCTTATCATCATGTCTGTACTTGACATCGATTGGCTTGTAGACCTCCGTGCGTCTAACGTCTGCTTGTTGTCCGTTGGTTTGTAGCTCCGTTGGAACACACAGAAAAGTATAATTGGTCTTGTTTCATTGTAATTACACTATTATTAATGTGGTTTGTTTTTACCAGCATCACACCATCGAAAGATAAAAAAAAAAACTTTTACCATTTGCCACAGAGATAAGGACGAAACTGATGTGTTTAGTTAATTCTTCTACTGTTTAATGGGTGACGATAAACTGCGTCAACTGGTCCAAAAGTTCAAACTATCCAAAACATGCTTTCACACTGAAAATGCTTTCAAACTTCTTTCAGCTGGACTAACTTTCGGTCCTTTTTTCAGAACATTGGTCCGGGGAAGTGTTCACACATGAAATTTTGATTTGGACCAAACTGAAAAGTCCTGAGGTCTGGATCTAACAAGGTGGGTGTGAAAGCACCCTGAGTCTTCTTAAATAAGCATTTGTTTGACACAAAGTCACTCCAGTGGCACACAAAGATCCTCCAAAGAGACCTAGTACCAAAAACATCCACACTATAAAGCCAAATGTTCAAATTAATTAAAAAGATTTAGTGTATCCTCAAAATTTCAAGAAAAAGTTCTACTTCTTTAAATATTTCAAGTTTGTGTAACATCGTCTTGCTTTTGAGTAAATGAAACAGAATTGTTGACTGACTTGAACTAATTCTGAATTAAGTAAGCAAACCTCAAAGCATAACTTAAGCATGACTTAAAAGAATTAAGTAATTATATATGAAAATATGAGTTGACTTAATAAACACTTTAGCAGGGGTGGTGGCCAAGTTGTTAGTGTGCTTGATTCAGAGCAGAAGGTTCCTGGTTCAAACCCCACCCCTGTAACATTTCTTCAAGTTGCATCAGGAAGGGCATCCGGTGTAAAACTTGTGCCAAATTAACATGCAATATCCCTGAGTGAAAAAACAAGGGAACAGCTGAAGGAACTTACCTTTACTTAATGAACACTTTAATTTAATTGTAATCATGAGTAACATATAATCAAAGATATAATCAAAACTTTTACGTTCTGGGAACAATCAACTTTTAAGCTTATGATCTCAAAAATTTTGTGGCAATTGATTGCCTCAATATTTTTGAGTTCTGCTAACTTGTTCAGGTTTGCAGTGCAGTCGTCGCCTTATGTCTCACAACCACACAGTGAGACCCAAAAAAACTGGGCCCGTTGTTTTCCTGCAATGATCTCAGTATCACCAAACACCTCATGAATGCACAAGTCTTCGCAAAAATCTCCTGATCTGAAAGTTCAAGAACCCAGAGACATAGACGTTACTGCTGAGATGCAATTTGTTTTCACGTATATACAAACCTACATTTAGGTGTTTTGATACAATTGATTATAAAAACTACAATAATGCACTTTTTGTATTTTTTGCGATTTGGTAGGAAATGACTAAATGAAAATTAGAATATATGACAAAAAGAAGCAGAAGAAGAACAAGTATAGCCTACACAGGACATGAGGTCCATCAGATGGGTCCTTACCCAGACTCAGACCCAGTTCAAAGTTCACTAATGTATAAAGTGATGTTTGAATTTGAATATATCGCCTCCTATGTCAAACCTACAGTTTGCGGTGAATTACATCAGAATCCATTTTTTTTAGCTATGTAACGTGCATGTGTGAATACCGAAATAGTCAAATCAGAACAAATCTTGTGGGATCTGCATGAGGGAGAAAAAAACCTAAATGGAAAGGTTCATTTGCAGCTCTGTTTCATGTTAACGTCTGCGTGGTTAGCCATAACTGCCAGTAACTTTTGCATTTCCACTTTCAGTGATACAACAGACAATTATGTAGTGTTTTGCTTGTTGAAGCTGCTGATCAGCTGTTGTTCACAACCTAAAAAACTTCCAGAAATGTTTTTGAGGGTGTAGGCAGGGGTGGGGTTATGGTGGGGGGGGAGCAACAAGATGAAAAGAAAATCGGGGGCTCATAGAAATGCTAAGGAAGTGGCCTTCTTTTTTTAGGGGTAGGAAGTTCCCAGCTCTGCCACTTCATTAATTCATGCTATTTAACAAGTGGGATCGTGGTGGGGCTTCTTCGGCCCCCTTCACACTGGAACCAACAACAGTGCCATCAGTAACTGACAACCCCCCGGGCGGAGGGGCTACAGCCTCTGGGGTCCATACTGCAAACACAGCCACGGGAAGCAGAACCTTGGCATTCAAGGGTTCAGACTTTATTTGTCATCCCTGGTTTTTCTGCACCATACACATCTCCAATCACAGGCCTCCGGGGCGGGCAGCAGATTGGAGGACGAATCGGCCCGTTTCCTATTAGGACAAAGTAAATTAGGTGGGTAATCATCGGCGGTATCATCCCGCTCGTACGTCTCATCGTTCAGTGATCGTCTGGTTTGTGTGGCAATGATGGAGAGGAGAGGACATGCTTGGACTCGGGATAAGGACGGAAACAAAACGTGCAGCATCTGAACATTTATAGCAAATTTTATTTTGTTTTTGTGGGGAAAGGATTCACTGGGTGGAGTTTTATTTTATTTACTTTGTTCCTTCTAGACAAAATGAAACAAGCTGTGCCTCGAAGAAATTTACAACGTCTGAAACATGATGCAGGAAACAATTCAGCATAGAAGGAGCCAGTCCCGTGATATTCATTTTAAAGACTGGGAAACACTTCAACCATGACTGATGGAGACAGACAGATAAAGTCGGAGATAACGACAGAGTGACGGAGACAGATCATGTGATCACCAGCATCTGCTGTTTTTTTAACCCAAGGTGCAGCCAGTGGGCGAGACGTCACGATGTGTGGGCAGTCGACCCAACTGATTTCACGCCAGTTCATGATGACATCACTAAACGTGATTGGATCTTTTAGTTTGTGATACAGTCACGAAATGCGTCACAAAAATGTGACGCATTTCTTGAATGCATCATGAAAAAAAACGTGTGAGGCTGGGCTGCTCAGTCCGACATTTCATTTCCGAGCGAGATTACTTCAGTTGTATTTGGCCAATTGTAACTAAACTTGAAATGTACATTACACATAGTGACCCCAAGTAGCCCACTGATTGGGAGGTCAAAAGGTCAAGGTCACTGGAATAGACCTCCCCGTTTTTATCTCCCCATTTTCAGAAAAATATGGAATTCTTCCTTGTAGACAAACAGGGTTGGTCCACTAGAGTAAATTGAAGACTGGGTTTTAGTTTTGGGGCTTGATGTTGTTTAAAGGGGACGGTGGGTCTGAGGTGGAGGTATGAACCCTGCTGAACGCCCCATAAATACAATGTATTTTGGCCCAGAGTAGAAGCCCTGGAGTTGTTGGGAACTGACCAGTTTTACAATCCAACTGTATCGGTTGGTAGAGATAGTCCAAAATATGCAGAGCATCATGGGAAATTGTTGCCATATATTTGCTCTATATGGAGAAGTTCATTTTTAATACATTCTGTAATAATTTCCATTAGTAATCAGCAAAATGCAGTCAAACACACTGACTTCACCATGTTTACAGCCCTCATTAAGGCCGATGTCGACAAAGGAAATGCACCTCGCGCGAGACCGCTAGCAGTGCACTGTACTTAATTCAGGGCACCTTAAGATGTGACACCCAGAAAATGAATGAATGCACATTTAAAAAGTATGATCGTAATAATTTTGGTGTGGTTTTTTTGCCGTTTTGGAGACATTTTTTGCAAAACAGCCTAAACTCCGAAAGAAGCTCATAAGGACATAAGTCGAGACTCGTTAGTTAAAAACAGCCTGCCTACGCCAAGAATGCTGTTTTATCCTGTTGTTGATTTAGTCAAAATGACATCATATTAATGCCCGGCTGGAGGAATGCTGCCCAGAATCCTGTAATCCTGGTGGGGCCCCACATCACTCACTGTGCCAACGGTGTTGAAAACAGGAATTAAATTCACATTTCTCGAACCTTGTTTGCCTTCAGCTGTTCAATGTGCTCATTAATCTCGTGCAATCTTCGAGGAAAGGCCTCTGAAAATAAACAGCGTGCACGGCGTTATATTGTCAAGTGACATTATCTGGAGTCTGTTATCCATTATGGCAAAAGGCCGTAATGAATGAGGGTGAGGGAGTGCATGGATGATGTCTTCTCACAGCTCTTTAAGGCCGGCCGCAGTCATCCCTTTGGGTGAGATGACAAAGAAGGGACAATCTGAGAGTGCGGCTACAGGGTCGGATTGTGGTGCGGCCTGGTATGTTAATTGCTAATATAGTTATTAAGGGATGCCAAGGAGGAGACCACCAGGGAAGCATCGCGGCTGAATTATCACACTAGCTTTTCAGTGCTGTGGAAATCCTCTAAAGGCCAGTAATTCAGTGTTGCACAAGGCTTTTATCTTGGTCCACTGGGGGCCGAGACGATCCCACTAAGACCCACAAAGGGAAGCCCAACCTCCACTCTCTCTCTCACACACACACACACACACACACACGTACATTCAGATGTATGTTTTTCATGCAGAATTCAGAAACAGTCACTCTGATGTGATACATGCCAGAATGGCTGGAGAAGGCGAAAGACATGGTCACGCTTCACCCGGCTGCAGCAGAGAGACGGCTACTTTCAAGACGTGGGGATGGACTGGTTGTCTGCCTGGGTGGTTGCCACCCAGGACTCGAGGAGGTTGAGCGGTATCTTGGATGCGGATGCTGTGGTGAAAGGGGAGCAGATGATGTGCATTATGGTTTTATTTGTTCCAGATTATCTTCATATGCTTTAAAATAACTCCAGTGTGTATTATGAGAAGCATCCTGGAATCTGTTAAGATAAATCATTTCAAAGACAACGACACTCAACAACTTTTACAGATTTTTTTTTTATCTTGCTTGTTTTCAAAACATGTTTTAAATATCAGGATTAAATTAATGTCAAATTGTTTTTTTTGTTTCACTTTGGTTCTTGAAAATGAGTTAAATAGTATTTGATTACTGCGTTTTCCAGAATATCAGTCACCTTTTTTTAATAGCTTGGGAGGTCCTGCACATTACTTAAAGAAAACTCAGGCCTTCATTAATAACAACAACAATGGCTTTCTCAGAAGTGAATGCACGCATCAAAATAAACCCCAATAATAAAAGCACATGACAACAACGCACAAAAGTCCCCAATGATAAAGTTGTTAAAAATTATTGTGGTGTCTTAACGCAGTGGTTTAGCAATCTGTGTTCATCCACATCAAATAACATCCAGTACTTTGTCCAAAAGCATGTTTATTTGTCCATCTTGCTTTTTTTGTGTGTGTAATTTAAAGGTCCTTATGTTAAATAACAGCACCACTGTGGTGTGCACATGTGCTCCACTGACTTCCTCTATATTGTTAAACCTGCCCCCAAGAAAATGATGTGTTACAAAGTGAGCCCCACATGCAGAAACATACAGGTACAATTTATACTCTAGAAAGTACAGTAATTCTACACGCAGGTATATTTGTGGGGGGGGGGGGGGGGGGGGGCCAAACTGTATTTTCACTCTTCTGTCCTCTGAAAGTGATGGATTTGAGGACTGGGTGCAGATGTTTCATCATGAGGGCAGCCCTTCAATTCTGCTCTCTTAAAAATAAATAGCAGTGTTAATTGTTGCTGCCTAAGACACACGAGTAGTTTGAAGCTTTGATGCTCTCAGAAAGCAATTTGTCTTCTTTTAATTTTCTTCAGATGTACAAGGACCCGAGTGGAAAAACTGGCAATTAACGGTTTCTTCTTGTGTAAACTTTATTTTCATCACTAAAAGCTAAATGTATCATGAAAAAAAGCCTATTCTCTTCCTTCACATCTCAATTTACAAACATTCCCCGATGGGTCACGTCTTCTCTGATTGAAGTAATGAGCGCTAAGAACTTTCTCCAGCTTTGGTTTTTTGCAGCACTTTTTTTTCCAGCTGGTTGATGACTTTACCATGCAGGCATGGATATAATGGATAGACGTTGCTTTTTCCCCCCCCACTCCTTAGCCAAACAAGAGGAAATGCCTGGGAATTACCTGTTGGACCCAAGAGATCCTGGCAAGAAGCCCCATGCCAGGGCGACGGGCTGCAGTCAAAACCTTCACTTTAACAAACAAAGACAGTCTCAGGGGCAAGATTCCCTCATTAATTCCACTTAGCGAGATTTTGCACGCTTTCACAAGACTGACAGATTTAACAACAAAGACATCTCGGAGACATCTTCACAAACTGTTCAGGTTGGATAAAACGAGGGGGAGCTCCAACACTGAGCACCGGTTTGGCAACAGAGAAGTTTTCGAATCCGTCTCCCTGTAGTTAAAACGCACAAGGATCTGACTCTCGCCTTTTTTTTTCTTAATTTAACGTCAGATGGCGTTACGTTTGATTGCTGGCGCAAATGCGGCTCAGCGAGTTTAAGTAAACCATCAAAAGAGGTCACGACTTTTTAATGTGACTTCACTGCCAGGAAGGACAGCAGTCCTGAATTAACGGAGTGCAGGATTTCCACTTGTCTTCTGACAGAGTTTTGAGGATCGTGCTGTCAATCATCTAGAAAATGGGACAGAGAGGGAAAAAAAAGAATTTTGGCCACGCTGATAAGTCACAAGTATATTCCCCTTTTCTTTGGTGCAGTGTTTAATCAGCGACTGATTATTAATACTGGAAAACTGATCAGCAACCTCTGGCTACGTTCACATTACAGGCTGAAGTTGCTTCTATTTTTTTTTTTTTTTCTTACAAAACTTGGTGAATATGCCAAGTCTGAATATTTTCTTATCTTGACTTGAATATGGCTGTGTCTGAATGACCTGTTGAAGTGGCCGGAAATAGATTTTTCACCAAATCTGATTTCTGGCGGTGGTTCACATTCATATTCTGGATTGATTCAAATTACTGACTCAAGTACTCTCATCCTGAATTTCCACATTTACATTTATGATGAAGACATATTACATGTTTTTACCAGTTGACCCCAGTGATTCCACAACTTCACCTAAATGACTGATTTGCTCCCAACATCACAGATATGCAAGTGGATTCTGGAATTCTCATGTCAACATCAGAGTAAAAAAATTGTTTAACTTTGATACCAGCGACCATGACCCTTCACCAACACTAACCCTTTGGAGAACATTTAAGCGGCAACCACAATGGACATACTAGGTTTTGTAGAAATGGGTCAAATCTGCCAAAATTCAATCACTGGAGTCAAGTTCATGTCTGTTTGTTGGGCTGTTACTTTGACTATACATGGCCCATTCCAGAAAACAACACACACATGAGCTCCAAGTTTTGGGCGGAGGAGGAGAACAAAATACTTCTTAAAATACAGGATACGTAGGATGTCCACACTATTTCGAAAAGATGGGAACTTTTCCCCAAGTATGTAAATCATTACAACCTTGTATGTGAAGACTTCAGATTAAAAAACAAAAATCCTATCCAGATTACTTCAGCCAGTAATGTGAATGTAGCCTAAATGATCACTCTGACTGGTCATCATGGCAATTTCTCAAGTGTCAAGAAAGATGGTATCGTTGTCCAATTCCCGAATTGGATGGTGGCTGTGAAGATGACTAAACGGGCCAGGTGTCAATATAATTCATCTACATACTATATTTTCTGATTATAATTGCTTCTTTTTTTTTTTTTTTTTACAAGTTTGGGAGGTCCAGCAACTTTATACTGAAAACTCACAGGTTACTTTATTAGAATATTCATTATAATAACTATTATGTAGGCTTTCCCAGGAATCAAACCACTAATCAAACAAACCGCCAACAATAAAAGAATAAGTGACAGTATTAAAAAGTACGCTACAGCAATGTACAAAAATTCCAATTTAAAGAGTTGATATACAGAAAAAAGATATGACTTGTATTCTGGTGCAACTTGTGTTTTTTCCTCGTCAAGAGGCATTTTTTTAGCCAGTCCAGTGTCCACGCTTTTGTTTCGTGCTCCCGCCACAAATTAACCAAATTTCATGACTTGGTTTTAGTTTTTTTATTTTACTATTTCTAACCCTACACTTCCACTAACCCTAACCAAACCCTGTCCATTCCCCTAACCCTAACTGTAACCACAACCTAACCCTCTCCATTTCCCTAAGCCTAACCCCCACAGACACCCTCACGTCACTCATCATTTCGTGATAATGTCACAAAATAATTCATGCTCCCGTCACGAAAATGTGGCATTTTCATGACGGGAGCAGATTAATTTACTTTCTGTGTGCCATCATGAAATGGCATGAGACTGGGTTGTGTTTAACATGAAAAAAAAAAAAAAAAAAAAATCTGGTCTAGGTCACTTCATCCAGTAATGTGGACAGAGCCATTAAAATCCACAAAAAGCAGCCAGGATGTCTCACGTCTGCCTGCAAACTCCTAAATTGCAGTGTCTCAGGATGTAGACTCACATTCGCTCAAACCTCAACTAAATCTGATTCTCACCAAACACCCAGGGGGCGATTATAAAAGAAACAAAAAGGCATCTTTACAGTCAGGAGGGGATTCAACGAGGCGAGCCAGAGGCTTTTTTTCTTTTAAGAGAAATCTTTGATCCAAGTCTTGGTAAAGTTTAAACTTCTGAAGTGGGACAAGATACTGTCCCACTTTTTGTGTAACCCTTTTTACCGCATCAATCCAAACTTGTCGCCTGGCTGGTTTTGCTCTTGGGGGGGGGGGGGGGGGGGGGTGTTTAACCCCGGGTCAGCGCCGACGTCTTAATCAGTCCGGCACATGCCCATTCCTTTCAATCCCCACATACCAGGAGAGAAGCACTCCCTGATACAGTACATTACCAGAAAGAGCTCACGACCCAAAACCGAGCCACCACATCCCCCGTCTGAAAGACGGGGGCTCACAGACATCAATGGGCAGATTTGGGTGTTGGATTTGACGGGGGCCGCAGAACACTTCTCCAGAAAATCCACACTTCAAAAGGAGCCAGTGTTAGACGTGTGTGTGTGTGTGTGTGGGGGGGGGGGGTCAGGAGGATAGAGTCTCTTGACAAAGTCTGCCGTGCCAATCCGCTGCGGTCACCGACGTGAGGGAGGGTATGTGTGCGTTCTCCAAATTCTTTCAGGGATCCAGGATTGTGTTTCAAGAGGCTTAATGGTTACCAGTCGCCTTATCGTCATTTTGATGTTCTGACTTTAGAACTCTCATGATCTGAAAAGTTCTCGTTTACCGGCTGTCGGAAAGACGGCGACGCTGACCCCATTTTCTGGTTTGAGCCAAAGCGAGCGGAGGTTAGAGGTCAGGAAATGCTCCACAAAGGTTATAGGCGGGAGGGGTCAAAGTTAAGTCGCTGCGTGTAAAAAAAAAGCAGTTACTTAAAAAAAGGGGGGGAATCACGTTTGACGCCTGGAATCAAGACACCTTCAGATGAGAGTCATTTAATCTGAGTGTGAGGTCACACATTTATCTCTGACAGGGCCGAAGGATTACATCACACTCACGACAAAAAAACTCATTATGTCATTTTCATGTCAGTGGATAGGTTTGGTCCATATATATTTGGACAACGACTGTTATTGATATCTATGGAAATGAACAGCCCTCTCTCTATCAGGTGAATACAGGTGATATATATATAAACATAATGACAGTCATTTCACTCTACTTTGTGCTTAAATTGGATGACCTGCACAAAACAAAGTGCACAATATGCATTCAACCATACACCGTAGATCATCAAGATAAGGCCCTTTGTCCTATTGCTTCCCTCGTCACTGCTACGGTAGATCAGCACCGAGAAAGACATTAAACTAAACTTAAACTAAAAACAAAACCATAAAATCTAGTCTTGTGACAAACTCGAGCCTAGACATCGTGTGTCTTCTTTTCAACAATGTCTTTGACGTCGTCTCACCTTTAGGCCTCCACCCAAAACACATCTGGCCATGAAGCAGCTCAGCAACCAATCATCCAATTACTTTCGCTGGGACCACAGTCCAAAAAGTGTAATAATTCACCACTTAACTGATTTGGATGTAATTACTTCAGATTAAATCTGACAGTCTGCACCATGAGCTCAGATTCATTATTTGCTTTCAACTCAAACCCAAACACACCGCCATGGACACTGATGAGGATTTTATTACTTTAGTTGTACGACTAAATACGCATGTAAGTGTATGTACAAACATAAAGGTGGGGGGTAACCCCCCCCCCCCCCCCCCAAAAAAAACAAAACAACTGGACTATAATTATCTTTGGCAAACTTTAGCAATATTTCACGTTTTGGAACATATTAACACGAGCCAACAGAAGTGATTCCATCCTTCACACATCCTGGACGCCTGCCCAGACTAAGCCCACATACAGTATTCATCACGAGGGAAGTCAAGCCAGTGCTGACTTCAAAGAGACGCCTTGATAAAAGTGGCCCGATAACCTTAAACCTAGACTAGTGTTCTACATCTCTGATAAGAGGCCAGGCCTCGGTGAAAAAACAAGCTCCATGACTGAGACCAGGACTGCACCAACAACCACCTCTCTGATGAAGGCAAACAATGAACCATTTCAAATTAAAACCCTTTTCTGAGATGAAAGGTGGTACGTTGCCCAAATCTTCTCTACCGTATGAGTTTTTACATTTAATTGTTTGTCTCCAATAGATCTGTCCAAACATTTGAAGACGTTTATGGAAACAGCATGAGAAGTCTCAAAACTCGTGTTTTAACACAGCATTTCCATGGGGGGGGAGCTCTTAGCACATGTGCACACCACAGTGTGTGCTGTTACTTAACATAAGTACTTTTAAATTCCAAAAATAGGCAAGATGGACAAGTAAATGTGCACTGGACAACATAGTCCTTTTCTTAAGTAGCAACACACGCTGTGATGTGCACATGAGCTCCTTGCGGATGTGCACACTACAGTGTGCTGTTACTTAACATAAGTACTTTTAAATTCCAAAAATAGGCAAGATGGACAAGTAAATGTGCATTGGACAACATAGTCCTTTTCTTAAGTAAATCAATGTGCATTGGGCAATGCTAAAATAAGCTGGTTCAGGCTTGAGGTTTTTGTTTGTCTATTTGTTTCTTTATTTTAAATATTGTGCACATTTTTGTGCATAGCATTTTTTGAGAATGGCTCAAATAAAATGCCAAATCAAATTTAAATGCAAAAAGGGCCGATATAATCAGATTTGGACAACAGGTCCCCTTAAAATCAGTAAATATTGGCCCGAAGCCCGAGTCTAACCCCGCTGAGGCTCCCCGTACGGTATACGATAGATGCAAGCGGACGCCACTCTTCTGCAAATGAAGATAACAAACAACCTCCGCACTCACGGGCGATGGGACTCGGAGGGAGGGTGTCAGGGGTCAGACAATGAAACGGCAACACCTCTGCAGCCACTTGACAGGATGAAAAAAGAGCGGGAGTCGGAGGTGGTGGGGTGTTTGAGAGAGGGTGGGAGCAGCACTTGAGGCCAGAAAGGAAGACACAAGCCTCCCAGCAGCAGCAGTCAGAGTGAAGGGGACACAGGGGCTACTGTTCCCATTCAGCTCTTTGTCTCGCAGGCCTTCTCTTGTTTTTCCTCAGCAAACCGTGGGCACAATGAAGGCGGCGTGCACCCCTCCCCTCACCCACAGGGCTGTCAATACCAGACCTATCAGACCCTGAATGGCCGCATCAGCCTTCCCATGAAATCAAGTCAATGACCTGCTTCCCCTGGCTCTGCTCCTTGTGAAGTGGGTGACAGCTATAACTTCAATAACTAAAACAGAGGGGCGAGCGAGGCAGGAGAGTAATGGCAAGGAGAGAGAGAGGGAGACTTTTTTCACGTGACTGGGGCACTTTGCCTCAGACTCGCCATCCTCATATAAAATGCATTAATTCCTTCGCTGTGAGCTCACCGTAAGTGATTCGATTGTGGCCGATTCGACATAGTTTTCCGAGCTTTCCTTCAGGGCCGCAAAAAAAAAAAAAGTGGTTTGGGGGGGTGAATACATGATGCTGGGAATGCTAAGACAATTTCGAACCAAACATTTAACTTCAGCCTTCTGACCCAATCAAGTGGAAGAGAGAACAGCCTTTGTCCACCTTGGCCCATCCAGGAAAAGTTAGAGACGGAAAAGAGGGAAAGTAGGAAAAGAAATGTAAAGATTTTGCCAAGCTTTTGTCACGCCTTAAGAACTGGCTTAGACAATCGCTGTCAGATCAAGAAGACAGAAAGAAAAACTGCTGTGGTTAGCCGGAATAACCCCCCCCCCCCCCCCCAAAAAAAAACACTTTCTCTCGCCGCCAAGTTGGGAGAGCCGCCATAGACAGAATTACACAGTTACTTTTAAAGGATTTGCATTTAAAAGATGCATGCAGCCTGAATGCAGGTCGTTTCCCCGTGACCATAGAAACACTAGAAAAGGTGGAAATTCAGTCCGCTGAACTTTAAAACGACTTTATTAAAGTGTCCACTAATCAGACGTGAAAAGACGGTTTTAGTGGCGAAAACTAAAATAAAAAAGGAGAAAAAAAAACATTTTAAAAACAGAAGAAAAAAAAGCTTAATGACCTGTTAAGAGCTTTACTTTGAAAAGCCAAGTTGATGTCCTGTCCATGAAAAAAGGAGGATGTCGGAAAAAAAAAAATACCTAAAATATTCCAGGAATTTGAGGTTAAGAAGGATCAACACCACACACACACCACACACACACACCCCACCACCACCCTCCAAATCATAACTGTTACAGTTAGTTTCAGTACAACTGGCAAGTGCCACTTTTCTGCAGGAGGCTTTTACAAAGTACAGTTCACTGATTTTTATTTTTTTTACCTTTCATTCCAAAATCAACAGGCTTCTTGGGTCACCATGGCTGACATACATAACAAGTTGGGTGACAATCACGCAGTTAGGAAAGAAATTGCTGCGCTCATATGATTTTTACAAAGTTTGCTCCAATAACCTTTACCTTTGCCCTTTTGACCCCGAAGGGAATCAAATTTTTTGGGTCCATCATGCAAAAACACACATACAAATGGTGGTGACAATCAAGGATTTAGGAAATAAGTAATTGCACTCACAATATTTTGCAAAGTTATGCTACAGTGACTTTGACCTGTTTACCCCAACATAAATAGGATTCTTAGGTTCAATGCACCAACACACATAACAAGTTTGATGATCTGGGTAGTTAAAAAAAAATAAAGAAAAAGAAAGAAAAATGATTGTGCTAACAAGATTTTTTTTACAAAGTACTCTCCAGTAATGGTGACCTTTTGACCCAAAAGGTCATAGACTTCTTGGGGTCACTGTGTCTAAACATAATGTACCAACTTTGGTAACAATTGTGGATTTAGGAAAGTAGTTATTGCACTCAGAATAATTTGTAATAACTTTTGCTCCAGTGACTTTGACCTTTGACCTCAAAGTCAATAGCCTCTTTGGGTCAATATACCTAAAACATATGTCAAAGTTGGTGACAGTTAAAAAAAATAAGATTTTTACACTCAAGTGACCTTGACCTTTGATCTTCTAACTCTAAAGGCAATAGGATTCTTGGTGTCACAGTGCCAATACACATACCAACAATGGTGACAATCACACAACCAGGAAAGAAGCTCCTGTCGCTCATAGAAATTTTACAAGGTTCGCTCCAGTGACCTTTACCTTTTTTTACCCCAACATCAGGAGGATTCTTAGGGTCATACACTGAACACAACCAACTTGGGTGATCTAGGTAGTTAAAAAGAAGAAAAAGAAAGAAAAAATTATTGTGCTAACAAGATTTTTTTCCAAAAGTACTCTCCAGTAATGTTTAACCTTTTGACCCCAAAAGGTCACAGACGTCTGGGCGTCCCATGGTCTAACATACATACCAACTTTGGTGACAACTGTGGATTTAGGAAAGTAGTTATTGCACTCCGCAATATTTTTTTAGAAAGTCCTCTTCAATGACCCTGACCTTCGACCCCAAAGTCAAAGGTCAGGGTCAGTTTACCTAACACGCACACACACACAACACAACCACACACACACACTAAGTTTGGGTGACTCTGCCAGTTAAAAAGAAGTACTGTGCTCAGCGATTCTTCTGCTTCCAGTGATCTTGACCTTTTGACCCGAAAACCCATAGGTTCTTGGGGTCACATTGCCTAACACACAGACCAACACTGGTGACAATCACACAATTACAAAAGCGCCACTGCCAGTTTCCCACCAGCACTGTGCTCATGTGGTACTCAAACCGCTGATGGTTTCATTGCTGACAGTAACGGATTTCTATTTGATTTTAATTGGAGTTATTCTAAAACAGAATTAAATTAATATGGTTACATGTTGCAGATGTTGTGGTGAAGAACTGTGACATCAACAGACGTGTCCCACTGATCTTTAAATAGTGGTCTGTTTGCAGATTTTCTCACCATTTGTTTAATGTTATCACAGTAAAAATAATTAGCACGTCTCCATAAAATCACCCATCTTTATAACCGGTGTGCAGACGGCAGCAGGGTGTTTACTGTGTGTGACTGTGGACTAGATAACTCCAAAACGGCTGGACAGGTTTCCTTCAAACATGGTGGGAATATTACTTGGATAAAGATGATTAGATTCTGAAGTAGTATGGAGTAGTTTGGTCAAAGGTCAAAGGGTCAAGGAAACATGACCTGAAAAACACTTTTTTTTTTGTTTGTATATCTCACCAAGACGTCTTGATGGGTGATCTAAAGCATATATTGATGGGCAAAAAGCCTGTGATTGACTGGTCTGAATAATTTCATAATGAAGTCCCTCTGAGGTTATATGAGGTCAAAACCACCATTAGACATATGTAAGTATATTTATGTTTGGCTTGGTTTCTATAGCGCACAGTGCATCAGACCTCTGATGCCTTTCATTCTCTTTGGATTCAAAACCTCACTGAGCTCATTCTGAAAAATTCACCAGTGCAAGAAAACAAACTTTTATGTACTGCAGATGATAAATAGCACATTAAAGAAAGAAAAAATAATTCTGGCGTGTTCTGCTCCAATGAAAAAGCTGAATTCCAAAGCAGAAAATTGGTTCCATTAGAGTATAATGGGATAACAACCCAAAGAATAATCCCTGGCTAACAATGGGGGGTGTGAAAAGACTCCTGTGAGTCCTGTTTGGTGTCTGCCAGGCGGGTTCAGAGGCGATGTAATCTCCATTCAATGGAAACCTGGAGAGCGAGGGAGCCGCCGCACGGGACGCCATCACTTCACCCGTCCGTCCCGTGAGCTGTGTTCATCTGCCCCTCTGCGAAGAAAGAGGACAGACCTCATTTCCATCTGAACTCCAGAGCCTCGGAGTTTATGATCGGAAAGAATGAAACACCAACTCAAGGTTCGGCCGCTGACTGATCGAGATAGAGAGGATTGTGGGAGGGGGGGGGGTTGGTAGATAAATTAACATAAAAAAAAACCCTCTGATCTTCCGGGCTGGTCCTAATCATATACATCCTAAATGAGTCATCCCGGGACTTCAGCTAATTTCAGAGCGAGAATTAATTAAAGTGAGACAGAACTGAAGCATGCAGATGAGAGACCAAAACAACAACAACGTAAACAACACCAACAATGGGATCATGAGTGCCGAGGAGGATAATCTGTGTCCTAATGATTTGATTTTGTTTTGTTTGTGTTTTTTTTTTTTAGGAGAGCTTAATTAAAGAAGCCCAACAAAAACTTTTTTATTTTTATTTATTTTTTTTCGTTTTTAAATGCTCCTGGTTCTTGTTTCATAATTTTAAGCAGAACTAAAAAATACGAGTAACGCTGTCAATATTAAAACATTATTCAAATGGGGAGGTGCCATATGCCATATGAAGTTTTCACTTTTTGGATGATGATGATGGTATCATATTACGGGACAACTACTTTTGCACTACACGACCCCTGTAATCATTATGCTTTTGTTTTGTTTTTTAATAACAAAGGTTTAACCAAAGATTTTTTTGAACAGTTTTATTTGTTTAAAACTTCCATGGTTGTTAATTAATGAATTAATAAGAAGAGCCCAACCGGATTTTTTTCTTTTTGTGGATCGATGTTGATACTGATATTACACAGCTGAATAAAAAATGATGATACCAACATACGAGGTCTGTCAATAAAGTATAGGTCCTTTTTATTTTTTTTAAAAAACTATATGGCTTTCATTCATATGTTTTTACGTCAGACATGCTTGAACCCTCGTGCGCATGCGTGAGTTTTTCCACGCCTGTCGGTGACGTCATTCGCCTGTGAGCACTCCTTGTGGGAGGAGTCGTCCAGCCCCTCGTCGGAATTCCTTTGTCTGAGAAGTTGCTGAGAGACTGGCGCTTTGTTTAATCAAAATTTTTTCTAAACCTGTGAGACACATCGAAGTGGACACGGTTCGAAAAATTAAGCTGGTTTTCGGTAAATTTTAACGGCTAATGAGAGATTTTGAGGTGATACTGTCGCTTTAAGGACTTCCCACGGAGTGAGATGTCGTGCAGCGGTCCCAGGCGCCGTCGTCAGCCTGTTTCAAGCTGAAAACCTCCACATTTCAGGCTCTATTGATCCAGGACGTCGTGAGAGAACAGAGAAGTTTCAGAAGAAGTCGGTTTCAGCATTTTATCCGGATATTGCACTGTTAAAGGAGATTTTTTTAATGAAAGACGTGCAGACGGGTCTGCGCGTCGGGATGCAGCCGGCGCGGTGCGGCGGCACAGGAAAAACACCTCCGTGTTGATAACCATTTATAAAATCCAGGCGGCTTTTGATGGCTTTCAGTGGAGTGAGTATATGAGAAATTGTTTAACAGCTGGACATGTTCCAACTTGTCCTTAAGGCTTCCAACGGAGGTGTTTTTCCTGTGGCGGAGCGTCGCGGCGGCTGCGAGCCGACGCTGCAATCCGTCCTCACGTCTTTCAAAAAAAATATGGTCACTCATAACTGATATGTCGGTCAGGCTCAGCTTTTTAAATTTGAATGAGTTTGCAGCGCAAAACCTCCATTGGTTCTGTTGAAACATTTCGACAACTGCTGTATTAGATTAGATCGAACTTCATTAATCCCTTGGGAAGACGCCCTCAGGGAAATTGAGGTTCCAGCAGCATTGTATAGCAGCAATCAGGGTAAGAAGCACACAGAGTATCAAAAGTAGAAGTAAAAACTATTTGCCAAATGTAAATACAAATATAAATACTAGAAATACTGCTCACTACTGGCTTACTGGCTACTACTGTTCCTCTCCTTCCTGCCCACTGTCTTCCTGTTACTCCTCCCCCCCCGAGTGAGGAGTTGTACAGTCTGATGGCCTGAGGGACAAAGGAGTTTTTCAGTCTGTTGGTCCTGCACTTGGGAAGGAGCAGTCTGTGGCTGAAGAGGCTCAGCTGGTGTGCAGAGCATGACTGGCATTGTGTTTTACAGTGTTCTCTTCTCTGCCACCATCACCAGAGAGTCCAGCTTCCTGTCAACCACAGAGCCGGCCCGCCTGATCAGTTTGTCCAGCCTGGACGTGTCCTTCTTGGATGTGCTGCATGTGTTTTGTATGTGTGTATTGTGAAAATTATTTTAGAATGAGTTGTGCTGATGTACATGTAACTAGTGCACACCTGTTAAAATATGCATGCACATAACTGGTGCGCATGCATGCTCAATGTAATTGTTGCACAGCAGAAAACATGAAGCAAATCACTTCTAAAGAGGAAAGCAAGGACGACAGCTTGTAGGAAAATAGCTTCCCTCCATGTTTCTGCTGTGCAGTGTTTGTTTTTAGCATGCATGCCCACAAGTTATGTGTACGTATATTTTAACAGGTGTTTTGACTCACCAGAATATTGACAGAGGGAGCAGACAATGAATGGCAGTGCACACACCACATCTGCAGCAGCTCTGATCACATCTGCAGCAGCTCTGATCACAGCTGCAGTAGCGCTGTGCTGCTCATCAGAGCTGCACTAAACCACTTATTGATCTCAAAATTAATGGATATTTAGCATTATTTTCATTATTTTCTCTGTGTTAGCTTTCCTTGCCATATGAAAAAATTGTCCCAACATGTCTTCTGTATTATGACTGCGTTGATGGTATTGCACAATCCATATTGTGACGTACCATCACTGCGGTGATGACTATGACACCGGTGTACCGCCCACTGCTACTTTAAAATATGCTTTATTTCACCTCTACGTGCTGTAAATTTTCATTTGTTTCCTATTTACAAAGTGTCATCTCAGGTCCAAAATTACAACAGCACTGTAATACTGAATTTAATCTATTAAGATGCTAAAATTAGCATCCTAAATTAGTTCATCTAATAGACAAAACTAAGAGAAACAGCTGTAATTCATCAACTGCTAATTCATCATCCACGTTTTAGGTCAGGTCAGGGATCATGTGATGGCACCACACTTTGACATATCCACCACATCATGGAACCCACTTGGGTCCCTTTTTACAGAACATTTACTATGTTTAAAGTAAAAATTTTGTATGAAAAATGATCAGGACTGAGCTTACCACACTGCATGAGAATGAGGGGAAAAAGCGTTAGGTTTTAATTTGTTTTGCGCAGGTATAGCATTCACCAAGACCCCCACACCCCCACCCATCTCTTCCCCTTTCACCTGAAGCTGGATCCCCCCTGTTCAAGTCGTGTGATGAGGGCAAAATGAAAAACATATTAACTGTAAAATATTTCATAGCTTCAGGCTGAACCACCCGGACAGAAAATACCAAAGATGAAATTCCTGTGTTGGGGATCAAGATCCTAAAAACCACGACAATCCTCTGAATATTTGCTCAGTGTCGATGTCAAATCTGCTTCATATTTAAACAGTTGCCTCCTTAATCATTTAAACCTCGCGGGAATAGAGAAACGAGGTCGATATACAATCCCGGCTGCTGGGAGAGACTGGACCTGCTGTTAAACGGCACCGTGTCCATGCGACCTCTGCGGGGATCAGAACGCGGGGGGGGGGGGTGGGGGCATTCGACACTCAGGGGATCAAACTGGTTCCATGAGTCTGGCTGGCAAAACGCCAGGTCTGATGCAAAGACGCCGTCCTCAGAGGCCCAGCAGGGGGCACTAAGGTGCTCTCAAAGAGATGGTTTCCAAAATTAAATGTGTGTGTGGGTGTGTGTGTGGTGTGTGTGTGGTGTGTGTGTGTGGGTGTGTGGTGTGTGTGTGTGTGTGTTGTGGGGGGGGGGGGGGACTGAAAAAGGAGCTCAAACAACATGTGGGTGACAGCAAATACTATAATTTTAGGTTACATCACAACATCACTTGACGAGCGACAAACAGAAACACACACACACACACTGCACTGCTTTACGGCACCAGCCTGCAGTGGTGCATGATGGAAGTAATAACCGCATCATTACGACAGTGCCTCCGCCTCTTCAGACATCAGCAGGAGCAAAGGAAGCGTGCAGCGTTTGTGCTACAGCTGCCAGCTTGAGGTGCCGCGGGACTCTGTCACACGTGCACACGCTCTCACACACACAAACATTTATCAGCCTGCCGACACACAATCACAGGGTCTGAAATATCACACACACACACAGCTGGGTGTTTAGCTGCCAAGACAGGTCAGAGGTCAGCGGACTGGCTGTGAAGGCCCTGGGAGTGTTGCTGTTCCTTCGCATCACTAACTCATTATCAAATAACTGCATCAAATGAGCCAAATCCTCTTCAGGCTCATGTGTAAATCTGCAGGACGACAGATCTGAAACGGGGCAGCTGCAGAGCTTTTAGGTCTACTTTTACACCGGAAGCTTCACCGCACTTAAACACAGCACAGCCGGAGCAGGGTGGCCGAATAACTTCAACATTTTAATTAGATTTTCCCTAAAAATTGTGACTGCAAAACCACTCGGGAGCAAATCTGATAAAATCTACTGTCAAACAAACGACAAGTAGTTTAAAACCAGTTGAGATAAAAAGGTGAGTGAGAACACTTTAAAAATCTGGATCTCTACTGGTCTTTATGACATCATAAGGCAGGTACTTGAGTTGAAATACAGGGACAAAGATAAAATATGATTTTAAAGCAGAACTGGCTCATTATTTACACACAATTATGTCACAAATTTTTCAAAATCTGTCCTCACTTTTGAAATTTTGCACACAGACAAACTAAAATCCTCCGCCCTCTGCTGGCTGATGAAGGTAATCGCTTTGTTAACCAGTCAGCGTTTCTACCAGTTACATGCATTTATATTATTACTCTAATCTAGATTCAGTGGAAAAGCTAAAATCCAATCTTGATGTAATTTCAACTCCAACAGTAGGGGGCGTGTCCAGTGTGTCACATTCCAGACCTTTGCGTCATCATAAGGAAAGAATCTTCCAGAGAAGATCAAAAGGAAACCCATCTCACAGTGAAAAAAAAAGAGATAAAAGCATCACATTTTTGAGGTAGAACAGTGGTTCAGACCAGAACCTCACATCAAGAAGATTCTGGGTTCAACTCCACATATACTTTTTTTTTCTGTGCTGGTTTTCGTGCACCATCAAAACATGCATGAGGTTCATGCTCCGTTCGCTGCCTTTGACCAAGTGTGGTGTGTAGACCCGGACCTGGGTGCTGGACTGTGACTGCCTGATGCTTCCAGTGGTTTTCATGCATCTAATTAAGCCACTGTGTGGTAGCACGTGTGGGGCTTGGTTTAGGTTATCTGTGTTGTGTGTGTCGTGGGTGTGTGTGTGTTGTGTGTGTGTGAGAGAGAGAACAAAGTAACTTGAAGAGTTTGGTTCCTAATTCGACAAAACTTACTGAAGCAACTGAGGATCTGCCAAGGACAAAGTGATTTGAATTTGATTAAGGTCACGGGCTAAGCTGCTACGGCCAACATTGTGGCTCAGTCATTATACGAGGTCTGTCAATAAAGTATAGGTCCTTTTAATTTTTTTCAAAAACTATATGGATTTCATTCATATGTTTTTACGTCAGACATGCTTGAACCCTCGTGCGCATGCGTGAGTTTTTCCACGCCTGTCAGTGACGTCACTCGCCTGTGAGCATCCTTGTGGGAGGAGTCGTCCAGCCCCTCGTCAGAATTCCTTTGTCTGAGAAGTTGCTGAGAGACTGGTGCTTTGTTTGATCAAAATTTTTTCTAAACCTGTGAGGCACATCGAAGGGACACGGTTCGAAAAATTAAGCTGGTTTTCGGTGAAAATTTTAAGGCTGATGAGAGATTTTGAGGTGATACTGTCGCTTTAAGGACTTCCCACGGTGCGAGACGTCGTGCAGCGCTCTCAGGCGCGACGTCAGCCTGTTTCAAGCTGAAAACCTCCACATTTCAGGCTCTATTGATCCAGGACATCGTGAGAGAACAGAGAAGTTTCAGAAGAAGTCGGTTTCAGCATTTTATCCGGATATTCCACTGTTAAAGGAGATTTTTTTAATGAAAGACGTGCGGACGGGTCCGCGCGTCGGGACGCAGCCGGCGCGGTGCGGCGGCACAGGAAAAACACCTCCGTGTTGATAACCATTTGTAAAATCCAGGCGGCTTTGATGGCTTTCAGTGGAGTGAGTATATGAGAAATTGTTTAACAGCTGGACATGTTCCAACTTGTCCTTAAGGCTTTCAACAGAGGTGTTTTTCCTGTGGCGGAGCATCGCGGCGGCTGCGAGCCGACGCTGCAATCCGTCCGCACGTCTTTCATTAAAAAAAATCTCCTTTAACAGTGGAATATCCGGATAAAATGCTGAAACCGACTTCTTCTGAAACTTCTCTGTTCTCTCACGACGTCCTGGATCAATAGAGCCTGAAATGTGGAGGTTTTCAGCTTGAAATAGGCTGATGACGGCGCCTGAGAGCACTGCGCGACGTCTTGCACCGTGGGAAGTCCTTAAAGCGACAGTATCACCTCAAAATCTCTCATCAGCCTTTAAAATTTTCACCGAAAACCAGCTTAATTTTAGAACCGTGTCCACTTCGATGTGTCTCACAGGTTTAGAAAATATTTTGATCAAACAAAGCGCCAGTCTCTCAGCAACCTCTCAGACAAAGGAATTCCGACAAGGGGCTGGACGACTCCTCCCACAAGGAGTGCTCACAGGCGAATGACGTCACTGACAGGCGTGGAAAAACTCACGCATGCGCACGAGGGTTCAAGCATGTCTGACGTAAAAACATATGAATGAAATCCATATAGTTTTTGAAAAAAATAAAAAGGACCTATACTTTATTGACAGACCTCGTATGTGTAGTGGATATTTAGAATGACTGTTGCTCACTATTAAACATTAATGAAGTCATATCACCTTTCTATTGGTCAGATGACACAAATGTCCAGAAACCATAATTAATGGTATCACTAAATCAAGAAGAATTAGTATATTATTCTGAAAATAAAGACTTTTGTTCTTGGAAATAAAAAAATGGTTGTTTTGTATTCAAGACCTATATATTTATGTCACATACATCTGCAACAGTACATGGTACTAAACTCCCTTCCCAGGATCCACCCAAACCAACTTACAGTGCTCCATAATGAAGAGACACAGGGACCATCCTGGTGGGTAGTCCCTTGAAAGGCGGTATACGTTAACTAGCAACTAAGTAGAAGTTATGGGACATAGTTTAATCTCATGGTGATAATCTCAGCAATCATCAAACAACTGCCAAGTAAACAAGAAATATTGTGCAAGCACGTAATGTTAGAAAATAGAAGCTCAAAAAGACCATGCATGAATGCTAACATTCAACTAGCCTTTAGCTTAACCCTCTGGGGTCCGAGGGCATTTTTTGGACAGTTCACTCGCCTGGCATAAATGATTTATTATTGCTGTTAACAGCTCTCCCTGCATCCCACAATCAAGTTTTATGTCTCTCTTTTTCAGGACAACCTGTGCTTTCAGAATATACATGTTTTTGTTGTGTTTTATAAGTGTAATAAAGGTTTACAATCAAAAATAGGCAAGGAAAAAATAAAGCGAAAAATAATTTTCCACACACAGCAAACTATAATAAACAACGGTTTTGATACTTTATAAAGGTAATTTGAGGTCTTGTGTGAAAGACTGTACAACAAAAAGGTAAAAAATAAACACAAATGCACATTTTGAACAATATATACAAAATGGTCTATGTGTTTTTTTGTCCATTGATATGGTAAACAGTGCTTTACGCAGAGAAAGCAACAGCGTTATCCAGTAACATTCACATGCAAACTAGTGTAGCAATCCTGATAGTTACACATTCTTTGTTTGAGCACGTGAGATTGTCATCAGAGGCTCTCCGTGTGCTCCTGCTTTCACTGATCGCTGTGCGTAATGGCACAGGGCAAACTGAGTATGTACTAATAGTATGTACTCATTGGAGGACTCAGGGGGCTATTCAAACGGGCCAAGTAGTAATATATCACTCCTGAAAACGATCTTTGGCTTTTTCACATGAGGTAAATCTGCCCTACGATTGGATTCTGGAAAACCATGTGACGGTGAACCAATTCCGATTGGACACTCACGTTGCGCACATCATCACACAGCTTCTATGAGGAGTACAAAGATGGCCAATGGCTGGCTTGAAAGTCCGCGGAGTTAACTTTTCAGCAAAAAAAAAAAAAAGTACCTTTCTATCTCATATCATAAAAAGTTATTTATAATTTAGTAAAGCTTGGTCTTAGCCATCGTATACAACGGCGTAAGCCCCAGAGGGTTAAAAAAAGCAAAGAAATGGGGGGGGGGGGGGGGGGGCATAAAATGTACATGTATTTGCATTTTTTCTTTATTTAAAAAAAAGGTCTTGGAAAACTCTTTTCCTCAAAATGTGTTGAAGAAGCAGGATCACCTTGTAATCAGGGCCATCTTCTAGTCTGAATTATACATATTCAAGTTAGAAATAGGATTAGTTAAATGCTGAGAATAAGTTCTGCTACCTGTATGTCAAAAAGTTCTTCTTAAATATGATCATCTTCCTCAAAGAGCCTCCTCATTACGGAACTTTGTTGAATCCCAACTACGGCTGCGCTAGTTATCAAGGAATTTAACATTTTGTCCCTTGAGAAATGAACTTAAGACAAATAACTGATAATGAAAACAGCTGATTATTGTTCTCACTGAACCATAAACAAAGTGGTGCCACCTACAGGGCATGCTGTGTATTAACTCCTCACGTAGCACCGTAAGAAACAGTGTGCGGGGAGAAAGACTTCATTACTGTTTGTCTGTCAACGACAGGACAGCCAAGTTTAGACAAACCCCTGGGTAACTCATTTCTCAGTTGGCTCGCATTTTGCCGCATAGCGAGCCAACATGTCAACGATTCAGGATAACTGCAGAAAAATGATTAAGAGGCGCCAAAATTTGGTGTATTTTTTTCCAAATAGCAAGTGAGAAAGAAGAGAGGTTATGCATAAACACAAATACAGCCACAAACAATGAAATCACAGCCTCGCTTTGAAAGGAAAGGCCATAAAAAGGAGTTTGAGAAGAGCAGTTTGGTAAATTACATCTCAGCATCTTCAGACGATCGGGCCAATGCAACTATTTACATATATACAGAGAAAAATCATATCAACTAACATAATAGAAACCAGAGTCACCCTGCAAACAGTCAGACGGTCCTTGTTTGCAGTTTGAGATATCGTCCAATGTAACAAAAAAGCCAACTTTGGTCTGAGGACGGCGTGCAGAACAGCTCAGGTACAACAATGCAGAGTGAGCGTCTGAATCTCTGGACCTGCGTGTCGCAGAACCTTCTGCAGCTGGTTTCAATTAAAGTGGAGGGGAAAGGAAGGCGCGCTCACCAAAACGTCTCGTTATTTCAAGCCAGGACTCTGACAGGCCCGTTTGAAATTTGCATAAACACAGTGTTGTGTTTGCTATCGAGGGCTGCCAGCCTCATCTGGGTGTCGTGCAGAGACGACGCGTATCGTGCAAGATGCAATTTTCTGAATGCAAACCTTTTACAGGGAGTGTGCATGATCACCTCGGCACAAAAAAGAGAAAATGATCAGTCGACCGTGTCGGAAAAACAGAAGAGTGTAGCACGAGCACCAAGCCAGCTCTGCTCCAATGATACCAAAACAACGCTCCGGCTCACCACCGACTGTCTTGGTGACCACAAGCTATTTTGCTGAGACGTTCCGCTCAGCTACATGTTAAACCGACCACGGACTTTTTGCAAATTTACCAAGAAACAAAATCTATTGCTGGAACTTTGTAAGGTGCTGTAGCGCAAACAGGAAGTGCACGTAGAGAGCATGCACACCTCCACCGAGGCCAAACAACCCTGCAAGCTCGATTTGCGTTTTTACAACATTGCTGCAAGTTTATAGCTCTGTTTCTTCCCATGCAGTGTCTTCATTAACACCAGACGCAGCTGCATGCACGTGGAATTTTACTTGAATGGATCCGGTGTTGCAGAATGAACGGTCCGACCCTAAAAATCGGTCCACCTTTTGCATCTGTACATGCGTCATTTGGGACCACAGCAGCACGTCTGAGACGGAGTTTCTTCACCCAAAGCAATCAAATGGATTAATGGGATTATTAACCATCAGATGATAAAGGTAAAACCTCTTAAATCATTCTAAAGTCAGTTTTAAGCAGAAATGAGGCCTTTCTAATCAGAAACAAGGCAAAATTCCGTGATGCTTTGAAATGTCCGACATGCAGTGAATGCATCAGCTAGCAGCTCATTTAGCATCATCAATCTGATCACTTCTGCTGCCTTTTATGATGAAATAATGCTGAATTTATGTGGAAATGACTGTTGTACAAAAGCTTCAGATATCTGTGGCTGGGACAGATGATGACTGAGTGCAGTCTGAAGCAGAAACGAGGTGTTAATCTGTGAACCGCATCATCAGGGGAGACCAATTTTTAGGGGGACCATTCGGTCTGCGACACCAGATCCTGATGGGTTTGACCTCCTGATGAAATCAGCCAATCAATCGCATCTTGTGCAGATTTGACGCTATTTACATCTGTCTACTTGAAAAATGCAATAAGTTGCTATAAAGTATTATGTTCCTTGCTGCCGCTGGTCCTAGGGCTTCCTGTCCTGGTCACGTTCCATCTGGACCTGAACAGCTCGCACTCGATTAACTAATCAGGTGTTTATAGTCGGGCAAAACGTTCTGTTTCCCGGATTCACATTGTTGGACACACCTTATGTAGCCAATCAGAGATGGAAAATATGCTCAAAGCATTTGCATGAAACACACTCCTCTTCGTAAACCAAGCCCACAAAATAAAAAAGTAATAAAATCGTGAAAACAACAAGAATAAAACACTAAACAAGCTATGATACAGGAAAAATCCATTAGCTGACACTGGGCCGGCGGATTGTCAAGGTCCACCAGAAGGCCAGCAAGCTGTCAAACACAGAGCGTAAACAGAATTACAAGGAATCTTGCAAGATTCCTTAATATTTAACTACTTGCACACGAACCGGGTGCCGGAAAAGTCAAGCAGGGACATTTTGAAAGGTGAAATATTTCAATTGTAAAATGGAAAACAGCTGCAAATTGACTGTGGTTTGGCTTATTGTTTAGGAGTTCAGACCTGCACAGCAGAGCAGAAAAACACTTTGCAGCAGTCACATTACAGCACAACTACAAAAACCCTGAAAAGTACATCTTCACAAATGATGATGATGAATGCAGCACAGAAAGTCTTGACGTGTGACTCTTAAAGCACTGGGCATTCTAATGTCCATAAAAGTTACATTAACTGGCGCACAACTTTCCAAACCCATTGAAGCTACTGGTTTCAGATCATCTCAGGACAATATTAAAATTAGAGCCTGACAGATGCATCGCATGGCTGATAATATCAGGCGATATCAGCCTTTCATGAACATTATTTGTTATTTTTAATGCTACGACAACTTTTATTTTACCACATAAAGAATGCAGAAAAACACGTTACCGCTTGGAAATCATGTCATTATGTTGTATATTCAGCAGAGGGCACTCCGGTAGCATTGTTTACAATGCTGACAAGTATGGCTGGGACCCCATCACTCCTTGGTCACATTAGTGACAAATGACAGAGGCAAAGCAAGCAGCAGCCTTTCATTTTCAGTCAGAATGGGCATTTTACAGTAAAAGTGATAAGTGGTTGTTATGCTGCCAGCTAGGTGGGTCCAAAACAGACGAGAAATATCTAAATCAAATCACAACAAATCAATCCATAATAAAAGTATTGTTCCTTAATTGTACATATCCCATGTATCAAAATATGTATCACATAGTGTTATACAGTCAACATGCACGACCCGATATTCATATGTACTTTCTGCAGGGTTGTCTGGAGTTCTGACTACGTGACTCGATGCTGATAAACAATCAGAATATAAACTGTTTATTTCTCCAATTTAGGGCATTCCTGTGTGGAAATGGTCGACCACATTATATCGCCAATCAATCAGCAAACCAGCATCTGTTAGCCAACCAGCAGGTGGCAGATACGTCTATGGACTATTACAAAGGAAAAAATGAAAGTTGCTTTTGGGATTGATCTTTTCATGTCACGGCATCTCAGCTCATCTCCTCCATCTGACACTAAAGTTCTATTCCAGCTGCCTCCCTCCCCTCCCCAAACCCATTACCTCATTGCCCCTCCCCACACCAATCTTCCTCTTTCCTTCCTGAACTCCTAAATTACCTGTCCGGACTCGACTGCAGACTGTGGAGGTGAGTGCACGTGCATGTTACTCTGCAGCCATACACGTCCCATCTTCCCTTCTCGTCTGATGTCCCTGGAGGTGGGAGGACGTGCGCAGGAGGTGACAAGCTAAATGTCACATTGGAGGCGCCGCTGATGGACAGTCAGGGGGGGTGAGATGTGCAAAAACCAGACGAGCATCGAGTTCTGCAAACAATGAGAATTTGCTGTGTGTGTATCTGCTGCTGAGAGACTGTGGAAGTCACGTGCACGAACAAATCATTCCGGAGCTGGGATCCATTATTACCGCAGCCAATACGTGCCAAAATCAACCCTCCACTCTCCCCTTTTTCTGTCCAACTCCCTCCATTTTACAAGTGAACGCAGTGGAACATTATTTTTCTCAAAGCTGGACAGGACTCGGGCAGATTTTATAGTCCCGTCACAGGAAAAGTGATGGAGAAATATCTTGGACAGAGTCATAGTCAGACTAAGACTTATTTTTGTATGTAGGACTCCGCTCGGCGAAAGTTTAAATCGTATACCTGATCGTTCCTGCGTCAGCGTCTCCCAATCAGCCTTGTTGCGGTTGAGTGACAGTAAAGCTTGGAAACTTACATCACGACTCCTGATGGACTTTTCTGCTTTTGCCGCTCGATGGCCTCCCTTTTGATCACGCCTGATTCCGTGGACAAAGGAGAAAAGCGTTCCCGGAGGAGGATTCACGGCGGTCGAACTCTGCATTTTAGGTCAACCGCGTGTGCTGAAGATGGCGGAGCGACCCCTCCCTAATGAGGCGTGACAATCAAAGTCACAAAACGAGAAATGTATCTGTGATTTGAAAATAAACCTGATGATGCAAAAACTGCCAAGCGTGCATGGTGCAGGCCGCAGCCATTTATTATTCTAAGCCCAGAAAATGAACTGAGTTTGCATGGGGGGCAAAAAGAGGCGGAGCCAAGGAGTTTACCACAGAGCAGACAGGGTTTTCTTCAAATATATGTGTGTTTTCTGCATGCAAACGGAGCGGTTGATCAAAAATAGTGTGTGAAACTTCTGTTTAAACCCTGTTTGGAGTCGCAGCAGGGTGGAGCCGCCGCACGGCGACAATTCAGTTTACCGCACAACTATTTACACAATACAGAGCAAATCTCAGGGCTAATTTTCTGGATTTAACATCACTGGGACGTTATTGTTGCAGAACATGACTCAGGTCACAGAACGTTCCAAAAACCATATATGGATTCCAAAACAACGTGCTCCTGGGAGCGAGCAGAGAAAAACAACTCTGAGTGACATTTTGCAGAGATGTTATGAAAAACTGTATATGAAGCGATGCTTTCCAAAGCGCTGTGCCTAAATGGAGCAACAAATGCACTCCTGATGACAAATATGACATCACATCCAACATGTCATCTTTGCAGCGCACATAAAAGCCTCAACACCGGAATTTAAAGGCTCTGCCACATTATCTGCATCTAAAGTTAAAGGTTTCTATTCCAACTGCACATTCAGCAGACATCACTAAGAAGGAGACTGGTGAGGGATGCCACCAAGACAACTCTTTAGGTTTCGATGGCTGTGATTGGATAAACGAGATGCCTGGTGCAACTTTTGGCCGTTGCACCACCTGCCTCGACCTCATGGTGGAGTGGAACAGTGGAGGATTTTTAGACAAGAAATCCAATCAAGTCTAGTCCAGTTCTCTCATGTGCCTTCTGGCAAACTAAGTGCAGTTCTACATTTTGTCCAAGAAAATCCTTCTCTATGTGCAGTATAACTGACATACTAAAGTTGTATGATGCATAGTTTCTCACATCACAGAAGCCTAGAACTCCTTGAGAGTTGTCTGGGTGTCTTGGTGGCTTCCCTCACCCGTCCTTCGTGCACAGTCACTCAGATTTTAAGAATTTCCTGGTCCAGACATATTTACTATATGGTAAATATGGTATGGTATATGTATTTCTTAATGAATGACATAAATGAAGTCCAAGACATATTCAGTGACTTGGAAATGTTCATGGTGTCGATCACATGAAAGAACACTGGCTAAAAAAATGATTATTTGTATTAAAAATAATTATTAATAATAATTTATTTTGCACAATTACCTATGGCAGTGTGCATAAAAATGACTATAATTCGTCAAACGTTGTTAAACTGCTTTAATTAAAACAACAATATGTTGTTTGCTTCAACTTCATTGTGTTGGTGCAAAGAAGCAACAATACAAAAACCTGTTACTGTCCAAATACTTATGGAGTTAGCGAGTCTATACATCGAGCAAAGACAAACAGTCGGAGAATAAAACAAACTGTTTCTCCTGTTGTGTTGATGCACACGAGCACCAATCACAAAAAATCCCAATAATCCTATTTGGCAGCAATATACGAGGTCTATTAGAAAAGTATCCGACCTTATTATTTTTTTCAAAACCATATGGATTTGAATCACGTGTGATTGCGTCAGACAAGCTTGAACCCTCGTGCACATGCGTGAGTTTTTCCATGCCTGTCGGTTGCATCATTCGCCTGTGAGCAGGCTTTGAGTGAGGAGTGGTCCAGCCTCCTCGGCGGATTTTCATTGTCAGGAAATGGTGGAATGATTTGGGCTTTTTTACCATCAGATTTTTTCAGAAACTGTTAGAGACTGGCAGCTGGAAACCATTCAAAAAATTTATCTGGCTTTCGGTGAAAATTTTACGGGCTTCACAGAGAATAAGGACTGTTACTACAGCTTTAAGGACGGCTTTAAGGATGCTCGGCACGCCGCGCTCCGTGCCGCCATCAAGAGCCACAAACCACCGGATCATTTCTAAACGGATGGCTCTGTGGAGCTGGACCGTCGTGTGCACTTTCTCTGGTTATCACAAGAGCTGGACATCAACCATTTTCGGGCAGATTTCACTTTTAACAAGAGATTTTGTCATGGAAAGCCGAGCGGAGGCTTCGCGCATCACGACCGATTTGCTGATGGAGCGAGACAAAGGAACACCTCCGTTTTGGTCTCACAGGACGGCTTTGAGATGGCGTTCAGACAGCTGTCGGTGGTTTTTCCATCGAGTGATTATCCGAGAAATTGTGGATGTGCCTGGACATGCCAGAACATGTCCCGTGAGGCTTCATCACGGCGTTGCTGTGTGCCATGTGGCACTGCCGCGACACGCGAAGCCTCCGCTCCTCTTTCCATGACAAAAACTCCTGTAACAGTGGAATGTGCCGTTCATTTCCAAACTGGATGCTGTGTTTTATCCGGGACGTCGTCTGACTAGCACAGGAATTGTGAAAAGACGTGGACATCAGCACTTTTTCGGCACATTGAGACAGACCTGCGGAGGAATTCCACACGTCGCGGCGGTGCCGCATGGCGCACAGCAACGCCGTGATGAAGCCTCACGGGACATGTTCTGGCATGTCCAGGCACATCCACAATTTCTCGGATAATCACTCGATGGAAAAACCACCGACAGCTGTCTGAACGCCATCTCAAAGCCGTCCTGTGAGACCAAAACGGAGGTGTTCCTTTGTCTCGCTCCAGTAGCGAATCGGTCGTGACACACGAAGCCTCCACTCGGCTTTCCATGACAAAATCTCTTGTTAAAAGTGAAATCTGCCGGAAAATGGTTGATGTCCAGCTCTTGTGATAACCAGAGAAAGTGCACACGACGGTCCCGGCTCCACAGAGCCATCCATTTAGAAATGATCCTCTGTGAAGCCCGTAAAATTTTCACCGAAAGCCAGATAAAATTTTTGAATGGTTTCCAGCTGCCAGTCTCTAACAGTTTCTGAAAAAATTCTGATGGAAAAAAGCCCAAATCATTCCGCCATTTCCTGACAATAAAAATCTGCTGAGGGGGCTGGACCACTCCTCACTCAAAGCCTGCTCACAGGCGAATGACGCAACCGACAGGCGTGGAAAAACTCACGCATGTGCACGAGGGTTCAAGCTTGTCTGACGCAATCACACGTGATTCAAATCCATATGGTTTTTGAAAAAATAATAAGGTCGGATACTTTTCTAATAGACCTCGTAAATCGTACCAAAGTGAATTATTTTGACTGCAGCAACCAATAAAAATATTCTTCCATTTGTGCTTGAACATTGTGGTGAGTTTGCCGTTTGCTCGCATCATACTGTCATTTCTGAAAACTTAGCTTGTTCTCCCTTCCTGGTTCTTCCCTTCATACTTGTCATGTGGATGAACGGTGAGTCTGGAGTTATCCTTAAAGGGTTTGCTTTGGCAAAAGCCAGTTTCATTGAAGGTCAAAATTTTGGTTTTCCACTCAGATGTTCACTAAACTTGGCAGACATTCGGAGGTGGGCTCCAGAAATGGTCCACTCAAGGTCAGGTTTGACAAAGATCACTGGGAGCAAGGTCACTGGCGTCAAAAGGTCAATTTTTCCCACACTGATTTGCGGCAAACTTGTTACACATATGTAGGTGCGTCCTGGAATTAAGTGGGGTGAGATAAGAAAAGAAACCTGGGGTTGTTCTTATTTTCTTCAATTAGTGATGAGTAGAAAGATGTCCTAGCTTTACGGAGGGCTTTTTTATAGAGCAACAGACTCTTTTTCCAGGCTAAGTGAAGATCTTCTAAATTAGTGAGACGCCATTTCCTCTCCAACTTACGGGTTATCTGCTTTAAGCTACGAGTTTGCGAGTTATACCATGGAGTCAGACACTTCTGATTTAAAGCTCTCTTTTTCAGAGGAGCTACAGCATCCAAAGTTGTCTTCGATGAGGATGTAAAACTATGACGAGATACTCTATCTCAACAGAGTTTAGGTAGCTACTCTGCACTGTGTTGGTATATGGCATTAGAGAACATAAAGAAGGAATCATATCCTTAAACCTAGTTACAGCGCTTTCTGAAAGACTTCTAGTGTAATGAAACTTATTCCCTACTGCTGGGTAGTCCATCAGAGTAAATGTAAATGTTATTAAGAAATGATCAGACAGAAGGGAGTTTTCAGGGAATACTGTTAAGTCTTCTATTTCCATACCATAAGTCAGAACAAGATCTAAGATATGATTAAAGTGGTGGGTGGACTCATTTACTTTTTGAGCAAAGCCAATAGAGTCTAATAATAGATTAAATGCAGTGTTGAGGCTGTCATTCTCAGCATCTGTGTGGATGTTAAAATCGCCCACTATAATTATCTTATCTGAGCTAAGCACTAAGTCAGACAAAAGGTCTGAAAATTCACAGAGAAACTCACAGTAACGACCAGGTGGACGATAGATAATAACAAATAAAACTGGTTTTTGGGACTTCCAATTTGGATGGACAAGACTAAGAGACAAGCTTTCAAATGAATTAAAGCTCTGTCTGGGTTTTTGATTAATTAATAAGCTGGAATGGAAGATTGCTGCTAATCCTCCGCCCCGGCCCGTGCTACGAGCATTCTGACAGTTAGTGTGACTCGGGGGTGTTGACTCATTTAAACTAACATATTCATCCTGCTGTAACCAGGTTTCTGTTAGGCAGAATCAATCAATATGTTGATCAATTATTATATCATTTACCAACAGGGACTTAGAAGAGAGAGACCTAATGTTTAATAGACCACATTTAACTGTTTTAGTCTGTGGTGCAGTTGAAGGTGCTATATTATTTTTTCTTTTTGAATTTTTATGCTTAAATAGATTTTTGCTGGTTATTGGTAGTCTGGGAGCAGGCACCGTCTCTACGGGGATGGGGTAATGAGGGGATGGCAGGGGAGAGAAGCTGCAGAGAGGTGTGTAAGACTACAACTCTGCTTCCTGGTCCCAACCCTGGATAGTCACGGTTTGGAGGATTTAAGAAAATTGGCCAGATTTCTAGAAATGAGAGCTGCTCCATCCAAAGTGGGATGGATGCCGTCTCTCCTAACAAGACCAGGTTTTCCCCAGAAGCTTTGCCAATTATCTATGAAGCCCACCTCATTTTTTGGACACCACTCAGACAGCCAGCAATTCAAGGAGAACATGCGGCTAAACATGTCACTCCCGGTCCGATTGGGGAGGGGCCAGAGAAAACTACAGAGTCTGACATTGTTTTTGCAAAGTTACACACCGATTTAATGTTAATTTTAGTGACCTCCGATTGGCGTAACCGGGTGTCATTACTGCCGCCGACGTGAATTACAATCTTACCAAATTTACGCTTAGCCTTAGCCAGCAGTTTCAAATTTCCTTCAATGTCGCCTGCTCTGTTGACTATGGTTGCTGGTGTCGCTAACTTCACATTTCTCAAAACAGAGTCGCCAATAACCAGAGTTTGATCCTTGGCGGTGTGTCGTCGAGTGGGGAAAAACGGTTAGAGATGTGAACGGGTTGACGGTGTACACGGGGCTTCTGTTTAGGGCTACGCTTCCTCCTCACAGTCACCCAGTCAGCCTGCTTTCCCGGCTGCTCGGGATCTGCCAGGGGGGAACTAACGGCGGCTAAGCTACCTTGGTCCGCACCGACTACAGGGGCCTGGCTAGCTGTAGAATTTTCCACGGTGCGGAGCCGAGTCTCCAATTCGCCCAGCCTGGCCTCCAAAGCTACGAATAAGCTATACTTATTACAAGTACCGTTACTGCTAAAGGAGGCCGAGGAATAACTAAACATTTCACACCCAGAGCAGAAAAGTGTGGGAGAGACAGGAGAAGCCGCCATGCTAAATCGGCTAAGAGCTAGTAGCTACGCTAAGCTAGCGGATTCCTAAAAACACGCAAAGTGAATAATGTGTAAATAATTTAGAGGTGATTCAGAAGGAGTGCTTTAGTTAAGGCACGTAAAGATTACACTGGGAAACAAATCGTAATCTAGATAACTAGATCAATCTAACTGCGCAGATTAAACAGCTAACAGATACAGAAAAACACCGCTGTGCTCCGGAACAGTCATACAATACCGCAGTGAGAGCCAACCACCAGTAGAGGCAAGCAAGATCAACAACATCAACAACATCCAGAAACGTCGCCACCTTCTCTGGGCCCGAGCTCATTTGAAATGGACAGACGCAAAGTGGAAAAGTGTGCTATAGTCTGATGAGTCCACATTTCAAATTGTTTTTGGAAATCATGGATGTCGTGTCCTCCAGACAAAAGAGGAAAAAGACCATCCAGATTGTTACCAGCTCAAAGTTTAAAAGCCAGCATCTGTGATGGTATGGGGGTGTGTTAGTGCCCATGGCGTGGGCAACTTACACATCTGTGATGGCACCATCAATGCTAAAAGGTACATCCAGGTTTTGAATCAACACAAGCTTCCATCCAAGCAAAGTCTTTTTCAGGGACGTCTCTGCTTATTTCAGCAAGACAATGCCAAGCCACATTCTGCACGTGTTACAACAGTGTGGCTTCATAGTAAAAGAGTGCGGGTACTAGACTGGTCTCCCTGCAGTCCAGACCTGTCACCCACTGAAAATGTGTGGCGCATTATGAAGTGCAAAATATGACAACAGCGACCCCGGACTGTTGAACAACTGAAGTCGTACATCAAGCAAGAATGGGAAAGAATTCCACCTACAAAGCTTCAACAATTAGTGTCCTCAGTTACCAAACGCTTACTGAGTAACACAGTGGTAAACATACCACTGTCCCAGCTTTTTGAAACATGCTGCAGGCATCCATTTCAAAATGAGCAAATATTTGCACAAAAACAGTAAAGTTTATCAGTTTGAACATTAAATAGCTTGTCTTTGTGGTGTATTCAAATGAATATAGGTCGAATTGGATTTGTAAACCATTGTATTCTGCTTTTATTAACATTTTACACACTTCATTGGAATTGGGGTTGTAATTCATTAAACATTTTTCTTAGGTAACGCAATCGTTACTCTCCGTAGTAATTCATTACATCTATAATGCTGTAACTCCATAACTTCATTACTTTTTGGGAGAAGTGGAGAGTAACTATAACGACTTACGTTTTAAAGAAACCAGCCCAACACTGCAAGCAAGTTAACTGGTTCTTGATTTCATAGAAACAAACTCTATTAAGAGCAATTTTTCATTTTAAGTAAGTAGTGAGATGAAGTATTCCCTCTCAGTACTTCTTTGCCAGTAAAAAAAAAAAAAACATGCTATGTGGACACGGGCCGAAGCGCTGCCACCGTCTGTCTTCTACAACTTTCTCCTCCTGACAACTGACATACTGCTGGACGTTTTTCGCTGTTGTTTTAGTCGTCAAACTCCTTTATAGGCAGAGTTATGCAACCCCCACCAAAAAAATCCTTTTTTTTTTTTTTTTTTTTTTGCATTTTATTTTTAAAGTCAAGGTTGATAGTCTAAAATGCATTTGCATGCCAGGGGCCTGAGTTCCCATATGCTTCTTATTTCTGGTAATGCCTTTTACAGTTTTTAAGATATCTTGGTGGAGAACCATCCACCAACCTGAACAGTTACACAGCCCCTTTGTTTTTCCACAATAGCAATAATGTCGCTGGTTGCATGAGAAAATAGTGTTGGCGGACGTCTACATCAGTTACTCTACTCGCAGTAGTCGCCATGAAAATGTTGCTCGTCTGGAAAGACAGCACGGTGGAAACATTCCTATCAAATCTCAGGATCAGGATCTTTAAAGTGCTTCTAAAAACTGCACAAAAGAGCTGAGGCTCTGAGCACGTCTGCACCGCCCCGACGTGGCAAAGTGTGCATGTCTGCTCCAGGGACGAGATACCATCGAAGCGACTTTTTTTTGCTGGCTTCAATGGACGCACTGTTGCCCTTCCACTCACCTTGACCGATTGCTCCTTTCATTTATTTATTTATGTGATTTTGCTCTGCAGTATCCGGCTTTTACGAGTGGAATTCCAGCCTTTGTACGTTGGAGGGGCCTTTGCAGCAGATAAAACTCAAAGTATAAAACGCTCCCATTAGAGAACTGGCGGCCAACCAGCTTTACCTCAAAAGGTTCTGTGTTATCTGCAAAGCGGCCCGGTCTGCGTCCGAGTGATTCACTGCAGGGCCAGATTCAGAGGACTTTGAGATGAGACAGGGTAGGTGCGGCCTTTGTGAGGCCAATCTGTCTCCATAAAATTGACTTGTTTGCCCCAAATGAAAGAACAAGGGGTGTCAACATGTCTACAGCCACGTGAACCTCCTGTCCACATATGCCATGTGCGTGCTCAGCATCTTAAATGTGCATTAAATAAGCATGTATTTGTAGTACAGCCGCACCGATGGAGATTTTCTGGTGCTGATGGCAGTATGAAGGAGTGGACACATCAGGTCTGGGAGAATGCCCTGGTGCAGCTTGTTATCACATCCACCACACCATGGAACTGCCTTGGGTCTTGGATAGCCACCAATCCATCTCCATCCCTATCTCACAAAAGTGACCATCTATCTCCTGCAGCCAGGTGAAATGTGGGTGTCTCCTCGACCTTCTCAAACAACACAGGTCCTCAACATTGAGGCACCTACATGCTGGATCACACACAGAGACATGCACCACATGACCAAAATGTCATAGCTCACGTTCTCTCACAATGCAAGCGATACTCTTCATTTGAGGGCATTTTCACACCTGAAAGTCTGGAGCAAGGTCCAAACTAAGGTTCATGCTTGTGTGTTTGGTTTCACATTGTAATGTTGCAGTCAGATTAAACTTCTCACGACTCAATTATATCCTGACCTTATCATCATGTCTGTACTTGACATCGATTGGCTTGTAGACCTCCGTGCGTCTAACGTCTGCTTGTTGTCCGTTTGGTTTGTAGCTCCGTTGGAACACACAGAAAAGTATAATTGGTCTTGTTTCATTGTAATTACACTATTATTAATGTGGTTTGTTTTTACCAGCATCACACCATCGAAAGATAAAAAAAAAACTTTTACCATTTGCCACAGAGATAAGGACGAAACTGATGTGTTTAGTTAATTCTTCTACTGTTTAATGGGTGACGATAAACTGCGTCAACTGGTCCAAAAGTTCAAACTATCCAAAACATGCTTTCACACTGAAAATGCTTTCAAACTTCTTTCAGCTGGACTAACTTTCGGTCCTTTTTTCAGAACATTGGTCCGGGGAAGTGTTCACACATGAAATTTTGATTTGGACCAAACTGAAAAGTCCTGAGGTCTGGATCTAACAAGGTGGGTGTGAAAGCACCCTGAGTCTTCTTAAATAAGCATTTGTTTGACACAAAGTCACTCCAGTGGCACACAAAGATCCTCCAAAGAGACCTAGTACCAAAAACATCCACACTATAAAGCCAAATGTTCAAATTAATTAAAAAGATTTAGTGTATCCTCAAAATTTCAAGAAAAAGTTCTACTTCTTTAAATATTTCAAGTTTGTGTAACATCGTCTTGCTTTTTGAGTAAATGAAACAGAATTGTTGACTGACTTGAACTAATTCTGAATTAAGTAAGCAAACCTCAAAGCATAACTTAAGCATGACTTAAAAGAATTAAGTAATTATATATGAAAATATGAGTTGACTTAATAAACACTTTAGCAGGGGTGGTGGCCAAGTTGTTAGTGTGCTTGATTCAGAGCAGAAGGTTCCTGGTTCAAACCCCACCCCTGTAACATTTCTTCAAGTTGCATCAGGAAGGGCATCCGGTGTAAAACTTGTGCCAAATTAACATGCAATATCCCTGAGTGAAAAAACAAGGGAACAGCTGAAGGAACTTACCTTTACTTAATGAACACTTTAATTTAATTGTAATCATGAGTAACATATAATCAAAGATATAAACAAACTTTTACGTTCTGGGAACAATCAACTTTTAAGCTTATGATCTCAAAAATTTTGTGGCAATTGATTGCCTCAATATTTTTGAGTTCTGCTAACTTGTTCAGGTTTGCAGTGCAGTCGTCGCCTTATGTCTCACAACCACACAGTGAGACCCAAAAAAACTGGGCCCGTTGTTTTCCTGCAATGATCTCAGTATCACCAAACACCTCATGAATGCACAAGTCTTCGCAGAAATCTCCTGATCTGAAAGTTCAAGAACCCAGAGACATAGACGTTACTGCTGAGATGCAATTTGTTTTCACGTATATACAAACCTACATTTAGGTGTTTTGATACAATTGATTATAAAAACTACAATAATGCACTTTTTGTATTTTTTGCGATTTGGTAGGAAATGACTAAATGAAAATTAGAATATATGACAAAAAGAAGCAGAAGAAGAACAAGTATAGCCTACACAGGACATGAGGTCCATCAGATGGGTCCTTACCCAGACTCAGACCCAGTTCAAAGTTCACTAATGTATAAAGTGATGTTTGAATTTGAATATATCGCCTCCTATGTCAAACCTACAGTTTGCGGTGAATTACATCAGAATCCATTTTTTTTAGCTATGTAACGTGCATGTGTGAATACCGAAATAGTCAAATCAGAACAAATCTTGTGGGATCTGCATGAGGGAGAAAAAAACCTAAATGGAAAGGTTCATTTGCAGCTCTGTTTCATGTTAACGTCTGCGTGGTTAGCCATAACTGCCAGTAACTTTTGCATTTCCACTTTCAGTGATACAACAGACAATTATGTAGTGTTTTGCTTGTTGAAGCTGCTGATCAGCTGTTGTTCACAACCTAAAAAACTTCCAGAAATGTTTTTGAGGGTGTAGGCAGGGGTGGGGTTATGGTGGGGGGGAGCAACAAGATGAAAAGAAAATCGGGGGCTCATAGAAATGCTAAGGAAGTGGCCTTCTTTTTTTAGGGGTAGGAAGTTCCCAGCTCTGCCACTTCATTAATTCATGCTATTTAACAAGTGGGATCGTGGTGGGGCTTCTTCGGCCCCCTTCACACTGGAACCAACAACAGTGCCATCAGTAACTGACAACCCCCCGGGCGGAGGGGCTACAGCCTCTGGGGTCCATACTGCAAACACAGCCACGGGAAGCAGAACCTTGGCATTCAAGGGTTCAGACTTTATTTGTCATCCCTGGTTTTTCTGCACCATACACATCTCCAATCACAGGCCTCCGGGGGCGGGCAGCAGATTGGAGGACGAATCGGCCCGTTTCCTATTAGGACAAAGTAAATTAGGTGGGTAATCATCGGCGGTATCATCCCGCTCGTACGTCTCATCGTTCAGTGATCGTCTGGTTTGTGTGGCAATGATGGAGAGGAGAGGACATGCTTGGACTCGGGATAAGGACGGAAACAAAACGTGCAGCATCTGAACATTTATAGCAAATTTTATTTTGTTTTTGTGGGGAAAGGATTCACTGGGTGGAGTTTTATTTTATTTACTTTGTTCCTTCTAGACAAAATGAAACAAGCTGTGCCTCGAAGAAATTTACAACGTCTGAAACATGATGCAGGAAACAATTCAGCATAGAAGGAGCCAGTCCCGTGATATTCATTTTAAAGACTGGGAAACACTTCAACCATGACTGATGGAGACAGACAGATAAAGTCGGAGATAACGACAGAGTGACGGAGACAGATCATGTGATCACCAGCATCTGCTGTTTTTTTAACCCAAGGTGCAGCCAGTGGGCGAGACGTCACGATGTGTGGGCAGTCGACCCAACTGATTTCACGCCAGTTCATGATGACATCACTAAACGTGATTGGATCTTTTAGTTTGTGATACAGTCACGAAATGCGTCACAAAAATGTGACGCATTTCTTGAATGCATCATGAAAAAAAACGTGTGAGGCTGGGCTGCTCAGTCCGACATTTCATTTCCGAGCGAGATTACTTCAGTTGTATTTGGCCAATTGTAACTAAACTTGAAATGTACATTACACATAGTGACCCCAAGTAGCCCACTGATTGGGAGGTCAAAAGGTCAAGGTCACTGGAATAGACCTCCCCGTTTTTATCTCCCCATTTTCAGAAAAATATGGAATTCTTCCTTGTAGACAAACAGGGTTGGTCCACTAGAGTAAATTGAAGACTGGGTTTTAGTTTTGGGGCTTGATGTTGTTTAAAGGGACGGTGGGTCTGAGGTGGAGGTATGAACCCTGCTGAACGCCCCATAAATACAATGTATTTTGGCCCAGAGTAGAAGCCCTGGAGTTGTTGGGAACTGACCAGTTTTACAATCCAACTGTATCGGTTGGTAGAGATAGTCCAAAATATGCAGAGCATCATGGGAAATTGTTGCCATATATTTGCTCTATATGGAGAAGTTCATTTTTAATACATTCTGTAATAATTTCCATTAGTAAATCAGCAAAATGCAGTCAAACACACTGACTTCACCATGTTTACAGCCCTCATTAAGGCCGATGTCGACAAAGGAAATGCACCTCGCGCGAGACCGCTAGCAGTGCACTGTACTTAATTCAGGGCACCTTAAGATGTGACACCCAGAAAATGAATGAATGCACATTTAAAAAGTATGATCGTAATAATTTTGGTGTGGTTTTTTGCCGTTTTGGAGACATTTTTTGCAAAACAGCCTAAACTCCGAAAGAAGCTCATAAGGACATAAGTCGAGACTCGTTAGTTAAAAACAGCCTGCCTACGCCAAGAATGCTGTTTTATCCTGTTGTTGATTTAGTCAAAATGACATCATATTAATGCCCGGCTGGAGGAATGCTGCCCAGAATCCTGTAATCCTGGTGGGGCCCCACATCACTCACTGTGCCAACGGTGTTGAAAACAGGAATTAAATTCACATTTCTCGAACCTTGTTTGCCTTCAGCTGTTCAATGTGCTCATTAATCTCGTGCAATCTTCGAGGAAAGGCCTCTGAAAATAAACAGCGTGCACTGCGTTATATTGTCAAGTGACATTATCTGGAGTCTGTTATCCATTATGGCAAAAGGCCGTAATGAATGAGGGTGAGGGAGTGCATGGATGATGTCTTCTCACAGCTCTTTAAGGCTGGCCGCAGTCATCCCTTTGGGTGAGATGACAAAGAAGGGACAATCTGAGAGTGCGGCTACAGGGTCGGATTGTGGTGCGGCCTGGTATGTTAATTGCTAATATAGTTATTAAGGGATGCCAAGGAGGAGACCACCAGGGAAGCATCGCGGCTGAATTATCACACTAGCTTTTCAGTGCTGTGGAAATCCTCTAAAGGCCAGTAATTCAGTGTTGCACAAGGCTTTTATCTTGGTCCACTGGGGGCCGAGACGATCCCACTAAGACCCACAAAGGGAAGCCCAACCTCCACTCTCTCTCTCACACACACACACACACACACACGTACATTCAGATGTATGTTTTTCATGCAGAATTCAGAAACAGTCACTCTGATGTGATACATGCCAGAATGGCTGGAGAAGGCGAAAGACATGGTCACGCTTCACCCGGCTGCAGCAGAGAGACGGCTACTTTCAAGACGTGGGGATGGACTGGTTGTCTGCCTGGGTGGTTGCCACCCAGGACTCGAGGAGGTTGAGCGGTATCTTGGATGCGGATGCTGTGGTGAAAGGGGAGCAGATGTGCATTATGGTTTTATTTGTTCCAGATTATCTTCATATGCTTTAAAATAACTCCAGTGTGTATTATGAGAAGCATCCTGGAATCTGTTAAGATAAATCATTTCAAAGACAACGACACTCAACAACTTTTACAGATTTTTTTTTTATCTTGCTTGTTTTCAAAACATGTTTTAAATATCAGGATTAAATTAATGTCAAATTGTTTTTTTTGTTTCACTTTGGTTCTTGAAAATGAGTTAAATAGTATTTGATTACTGCGTTTTCCAGAATATCAGTCACCTTTTTTTAATAGCTTGGGAGGTCCTGCACATTACTTAAAGAAAACTCAGGCCTTCATTAATAACAACAACAATGGCTTTCTCAGAAGTGAATGCACGCATCAAAATAAACCCCAATAATAAAAGCACATGACAACAACGCACAAAAGTCCCCAATGATAAAGTTGTTAAAAATTATTGTGGTGTCTTAACGCAGTGGTTTAGCAATCTGTGTTCATCCACATCAAATAACATCCAGTACTTTGTCCAAAGCATGTTTATTTGTCCATCTTGCTTTTTTTGTGTGTGTAATTTAAAGGTCCTTATGTTAAATAACAGCACCACTGTGGTGTGCACATGTGCTCCACTGACTTCCTCTATATTGTTAAACCTGCCCCCAAGAAAATGAGTGTTACAAGTGAGCCCCACATGCAGAAACACAGGTACAATTTATACTCTAGAAAGTACAGTAATTCTACACGCAGGATATTTGTGGGGGGGGGGGGGGGGGCAAACTGTATTTTCACTCTTCTGTCCTCTGAAAGTGATGGATTTGAGACTGGGTGCAGATGTTTCATCATGAGGGCAGCCCTTCAATTCTGCTCTCTTAAAAATAAATAGCAGTGTTAATTGTTGCTGCCTAAGACACACGAGTAGTTTGAAGCTTTGATGGCTCTCAGAAAGCAATTTGTCTTCTTTTATTTTCTTCAGATGTACAAGGACCCGAGTGGAAAAACTGGCAATTAACGGTTTCTTCTTGTGTAAACTTTATTTTCATCACTAAAAGCTAAATGTATCATGAAAAAAAGCCTATTCTCTTCCTTCACATCTCAATTTACAAACATTCCCCGATGGGTCACGTCTTCTCTGATTGAAGTAATGAGCGCTAAGAACTTTCTCCAGCTTTGGTTTTTGCAGCACTTTTTTTTTCCAGCTGGTTGATGACTTTACCATGCAGGCATGGATATAATGGATAGACGTTGCTTTTTCCCCCCCACTCCTTAGCCAAACAAGAGGAAATGCCTGGGAATTACCTGTTGGACCCAAGAGATCCTGGCAAGAAGCCCCATGCCAGGGCGACGGGCTGCAGTCAAAACCTTCACTTTAACAAACAAAGACAGTCTCAGGGGCAAGATTCCCTCATAATTCCACTTAGCGAGATTTTGCACGCTTTTCACAAGACTGACAGATTTAACAACAAAGACATCTCGGAGACATCTTCACAAACTGTTCAGGTTGGATAAAACGAGGGAGCTCCAACACTGAGCACCGGTTTGGCAACAGAGAAGTTTCGAATCCGTCTCCCTGTAGTTAAAACGCACAAGGATCTGACTCTCGCCTTTTTTTTTCTTAATTTAACGTCAGATGGCGTTACGTTTGATTGCTGGCGCAAATGCGGCTCAGCCGAGTTTAAGTAAACCATCAAAAGAGGTCACGACTTTTTAATGTGACTTCACTGCCAGGAAGGACAGCAGTCCTGAATTAACGGAGTGCAGGATTTCCACTTGTCTTCTGACAGAGTTTTGAGGATCGTGCTGTCAATCATCTAGAAAATGGGACAGAGAGGGAAAAAAAGAATTTTGGCCACGCTGATAAGTCACAAGTATATTCCCCTTTTCTTTGGTGCAGTGTTTAATCAGCGACTGATTATTAATACTGGAAAACTGATCAGCAACCTCTGGCTACGTTCACATTACAGGCTGAAGTTGCTTCTATTTTTTTTTTTTTTTTTCTTACAAAACTTGGGTGAATATGCCAAGTCTGATATTTTCTTATCTTGACTTGAATATGGCTGTGTCTGAATGACCTGTTGAAGTGGCCGGAAATAGATTTTTCACCAAATCTGATTTCTGGCGGTGGTTCACATTCATATTCTGGATTGATTCAAATTACTGACTCAAGTACTCTCATCCTGAATTTCCACATTTACATTTATGATGAAGACATATTTACATGTTTTTACCAGTTGACCCCAGTGATCCACAACTTCACCTAAATGACTGATTTGCTCCCAACATCACAGATATGCAAGTGGATTCTGGAATTCTCATGTCAACATCAGAGTAAAAAAATTGTTTAACTTTGATACCAGCGACCATGACCTTCACCAACACTAACCCTTTGGAGAACATTTAAGCGGCAACCACAATGGACATACTAGGTTTTGTAGAAATGGGTCAAATCTGCCAAAATTCAATCACTGGAGTCAAGTTCATGTCTGTTTGTTGGGCTGTTACTTTGACTATAACATGGCCCATTCCAGAAACAACACACACATGAGCTCCAAGTTTGGGCGGAGGAGGAGAACAAAATACTTCTTAAAATACAGGATACGTAGGATGTCCACACTATTTCGAAAAGATGGGAACTTTTCCCCAAGTATGTAAATCATTTACAACCTTGTATGTGAAGACTTCAGATTAAAAAACAAAATCCTATCCAGATTACTTCAGCCAGTAATGTGAATGTAGCCTAAATGATCACTCTGACTGGTCATCATGGCAATTTCTCAGTGTCAAGAAAGATGGTATCGTTGTCAATTCCCGAATTGGATGGTGGCTGTGAAGATGACTAAACGGGCCAGGTGTCAATATAATTCATCTACATACTATATTTTCTGGATTATAAATTGCTTCTTTTTTTTTTTTTTTTTTACAAGTTTGGGAGGTCCAGCAACTTTATACTGAAAACTCACAGGTTACTTTATTAGAAATATTCATTATAATAACTATTTATGTAGGGCTTTCCCAGGAATCAAACCACTAATCAAACAAACCGCCAACAATAAAAGAATAAGTGACAGTATTAAAAAGTACGCTACAGCAATGTACAAAAATTCCAATTTAAAGAGTTGATATACAGAAAAAAGATATGACTTGTATTCTGGTGCAACTTGTGTTTTTTCCTCGTCAAGAGGCATTTTTTTAGCCAGTCCAGTGTCACGCTTTTGTTTCGTGCTCCCGCCACAAAATTAACCAAATTTTCATGACTTGGTTTTAGTTTTTTTATTTTACTATTTCTAACCCTACACCTTCCACTAACCCTAACCAAACCCTGTCCATTCCCCTAACCCTAACTGTAACCACAACCTAACCCTCTCCATTTCCCTAAGCCTAACCCCCACAGACACCCTCACGTCACTCATCATTTCGTGATAATGTCACAAAATTAATTCATGCTCCCGTCACGAAAATGTGGCATTTTTCATGACGGGAGCAGATTAATTTACTTTCTGTGATGCCATCATGAAATGGCATGAGACTGGGTTGTGTTTAAAATGAAAAAAAAAAAAAAAAAATCTGGTCTAGGTCACTTCATCCAGTAATGTGGACAGAGCCATTAAAATCCACAAAAAGCAGCCAGGATGTCTCACGTCTGCCTGCAAACTCCTAAATTGCAGTGTCTCAGGATGTAGACTCACATTCGCTCAAACCTCAACTAAATCTGATTCTCACCAAACACCAGGGGGCGATAAAAGAAACAAAAAGGCATCTTTACAGTCAGGATGGGGATTCAACGAGGCGAGCCAGAGGCTTTTTTTTCTTTTAAGAGAAATCTTGATCCAAGTCTTGGTAAAGTTTAAACTTCTGAAGTGGGGACAAGATACTGTCCCACTTTTTGTGTGACCCATTTTACCGCATCAATCCAAACTTGTCGCCTGGTGGTTTTTGCTCTTGGGGGGGGGGGGGGGGGGGTGTTTAACCCCGGGTCAGCGCCGACGTCTTAATCAGTCCGGCACATGACCATTCCTTTCAATCCCCACATACCAGGAGAGAAGCACTCCCTGATACAGTACATTACCAGAAAGAGCTCACGACCCAAAACCGAGCCACCACATCCCCCGTCTGAAAGACGGGGGCTCACAGACATCAATGGGCAGATTTGGGTGTTGGATTTGACGGGGGCCGCAGAACACTTCTCCAGAAAATCCACACTTCAAAAGGAGCCAGTGTTAGACGTGTGTGTGTGTGTGTGTGGGGGGGGGGGGTCAGGAGGATAGAGTCTCTTGACAAAGTCTGCCGTGCCAATCCGCTGCGGTCACCGACGTGAGGAGGTATGTGTGCGTTCTCCCAAATTCTTTCAGGGATCCAGGATTGTGTTTCAAGAGGCTTAATGGTTACCAGTCGCCTTATCGTCATTTTGATGTTCTGACTTTAGAACTCTCATGATCTGAAAAGTTCTCGTTTACCGGCTGTCGGAAAGACGGCGACGCTGACCCCATTTTCTGGTTTGAGCCAAAGCGAGCGGAGGTTAGAGGTCAGGAAATGCTCCACAAAGGTTATAGGCGGGAGGGGTCAAAGTTAAGTCGCTGCGTGTAAAAAAAAAGCAGTTACTTAAAAAAAGGGGGGGAATCACGTTTGACGCCTGGAATCAAGACACCTTCAGATGAGAGTCATTTAATCTGAGTGTGAGGTCACACATTTATCTCTGACAGGGCCGAAGGATTACATCACACTCACGACAAAAAAACTCATTATGTCATTTTCATGTCAGTGGATAGGTTTGGTCCATATATATTTGGACAACGACTGTTATTGATATCTATGGAAATGAACAGCCCTCTCTCTATCAGGTGAATACAGGTGATATATATATAAACATAATGACAGTCATTTCACTCTACTTTGTGCTTAAATTGGATGACCTGCACAAAACAAAGTGCACAATATGCATTCAACCATACACCGTAGATCATCAAGATAAGGCCCTTTGTCCTATTGCTTCCCTCGTCACTGCTACGGTAGATCAGCACCGAGAAAGACATTAAACTAAACTTAAACTAAAAACAAAACCATAAAATCTAGTCTTGTGACAAACTCGAGCCTAGACATCGTGTGTCTTCTTTTCAACAATGTCTTTGACGTCGTCTCACCTTTAGGCCTCCACCCAAAACACATCTGGCCATGAAGCAGCTCAGCAACCAATCATCCAATTACTTTCGCTGGGACCACAGTCCAAAAAGTGTAATAATTCACCACTTAACTGATTTGGATGTAATTACTTCAGATTAAATCTGACAGTCTGCACCATGAGCTCAGATTCATTATTTGCTTTCAACTCAAACCCAAACACACCGCCATGGACACTGATGAGGATTTTATTACTTTAGTTGTACGACTAAATACGCATGTAAGTGTATGTACAAACATAAAGGTGGGGGTAACCCCCCCCCCCCCCCCCAAAAAAAACAAAACAACTGGACTATAATTATCTTTGGCAAACTTTAGCAATATTTCACGTTTTGGAACATATTAACACGAGCCAACAGAAGTGATTCCATCCTTCACACATCCTGGACGCCTGCCCAGACTAAGCCCACATACAGTATTCATCACGAGGGAAGTCAAGCCAGTGCTGACTTCAAAGAGACGCCTTGATAAAAGTGGCCCGATAACCTTAAACCTAGACTAGTGTTCTACATCTCTGATAAGAGGCCAGGCCTCGGTGAAAAAACAAGCTCCATGACTGAGACCAGGACTGCACCAACAACCACCTCTCTGATGAAAGGCAAACAATGAACCATTTCAAATTAAAACCCTTTTCTGAGATGAAAGGTGGTACGTTGCCCAAATCTTCTCTACCGTATGAGTTTTTACATTTAATTGTTTGTCTCCAATAGATCTGTCCAAACATTTGAAGACGTTTATGGAAACAGCATGAGAAGTCTCAAAACTCGTGTTTTAACACAGCATTTCCATGGGGGGGGAGCTCTTAGCACATGTGCACACCACAGTGTGTGCTGTTACTTAACATAAGTACTTTTAAATTCCAAAAATAGGCAAGATGGACAAGTAAATGTGCACTGGACAACATAGTCCTTTTCTTAAGTAGCAACACACGCTGTGATGTGCACATGAGCTCCTTGCGGATGTGCACACTACAGTGTGCTGTTACTTAACATAAGTACTTTTAAATTCCAAAAATAGGCAAGATGGACAAGTAAATGTGCATTGGACAACATAGTCCTTTTCTTAAGTAAATCAATGTGCATTGGGCAATGCTAAAATAAGCTGGTTCAGGCTTGAGGTTTTTTGTTTGTCTATTTGTTTCTTTATTTTAAATATTGTGCACATTTTTGTGCATAGCATTTTTTGAGAATGGCTCAAATAAAATGCCAAATCAAATTTAAATGCAAAAAGGCCGATATAATCAGATTTTGGACAACAGGTCCCCTTAAAATCAGTAAATATTGGCCCGAAGCCCGAGTCTAACCCCGCTGAGGCTCCCCGTACGGTATACGATAGATGCAAGCGGACGCCACTCTTCTGCAAATGAAGATAACAAACAACCTCCGCACTCACGGGCGATGGGACTCGGAGGGAGGGTGTCAGGGGTCAGACAATGAAACGGCAACACCTCTGCAGCCACTTGACAGGATGAAAAAAGAGCGGGAGTCGGAGGTGGTGGGGTGTTTGAGAGAGGGTGGGAGCAGCACTTGAGGCCAGAAAGGAAGACACAAGCCTCCCAGCAGCAGCAGTCAGAGTGAAGGGGACACAGGGGCTACTGTTCCCATTCAGCTCTTTGTCTCGCAGGCCTTCTCTTGTTTTTCCTCAGCAAACCGTGGGCACAATGAAGGCGGCGTGCACCCCTCCCCTCACCCACAGGGCTGTCAATACCAGACCTATCAGACCCTGAATGGCCGCATCAGCCTTCCCATGAAAATCAAGTCAATGACCTGCTTCCCCTGGCTCTGCTCCTTGTGAAGTGGGTGACAGCTATAACTTCAATAACTAAAACAGAGGGGCGAGCGAGGCAGGAGAGTAATGGCAAGGAGAGAGAGAGGGAGACTTTTTTCACGTGACTGGGGCACTTTGCCTCAGACTCGCCATCCTCATATAAAATGCATTAATTCCTTCGCTGTGAGCTCACCGTAAGTGATTCGATTGTGGCCGATTCGACATAGTTTTCCGAGCTTTCCTTCAGGGCCGCAAAAAAAAAAAAAGTGGTTTGGGGGGGTGAATACATGATGCTGGGAATGCTAAGACAATTTCGAACCAAACATTTAACTTCAGCCTTCTGACCCAATCAAGTGGAAGAGAGAACAGCCTTTGTCCACCTTGGCCCATCCAGGAAAAGTTAGAGACGGAAAAGAGGGAAAGTAGGAAAAGAAATGTAAAGATTTTGCCAAGCTTTTGTCACGCCTTAAGAACTGGCTTAGACAATCGCTGTCAGATCAAGAAGACAGAAAGAAAAACTGCTGTGGTTAGCCGGAATAACCCCCCCCCCCCCCCCCCAAAAAAAAAAACACTTTCTCTCGCCGCCAAGTTGGGAGAGCCGCCATAGACAGAATTACACAGTTACTTTTAAAGGATTTGCATTTAAAAGATTGCATGCAGCCTGAATGCAGGTCGTTTCCCCGTGACCATAGAAACACTAGAAAAGGTGGAAAATTCAGTCCGCTGAACTTTAAACGACTTTATTAAAGTGTCACTAATCAGACGTGAAAGACGGTTTTAGTGGCGAAAAACTAAAATAAAAAAGGAGAAAAAAAAACATTTTAAAAACAGAAGAAAAAAAAGCTTAATGACCTGTTAAGAGCTTTACTTTGAAAAGCCAAGTTGATGTCCTGTCCATGAAAAAAGGAGGATGTCGGAAAAAAAAAAATACCTAAAATATTCCAGGAATTTGAGTTAAGAAGGATCAACACACACACACACACACACACACACACACCCCACCACCACCCTCCAAATCATAACTGTTACAGTTAGTTTCAGTACAACTGGCAAGTGCCACTTTTCTGCAGGAGGCTTTTACAAAGTACAGTTCACTGATTTTTATTTTTTTTACCTTTCATTCCAAAATCAACAGGCTTCTTGGGGTCACCATGGCTGACATACATAACAAGTTGGGTGACAATCACGCAGTTAGGAAAGAAATTGCTGCGCTCATATGATTTTTACAAAGTTTGCTCCAATAACCTTTACCTTTGCCCTTTTGACCCCGAAGGGAATCAAATTTTTTGGGTCATCATGCAAAACACACATACAAATGGTGGTGACAATCAAGGATTTAGGAAATAAGTAATTGCACTCACAATATTTTGCAAAGTTATGCTACAGTGACTTTGACCTGTTTACCCCAACATAAATAGGATTCTTAGGTTCAATGCACCAAACACACATAACAAGTTTGATGATCTGGGTAGTTAAAAAAAATAAAGAAAAAGAAAGAAAAATGATTGTGCTAACAAGATTTTTTTTACAAAGTACTCTCCAGTAATGGTGACCTTTTGACCCAAAAAGGTCATAGACTTCTTGGGGTCACTGTGTCTAAACATATGTACCAACTTTGGTAACAATTGTGGATTTAGGAAAGTAGTTATTGCACTCAGAATATTTTGTAATAACTTTTGCTCCAGTGACTTTGACCTTTGACCTCAAAGTCAATAGCCTTCTTTGGGTCAATATACCTAAAACATATGTCAAAGTTGGTGACAGTTAAAAAAAATAAGATTTTTACACTCAAGTGACCTTGACCTTTGATCTTCTAACTCTAAAGGCAATAGGATTCTTGGTGTCACAGTGCCAAATACACATACCAACAATGGTGACAATCACACAACCAGGAAAGAAGCTCCTGCGCTCATAGAAATTTTACAAGGTTCGCTCCAGTGACCTTTACCTTTTTTTTACCCCAACATCAGGAGGATTCTTAGGGTCAATACACTGAACACACCAACTTTGGTGATCTAGGTAGTTAAAAAGAAGAAAAAGAAAGAAAAATTATTGTGCTAACAAGATTTTTTTCCAAAGTACTCTCCAGTAATGTTGACCTTTTGACCCCAAAAGGTCACAGACGTCTTGGGGTCACCATGTCTAACATACATACCAACTTTGGTGACAACTGTGGATTTAGGAAAGTAGTTATTGCACTCGCAATATTTTTTTAGAAAGTCCTCTTCAATGACCCTGACCTTCGACCCCAAAGTCAAAGGTCAGGGTCAGTTTACCTAACACGCACACACACACACACAACACACACACACACTAAGTTTGGTGACTCTGCCAGTTAAAAAAGAAGTTACTGTGCTCACAGGATTCTTCTGCTCCAGTGATCTTGACCTTTTGACCCGAAAACCAATAGGTTTCTTGGGGTCACATTGCCTAACACACAGACCAACACTGGTGACAATCACACAATTACAAAAGCGCCACTGCCAGTTTCCCACCAGCACTGTGCTCATGTGGTACTCAAACAGCTGATGGTTTCATTGCTGACAGTAACGGATTTCTATTTGATTTTAATTGGAGTTATCTAAAAACAGAATTAAATTAATATGGTTACATGTTGCAGATGTTGTGGTGAAGAACTGTGACATCAACAGACGTGTCCCACTGATCTTTAAATAGTGGTCTGTTTGCAGATTTTCTCACCATTTGTTTAATGTTATCACAGTAAAAATAATTAGCACGTCTCCATAAAATCACCCATCTTTATAACCGGTGTGCAGACGGCAGCAGGGTGTTTACTGTGTGTGTCTGTGGACTAGATAACTCCAAAACGGCTGGACAGGTTTCCTTCAAACATGGTGGGAATATTACTTGGATAAAGATGATTAGATTCTGAAGTAGTATGGAGTAGTTTGGTCAAAGGTCAAAGGGTCAAGGAAACATGACCTGAAAAACACTTTTTTTTTTGTTTGTATATCTCACCAAGACGTCTTGATGGGTGATCTAAAGCATATATTGATGGGCAAAAAGCCTGTGATTGACTGGTCTGAATAATTTCATAATGAAGTCCCTCTGAGGTTATATGAGGTCAAAACCACCATTAGACATATGTAAGTATATTTATGTTTGACTTGGTTTCTATAGCGCACAGTGCATCAGACCTCTGATGCCTTTCATTCTCTTTGGATTCAAAACCTCACTGAGCTCATTCTGAAAAATTCACCAGTGCAAGAAAACAAACTTTTATGTACTGCAGATGATAAATAGCACATTAAAGAAAGAAAAAATAATTCTGGCGTGTTCTGCTCCAATGAAAAAGCTGAATTCCAAAGCAGAAAATTGGTTCCATTAGAGTATAATGGGATAACAACCCAAAGAATAATCCCTGGCTAACAATGGCGGGGTGTGAAAAGACTCCTGTGAGTCCTGTTTGGTGTCTGCCAGGCGGGTTCAGAGGCGATGTAATCTCCATTCAATGGAAACCTGGAGAGCGAGGGAGCCGCCGCACGGGACGCCATCACTTCACCCGTCCGTCCCGTGAGCTGTCTGTTCATCTGCCCCTCTGCGAAGAAAGAGGACAGACCTCATTTCCATCTGAACTCCAGAGCCTCGGAGTTTATGATCGGAAAGAATGAAACACCAACTCAAGGTTCGGCCGCTGACTGATCGAGATAGAGAGGATTGTGGGAGCTGAGGGGGGGGGGGTTGGTAGATAAATTAACATAAAAAAAAACCCTCTGATCTTCCGGGCTGGTCCTAATCATATACATCCTAAATGAGTCATCCCGGGACTTCAGCTAATTTCAGAGCGAGAATTAATTAAAGTGAGACAGAACTGAAGCATGCAGATGAGAGACCAAAACAACAACGTAAACAACACCAACAATGGGATCATGAGTGCCGAGGAGGATAATCTGTGTCCTAATGATTTGATTTTGTTTTGTTTGTGTTTTTTTTTTTTTAGGAGAGCTTAATTAAAGAAGCCCAACAAAAACTTTTTTATTTTTATTTTTTTTTTTTCGTTTTTAAATGCTCCTGGTTCTTGTTTCATAATTTTAAGCAGAACTAAAAATACGAGGTAACGCTGTCAATATTAAAACATTATTCAAATGGGGAGGTGCCATATGCCATATGAAGTTTTCACTTTTTGGATGATGATGATGGTATCATATTACGGGACAACTACTTTTGCACTACACGACCCCTGTAATCATTATGCTTTTGTTTTGTTTTTTAATAACAAAGGTTTAACCAAAGATTTTTTTGAACAGTTTTATTTGTTTAAAACTTCCATGGTTGTTAATTAATGAATTAATAAGAAGAGCCCAACCGGATTTTTTTCTTTTTGTGGATCGATGTTGATACTGATATTACACAGCTGAATAAAAAATGATGATACCAACATACGAGGTCTGTCAATAAAGTATAGGTCCTTTTTATTTTTTTTAAAAAACTATATGGCTTTCATTCATATGTTTTTACGTCAGACATGCTTGAACCCTCGTGCGCATGCGTGAGTTTTTTCCACGCCTGTCGGTGACGTCATTCGCCTGTGAGCACTCCTTGTGGGAGGAGTCGTCCAGCCCCTCGTCGGAATTCCTTTGTCTGAGAAGTTGCTGAGAGACTGGCGCTTTGTTTAATCAAAATTTTTTCTAAACCTGTGAGACACATCGAAGTGGACACGGTTCGAAAAATTAAGCTGGTTTTCGGTAAATTTTAACGGCTAATGAGAGATTTTGAGGTGATACTGTCGCTTTAAGGACTTCCCACGGAGTGAGATGTCGTGCAGCGGTCCCAGGCGCCGTCGTCAGCCTGTTTCAAGCTGAAAACCTCCACATTTCAGGCTCTATTGATCCAGGACGTCGTGAGAGAACAGAGAAGTTTCAGAAGAAGTCGGTTTCAGCATTTTATCCGGATATTGCACTGTTAAAGGAGATTTTTTTAATGAAAGACGTGCAGACGGGTCCGCGCGTCGGGATGCAGCCGGCGCGGTGCGGCGGCACAGGAAAAACACCTCCGTGTTGATAACCATTTATAAAATCCAGGCGGCTTTTGATGGCTTTCAGTGGAGTGAGTATATGAGAAATTGTTTAACAGCTGGACATGTTCCAACTTGTCCTTAAGGCTTCCAACGGAGGTGTTTTCCTGTGGCGGAGCGTCGCGGCGGCTGCGAGCCGACGCTGCAATCCGTCCTCACGTCTTTCAAAAAAAATATGGTCACTCATAACTGATATGTCGGTCAGGCTCAGCTTTTTAAATTTGAATGAGTTTGCAGCGCAAAACCTCCATTGGTTCTGTTGAAACATTTCGACAACTGCTGTATTAGATTAGATCGAACTTCATTAATCCCTTGGGAAGACGCCCTCAGGGAAATTGAGGTTCCAGCAGCATTGTATAGCAGCAATCAGGGTAAGAAGCACACAGAGTATCAAAAGTAGAAGTAAAAACTATTTGCCAAATGTAAATACAAATATAAATACTAGAAATACTGCTCACTACTGGCTTACTGGCTACTACTGTTCCTCTCCTTCCTGCCCACTGTCTTCCTGTTACTCCTCCTCCCCCCGAGTGAGGAGTTGTACAGTCTGATGGCCTGAGGGACAAAGGAGTTTTTCAGTCTGTTGGTCCTGCACTTGGGAAGGAGCAGTCTGTGGCTGAAGAGGCTCAGCTGGTGTGCAGAGCGTGACTGGCATTGTGTTTTACAGTGTTCTCTTCTCTGCCACCATCACCAGAGAGTCCAGCTTCCTGTCAACCACAGAGCCGGCCCGCCTGATCAGTTTGTCCAGCCTGGACGTGTCCTTCTTGGATGTGCTGCATGTGTTATTGTATGTATGTGTTATTGTGAAAATTATTTTAGAATGAGTTGTGCTGATGTACATGTAACTAGTGCACACCTGTTAAAATATGCATGCACATAACTGGTGCGCATGCATGCTCAATGTAATTGTTGCACAGCAGAAAACATGAAGCAAATCACTTCTAAAGAGGAAAGCAAGGACGACAGCTTGTAGGAAAATAGCTTCCCTCCATGTTTTCTGCTGTGCAGTGTTTGTTTTTAGCATGCATGCCCACAAGTTATGTGTACGTATATTTTAACAGGTGTTTTGACTCACCAGAATATTGACAGAGGGAGCAGACAATGAATGGCAGTGCACACACCACATCTGCAGCAGCTCTGATCACATCTGCAGCAGCTCTGATCACAGCTGCAGTAGCGCTGTGCTGCTCATCAGAGCTGCACTAAACCACTTATTGATCTCAAAATTAATGGATATTTAGCATTATTTTTCATTATTTTCTCTGTGTTAGCTTTCCTTGCCATATGAAAAAAATTGTCCCAACATGTCTTCTGTATTATGACTGCGTTGATGGTATTGCACAATCCATATTGTGACGTACCATCACTGCGGTGATGACTATGACACCGGTGTACCGCCCACTGCTACTTTAAAATATGCTTTATTTCACCTCTACGTGCTGTAAATTTTCATTTGTTTCCTATTTACAAAGTGTCATCTCAGGTCCAAAATTACAACAGCACTGTAATACTGAATTTAATCTATTAAGATGCTAAAATTAGCATCCTAAATTAGTTCATCTAATAGACAAAACTAAGAGAAACAGCTGTAATTCATCAACTGCTAATTCATCATCCACGTTTTAGGTCAGGTCAGGGATCATGTGATGGCACCACACTTTGACATATCCACCACATCATGGAACCCACTTGGGTCCCTTTTTACAGAACATTTACTATGTTTAAAGTAAAAATTTTGTATGAAAAATGATCAGGACTGAGCTTACCACACTGCATGAGAATGAGGGGAAAAAGCGTTAGGTTTTAATTTGTTTTGCGCAGGTATAGCATTCACCAAGACCCCCACACCCCCACCCATCTCTTCCCCTTTCACCTGAAGCTGGATCCACCCCTGTTCAAGTCGTGTGATGAGGGCAAAATGAAAAACATATTAACTGTAAAATATTTCATAGCTTCAGGCTGAACCACCCGGACAGAAAATACCAAAGATGAAATTCCTGTGTTGGGGATCAAGATCCTAAAAACCACGACAATCCTCTGAATATTTGCTCAGTGTCGATGTCAAATCTGCTTCATATTTAAACAGTTGCCTCCTTAATCATTTAAACCTCGCGGGAATAGAGAAACGAGGTCGATATACAATCCCGGCTGCTGGGAGAGACTGGACCTGCTGTTAAACGGCACCGTGTCCATGCGACCTCTGCGGGGATAAGAACGCCGGGGGGCGGGGGGTGGGGGCATTCGACACTCAGGGGATCAAACTGGTTCCATGAGTCTGGCTGGCAAAACGCCAGGTCTGATGCAAAGACGCCGTCCTCAGAGGCCCAGCAGGGGGCACTAAGGTGCTCTCAAAGAGATGGTTTCCAAAATTAAATGTGTGTGTGTGTGTGTGTGTGTGTGTGTGTGTGTGTGTGTGTGTGTGTGTGTGTGTGTGTGTGTGTGTGTGTGTGTGTGTGTGTGTGGTGGGGTGGGGGGGGGACTGAAAAAGGAGCTCAAACAACATGTGGGTGACAGCAAATACTATAATTTTAGGTTACATCACAACATCACTTGACGAGCGACAAACAGAAACACACACACACACACACTGCACTGCTTTACGGCACCAGCCTGCAGTGGTGCATGATGGGAAGTAATAACCGCATCATTACGACAGTGCCTCCGCCTCTTCAGACATCAGCAGGAGCAAAGGAAGCGTGCAGCGTTTGTGCTACAGCTGCCAGCTTGAGGTGCCGCGGGACTCTGTCACACGTGCACACGCTCTCACACACACAAACATTTATCAGCCTGCCGACACACAATCACAGGGTCTGAAATATCACACACACACACAGCTGGGTGTTTAGCTGCCAAGACAGGTCAGAGGTCAGCGGACTGGCTGTGAAGGCCCTGGGAGTGTTGCTGTTCCTTCGCATCACTAACTCATTATCAAATAACTGCATCAAATGAGCCAAATCCTCTTCAGGCTCATGTGTAAATCTGCAGGACGACAGATCTGAAACGGGGCAGCTGCAGAGCTTTTAGGTCTACTTTTACACCGGAAGCTTCACCGCACTTAAACACAGCACAGCCGGAGCAGGGTGGCCGAATAACTTCAACATTTTAATTAGATTTTCCCTAAAAATTGTGACTGCAAAACCACTCGGGAGCAAATCTGATAAAATCTACTGTCAAACAAACGACAAGTAGTTTAAAACCAGTTGAGATAAAAAGGTGAGTGAGAACACTTTAAAAATCTGGATCTCTACTGGTCTTTATGACATCATAAGGCAGGTACTTGAGTTGAAATACAGGGACAAAGATAAAATATGATTTTAAAGCAGAACTGGCTCATTATTTACACACAATTATGTCACAAATTTTTCAAAATCTGTCCTCACTTTTGAAATTTTGCACACAGACAAACTAAAATCCTCCGCCCTCTGCTGGCTGATGAAGGTAATCGCTTTGTTAACCAGTCAGCGTTTCTACCAGTTACATGCATTTATATTATTACTCTAATCTAGATTCAGTGGAAAAGCTAAAATCCAATCTTGATGTAATTTCAACTCCAACAGTAGGGGGCGTGTCCAGAGTGTGTCACATTCCAGACCTTTGCGTCATCATAAGGAAAGAATCTTCCAGAGAAGATCAAAAGGAAACCCATCTCACAGTGAAAGAAAAAGAGATAAAAGCATCACATTTTTGAGGTAGAACAGTGGTTCAGACCAGAACCTCACATCAAGAAGATTCTGGGTTCAACTCCACATATACTTTTTTTTTCTGTGCTGGTTTTCGTGCACCATCAAAACATGCATGAGGTTCATGCTCCGTTCGCTGCCTTTGACCAATGTGGTGTCTGTAGACCCGGACCTGGGTGCTGGACTGTGACTGCCTGATGCTTCCAGTGGTTTTCATGCATCTAATTAAGCCACTGTGTGGTAGCACGTGTGGGGCTTGGTTTAGGTTATCTGTGTTTGTGTGTGTGCGTGTGTGTGTGTGTGTTGTGTGTGTGTGAGAGAGAGAACAAAGTAACTTGAAGAGTTTGGTTCCTAATTCGACAAAACTTACTGAAGCAACTGAGGATCTGCCAAGGAGAAAGTGATTTGAATTTGATTAAGGTCACGGGCTAAGCTGCTACGGCCAACATTGTGGCTCAGTCATTATACGAGGTCTGTCAATAAAGTATAGGTCCTTTTAATTTTTTTCAAAAACTATATGGATTTCATTCATATGTTTTTACGTCAGACATGCTTGAACCCTCGTGCGCATGCGTGAGTTTTTCCACGCCTGTCGGTGACGTCACTCGCCTGTGAGCACTCCTTGTGGGAGGAGTCGTCCAGCCCCTCGTCAGAATTCCTTTGTCTGAGAAGTTGCTGAGAGACTGGTGCTTTGTTTGATCAAAATTTTTTCTAAACCTGTGAGGCACATCGAAGTGGACACGGTTCGAAAAATTAAGCTGGTTTTCGGTGAAAATTTTAAGGCTGATGAGAGATTTTGAGGTGATACTGTCGCTTTAAGGACTTCCCACGGTGCGAGACGTCGTGCAGCGCTCTCAGGCGGCGTCGTCAGCCTGTTTCAAGCTGAAAACCTCCACATTTCAGGCTCTATTGATCCAGGACATCGTGAGAGAACAGAGAAGTTTCAGAAGAAGTCGGTTTCAGCATTTTATCCGGATATTCCACTGTTAAAGGAGATTTTTTTAATGAAAGACGTGCGGACGGGTCCGCGCGTCGGGACGCAGCCGGCGCGGTGCGGCGGCACAGGAAAAACACCTCCGTGTTGATAACCATTTGTAAAATCCAGGCGGCTTTTGATGGCTTTCAGTGGAGTGAGTATATGAGAAATTGTTTAACAGCTGGACATGTTCCAACTTGTCCTTAAGGCTTTCAACAGAGGTGTTTTTCCTGTGGCGGAGCATCGCGGCGGCTGCGAGCCGACGCTGCAATCCGTCCGCACGTCTTTCATTAAAAAAAATCTCCTTTAACAGTGGAATATCCGGATAAAATGCTGAAACCGACTTCTTCTGAAACTTCTCTGTTCTCTCACGACGTCCTGGATCAATAGAGCCTGAAATGTGGAGGTTTTCAGCTTGAAATAGGCTGATGACGGCGCCTGAGAGCACTGCGCGACGTCTTGCACCGTGGGAAGTCCTTAAAGCGACAGTATCACCTCAAAATCTCTCATCAGCCTTTAAAATTTTCACCGAAAACCAGCTTAATTTTAGAACCGTGTCCACTTCGATGTGTCTCACAGGTTTAGAAAATATTTTGATCAAACAAAGCGCCAGTCTCTCAGCAACCTCTCAGACAAAGGAATTCCGACAAGGGGCTGGACGACTCCTCCCACAAGGAGTGCTCACAGGCGAATGACGTCACTGACAGGCGTGGAAAAACTCACGCATGCGCACGAGGGTTCAAGCATGTCTGACGTAAAAACATATGAATGAAATCCATATAGTTTTTGAAAAAAATAAAAAGGACCTATACTTTATTGACAGACCTCGTATGTGTAGTGGATATTTAGAATGACTGTTGCTCACTATTAAACATTAATGAAGTCATATCACCTTTCTATTGGTCAGATGACACAAATGTCCAGAAACCATAATTAATGGTATCACTAAATCAAGAAGAATTAGTATATTATTCTGAAAATAAAGACTTTTGTTCTTGGAAATAAAAAAATGGTTGTTTTGTATTCAAGACCTATATATTTATGTCACATACATCTGCAACAGTACATGGTACTAAACTCCCTTCCCAGGATCCACCCAAACCAACTTACAGTGCTCCATAATGAAGAGACACAGGGACCATCCTGGTGGGTAGTCCCTTGAAAGGCGGTATACGTTAACTAGCAACTAAGTAGAAGTTATGGGACATAGTTTAATCTCATGGTGATAATCTCAGCAATCATCAAACAACTGCCAAGTAAACAAGAAATATTGTGCAAGCACGTAATGTTAGAAAATAGAAGCTCAAAAAGACCATGCATGAATGCTAACATTCAACTAGCCTTTAGCTTAACCCTCTGGGGTCCGAGGGCATTTTTTGGACAGTTCACTCGCCTGGCATAAATGATTTATTATTGCTGTTAACAGCTCTCCCTGCATCCCACAATCAAGTTTTATGTCTCTCTTTTTTCAGGACAACCTGTGCTTTCAGAATATACATGTTTTTGTTGTGTTTTATAAGTGTAATAAAGGTTTACAATCAAAAATAGGCAAGGAAAAAATAAAGCGAAAAATAATTTTCCACACACAGCAAACTATAATAAACAACGGTTTTGATACTTTATAAAGGTAATTTGAGGTCTTGTGTGAAAGACTGTACAACAAAAAGGTAAAAAAATAAACACAAATGCACATTTTGAACAATATATACAAAATGGTCTATGTGTTTTTTTTGTCCATTGATATGGTAAACAGTGCTTTACGCAGAGAAAGCAACAGCGTTATCCAGTAACATTCACATGCAAACTAGTGTAGCAATCCTGATAGTTACACATTCTTTGTTTGAGCACGTGAGATTGTCATCAGAGGCTCTCCGTGTGCTCCTGCTTTCACTGATCGCTGTGCGTAATGGCACAGGGCAAACTGAGTATGTACTAATAGTATGTACTCATTGGAGGACTCAGGGGGCTATTCAAACGGGCCAAGTAGTAATATATCACTCCTGAAAACGATCTTTGGCTTTTTCACATGAGGTAAATCTGCCCTACGATTGGATTCTGGAAAACCATGTGACGGTGAACCAATTCCGATTGGACACTCACGTTGCGCACATCATCACACAGCTTCTATGAGGAGTACAAAGATGGCCAATGGCTGGCTTGAAAGTCTGCGGAGTTAACTTTTCAGCAAAAAAAAAAAAAAAGTACCTTTCTATCTCATATCATAAAAAGTTATTTATAATTTAGTAAAGCTTGGTCTTAGCCATCGTATACAACGGCGTAAGCCCCAGAGGGTTAAAAAAAGCAAAGAAATGGGGGGGGGGGGGGGGGCATAAAATGTACATGTATTTGCATTTTTTCTTTATTTAAAAAAAAGGTCTTGGAAAACTCTTTTTCCTCAAAATGTGTTGAAGAAGCAGGATCACCTTGTAATCAGGGCCATCTTCTAGTCTGAATTATACAATATTCAAGTTAGAAATAGGATTAGTTAAATGCTGAGAATAAGTTCTGCTACCTGTATGTCAAAAAGTTCTTCTTAAATATGATCATCTTCCTCAAAGAGCCTCCTCATTACGGAACTTTGTTGAATCCCAACTACGGCTGCGCTAGTTATCAAGGAATTTAACATTTTGCCCCTTGAGAAATGAACTTAAGACAAATAACTGATAATGAAAACAGCTGATTATTGTTCTCACTGAACCATAAACAAAGTGGTGCCACCTACAGGGCATGCTGTGTATTAACTCCTCACGTAGCACCGTAAGAAACAGTGTGCGGGGAGAAAGACTTCATTACTGTTTGTCTGTCAACGACAGGACAGCCAAGTTTAGACAAACCCCTGGGTAACTCATTTCTCAGTTGGCTCGCATTTTGCCGCATAGCGAGCCAACATGTCAACGATTCAGGATAACTGCAGAAAAATGATTAAGAGGCGCCAAAATTTGGTGTATTTTTTTCCAAATAGCAAGTGAGAAAGAAGAGAGGTTATGCATAAACACAAATACAGCCACAAACAATGAAATCACAGCCTCGCTTTGAAAGGAAAGGCCATAAAAAGGAGTTTGAGAAGAGCAGTTTGGTAAATTACATCTCAGCATCTTCAGACGATCGGGCCAATGCAACTATTTACATATATACAGAGAAAAATCATATCAACTAACATAATAGAAACCAGAGTCACCCTGCAAACAGTCAGACGGTCCTTTGTTTGCAGTTTGAGATATCGTCCAATGTAACAAAAAAGCCAACTTTGGTCTGAGGACGGCGTGCAGAACAGCTCAGGTACAACAATGCAGAGTGAGCGTCTGAATCTCTGGACCTGCGTGTCGCAGAACCTTCTGCAGCTGGTTTCAATTAAAGTGGAGGGGAAAGGAAGGCCGCGCTCACCAAAACGTCTCGTTATTTCAAGCCAGGACTCTGACAGGCCCGTTTGAAATTTGCATAAACACAGTGTTGTGTTTGCTATCGAGGGCTGCCAGCCTCATCTGGGTGTCGTGCAGAGACGACGCGTATCGTGCAAGATGCAATTTTCTGAATGCAAACCTTTTACAGGGAGTGTGCATGATCACCTCGGCACAAAAAAGAGAAAATGATCAGTCGACCGTGTCGGAAAAACAGAAGAGTGTAGCACGAGCACCAAGCCAGCTCTGCTCCAATGATACCAAAACAACGCTCCGGCTCACCACCGACTGTCTTGGTGACCACAAGCTATTTTGCTGAGACGTTCCGCTCAGCTACATGTTAAACCGACCACGGACTTTTTGCAAATTTACCAAGAAACAAAATCTATTGCTGGAACTTTGTAAGGTGCTGTAGCGCAAACAGGAAGTGCACGTAGAGAGCATGCACACCTCCACCGAGGCCAAACAACCCTGCAAGCTCGATTTGCGTTTTTACAACATTGCTGCAAGTTTATAGCTCTGTTTCTTCCCATGCAGTGTCTTCATTAACACCAGACGCAGCTGCATGCACGTGGAATTTTACTTGAATGGATCCGGTGTTGCAGAATGAACGGTCCGACCCTAAAAATCGGTCCACCTTTTGCATCTGTACATGCGTCATTTGGGACCACAGCAGCACGTCTGAGACGGAGTTTCTTCACCCAAAGCAATCAAATGGATTAATGGGATTATTAACCATCAGATGATAAAGGTAAAACCTCTTAAATCATTCTAAAGTCAGTTTAAGCAGAAATGAGGCCTTTCTAATCAGAAACAAGGCAAAATTCCGTGATGCTTTGAAATGTCCGACATGCAGTGAATGCATCAGCTAGCAGCTCATTTAGCATCATCAATCTGATCACTTCTGCTGCCTTTTATGATGAAATAATGCTGAATTTATGTGGAAATGACTGTTGTACAAAAGCTTCAGATATCTGTGGCTGGGACAGATGATGACTGAGTGCAGTCTGAAGCAGAAACGAGGTGTTAATCTGTGAACCGCATCATCAGGGGAGACCAATTTTTAGGGGGACCATTCGGTCTGCGACACCAGATCCTGATGGGTTTGACCTCCTGATGAAATCAGCCAATCAATCGCATCTTGTGCAGATTTGACGCTATTTACATCTGTCTACTTGAAAAATGCAATAAGTTGCTATAAAGTATTATGTTCCTTGCTGCCGCTGGTCCTAGGGCTTCCTGTCCTGGTCACGTTCCATCTGGACCTGAACAGCTCGCACTCGATTAACTAATCAGGTGTTTATAGTCGGGCAAAACGTTCTGTTTCCCGGATTCACATTGTTGGACACACCTTATGTAGCCAATCAGAGATGGAAAATATGCTCAAAGCATTTGCATGAAACACACTCCTCTTCGTAAACCAAGCCCACAAAATAAAAAAAGTAATAAAATCGTGAAAACAACAAGAATAAAACACTAAACAAGCTATGATACAGGAAAAATCCATTAGCTGACACTGGGCCGGCGGATTGTCAAGGTCCACCAGAAGGCCAGCAAGCTGTCAAACACAGAGCGTAAACAGAATTACAAGGAATCTTGCAAGATTCTTAATATTTAACTACTTGCACACGAACCGGGTGCCGGAAAAGTCAAGCAGGGACATTTTGAAAGGTGAAATATTTCAATTGTAAAATGGAAAACAGCTGCAAATTGACTGTGGTTTGGCTTATTGTTTAGGAGTTCAGACCTGCACAGCAGAGCAGAAAAACACTTTGCAGCAGTCACATTACAGCACAACTACAAAAACCCTGAAAAGTACATCTTCACAAATGATGATGATGAATGCAGCACAGAAAGTCTTGACGTGTGACTCTTAAAGCACTGGGCATTCTAATGTCCATAAAAGTTACATTAACTGGCGCACAACTTTCCAAACCCATTGAAGCTACTGGTTTCAGATCATCTCAGGACAATATTAAAATTAGAGCCTGACAGATGCATCGCATGGCTGATAATATCAGGCGATATCAGCCTTTCATGAACATTATTTGTTATTTTTAATGCTACGACAACTTTTATTTTACCACATAAAGAATGCAGAAAAACACGTTACCGCTTGGAAATCATGTCATTATGTTGTATATTCAGCAGAGGGCACTCCGGTAGCATTGTTTACAATGCTGACAAGTATGGCTGGGACCCCATCACTCCTTGGTCACATTAGTGACAAATGACAGAGGCAAAGCAAGCAGCAGCCTTTCATTTTCAGTCAGAATGGGCATTTTACAGTAAAAAGTGATAAGTGGTTGTTATGCTGCCAGCTAGGTGGGTCCAAAACAGACGAGAATATCTAAATCAAATCACAACAAATCAATCCATAATAAAAAGTATTGTTCCTTAATTGTACATATCCCATGTATCAAAATATGTATCACATAGTGTTATACAGTCAACATGCACGACCCGAATTCATATGTACTTTCTGCAGGGTTGTCTGGAGTTCTGACTACGTGACTCGATGCTGATAAACAATCAGAATATAACTGTTTATTTCTCCAATTTAGGGCATTCCTGTGTGGAAATGGTCGACCACATTATATCGCAATCAATCAGCAAACCAGCATCTGTTAGCCAACCAGCAGGTGGCAGATACGTCTATGGAATATTACAAAGGAAAAAATGAAAGTTGCTTTTGGGATTGATCTTTTTCATGTCACTGCATCTCAGCTCATCTCCTCCATCTGACACTAAAGTTCTATTCCAGCTGCCTCCCTCCCCTCCCCAAACCCATTACCTCATTGCCCTCCCCACACCAATCTTCCTCTTTTCCTTCCTGAACTCCTAAATTACCTGTCCGGACTCGACTGCAGACTGTGGAGGTGAGTGCACGTGCATGTTACTCTGCAGCCATACACGTCCCATCTTCCCTTCTCGTCTGATGTCCCTGGAGGTGGGAGGACGTGCGCAGGAGGTGACAAGCTAAATGTCACATTGGAGGCGCCGCTGATGGACAGTCAGGGGGGGTGAGATGTGCAAAAACCAGACGAGCATCGAGTTCTGCAAACAATGAGAATTTGCTGTGTGTGTATCTGCTGCTGAGAGAACTGTGGAAGTCACGTGCACGAACAAATCATTCCGGAGCTGGGATCCATTATTACCGCAGCCAATACGTGCCAAAATCAACCCTCCACTCTCCCCTTTTTCTGTCCAACTCCCTCCATTTTACAAGTGAACGCAGTGGAACATTATTTTTCTCAAAGCTGGACAGACTCGGGCAGATTTTATAGTCCCGTCACAGAGAAAAGTGATGGAGAAATATCTTGGACAGAGTCATAGTCAGACTAAGACTTATTTTTGTATGTAGGACTCGCTCGGCGAAAGTTTAAATCGTATACCTGATCGTTCCTGCGTCAGCGTCTCCCAATCAGCCTTGTTGCGGTTGAGTGACAGTAAAGCTTGGAAACTTTACATCACGACTCCTGATGGACTTTTCTGCTTTTGCCGCTCGATGGCTCCCTTTTGATCACGCCTGATTCCGTGGACCAAAGGAGAAAAGCGTTCCCGGAGGAGATTCACGGCGGTCGAACTCTGCATTTTAGGTCAACCGCGTGTGCTGAAGATGGCGGAGCGACCCCTCCCTAATGAGGCGTGACAATCAAAGTCACAAAACAAGAGAAATGTATCTGTGATTTGAAAATAAACCTGATGATGCAAAAACTGCCAAGCGTGCATGGTGCAGGCCGCAGCCATTTATTATTCTAAGCCCAGAAAATGAACTGAGTTTGCATGGGGGGCAAAAAGAGGCGGAGCCAAGGAGTTTACCACAGAGCAGACAGGGTTTTCTTCAAATATATGTGTGTTTTCTGCATGCAAACGGAGCGGTTGATCAAAAATAGTGTGTGAAACTTCTGTTTAAACCCTGTTTGGAGTCGCAGCAGGGTGGAGCCGCCGCACAGCGACAATTCAGTTTACCGCACAACTATTTACACAATACAGAGCAAATCTCAGGGCTAATTTTCTGGATTTAACATCACTGGGACGTTATTGTTGCAGAACATGACTCAGGTCACAGAACGTTCCAAAAACCATATATGGATTCCAAAACAACGTGCTCCTGGGAGCGAGCAGAGAAAAACAACTCTGAGTGACATTTTGCAGAGATGTTATGAAAAAACTGTATATGAAGCGATGCTTTCCAAAGCGCTGTGCCTAAATGGAGCAACAAATGCACTCCTGATGACAAATATGACATCACATCCAACATGTCATCTTTGCAGCGCACATAAAAGCCTCAACACCGGAATTTAAAGGCTCTGCCACATTATCTGCATCTAAAGTTAAAGGTTTCTATTCCAACTGCACATTCAGCAGACATCACTAAGAAGGAGACTGGTGAGGGATGCCACCAAGACAACTCTTTAGGTTTCGATGGCTGTGATTGGATAAACGAGATGCCTGGTGCAACTTTTGGCCGTTGCACCACCTGCCTCGACCTCATGGTGGAGTGGAACAGTGGAGGATTTTTAGACAAGAAATCCAATCAAGTCTAGTCCAGTTCTCTCATGTGCCTTCTGGCAAACTAAGTGCAGTTCTACATTTTGTCCAAGAAAATCCTTCTCTATGTGCAGTATAACTGACATACTAAAGTTGTATGATGCATAGTTTCTCACATCACAGAAGCCTAGAACTCCTTGAGAGTTGTCTGGGTGTCTTGGTGGCTTCCCTCACCCGTCCTTCGTGCACAGTCACTCAGATTTTAAGAATTTCCTGGTCCAGACATATTTACTATATGGTAAATATGGTATGGTATATGTATTCTTAATGAATGACATAAATGAAGTCCAAGACATATTCAGTGACTTGGAAATGTTCATGGTGGTCGATCACATGAAAGAACACTGGCTAAAAAAATGATTATTTGTATTAAAAATAATTATTAATAATAATTTATTTTGCACAATTACCTATGGCAGTGTGCATAAAAATGACTATAATTCGTCAAACGTTGTTAAACTGCTTTAATTAAAACAACAATATGTTGTTTGCTTCAACTTCATTGTGTTGGTGCAAAGAAGCAACAATACAAAAACCTGTTACTGTCCAAATACTTATGGAGTTAGCGAGTCTATACATCGAGCAAAGACAAACAGTCGGAGAATAAAACAAACTGTTTCTCCTGTTGTGTTGATGCACACGAGCACCAATCACAAAAAATCCCAATAATCCTATTTGGCAGCAATATACGAGGTCTATTAGAAAAGTATCCGACCTTATTATTTTTTTCAAAAACCATATGGATTTGAATCACGTGTGATTGCGTCAGACAAGCTTGAACCCTCGTGCACATGCGTGAGTTTTTCCATGCCTGTCGGTTGCATCATTCGCCTGTGAGCAGGCTTTGAGTGAGGAGTGGTCCAGCCTCCTCGGCGGATTTTCATTGTCAGGAAATGGTGGAATGATTTGGGCTTTTTTACCATCAGATTTTTTCAGAAACTGTTAGAGACTGGCAGCTGGAAACCATTCAAAAAATTTATCTGGCTTTCGGTGAAAATTTTACGGGCTTCACAGAGAATAAGGACTGTTACTACAGCTTTAAGGACGGCTTTAAGGATGCTCGGCACGCCGCGCTCCGTGCCGCCATCAAGAGCCACAAACCACCGGATCATTTCTAAACGGATGGCTCTGTGGAGCTGGACCGTCGTGTGCACTTTCTCTGGTTATCACAAGAGCTGGACATCAACCATTTTCGGGCAGATTTCACTTTTAACAAGAGATTTTGTCATGGAAAGCCGAGCGGAGGCTTCGCGCATCACGACCGATTTGCTGATGGAGCGAGACAAAGGAACACCTCCGTTTTGGTCTCACAGGACGGCTTTGAGATGGCGTTCAGACAGCTGTCGGTGGTTTTTCCATCGAGTGATTATCCGAGAAATTGTGGATGTGCCTGGACATGCCAGAACATGTCCCGTGAGGCTTCATCACGGCGTTGCTGTGTGCCATGTGGCACTGCCGCGACACGCGAAGCCTCCGCTCCTCTTTCCATGACAAAAACTCCTGTAACAGTGGAATGTGCCGTTCATTTCCAAACTGGATGCTGTGTTTTATCCGGGACGTCGTCTGACTAGCACAGGAATTGTGAAAAGACGTGGACATCAGCACTTTTTCGGCACATTGAGACAGACCTGCGGAGGAATTCCACACGTCGCGGCGGTGCCGCATGGCGCACAGCAACGCCGTGATGAAGCCTCACGGGACATGTTCTGGCATGTCCAGGCACATCCACAATTTCTCGGATAATCACTCGATGGAAAAACCACCGACAGCTGTCTGAACGCCATCTCAAAGCCGTCCTGTGAGACCAAACGGAGGTGTTCCTTTGTCTCGCTCCAGTAGCGAATCGGTCGTGACACACGAAGCCTCCACTCGGCTTTCCATGACAAAATCTCTTGTTAAAAGTGAAATCTGCCGGAAAATGGTTGATGTCCAGCTCTTGTGATAACCAGAGAAAGTGCACACGACGGTCCCGGCTCCACAGAGCCATCCATTTAGAAATGATCCTCTGTGAAGCCCGTAAAATTTTCACCGAAAGCCAGATAAAATTTTTGAATGGTTTCCAGCTGCCAGTCTCTAACAGTTTCTGAAAAAATTCTGATGGAAAAAAAGCCCAAATCATTCCGCCATTTCCTGACAATAAAAATCTGCTGAGGGGGCTGGACCACTCCTCACTCAAAGCCTGCTCACAGGCGAATGACGCAACCGACAGGCGTGGAAAAACTCACGCATGTGCACGAGGGTTCAAGCTTGTCTGACGCAATCACACGTGATTCAAATCCATATGGTTTTTTGAAAAATAATAAGGTCGGATACTTTCTAATAGACCTCGTAAATCGTACCAAAGTGAATTATTTTGACTGCAGCAACCAATAAAAATATTCTTCCATTTGTGCTTGAACATTGTGGTGAGTTTGCCGTTTGCTCGCATCATACTGTCATTTCTGAAAACTTAGCTTGTTCTCCCTTCCTGGTTCTTCCCTTCATACTTGTCATGTGGATGAACGGTGAGTCTGGAGTTATCCTTAAAGGGTTTGCTTTGGCAAAAGCCAGTTTCATTGAAGGTCAAAATTTTGGTTTTCCACTCAGATGTTCACTAAACTTGGCAGACATTCGGAGGTGGGCTCCAGAAATGGTCCACTCAAGGTCAGGTTTGACAAAGATCACTGGGAGCAAGGTCACTGGCGTCAAAAGGTCAATTTTTCCCACACTGATTTGCGGCAAACTTGTTACACATATGTAGGTGCGTCCTGGAATTAAGTGGGTGAGATAAGAATCGAGCAGAGGTCAAACACTGGAGTCAAGGACATTGGGGTCAAAAGGTCAGTTTTTCCCCCACATAGAGTTGTGCTAAACTTGTTACACATATGTACATGGGTCCTCGAATTGACCAGGTGGGATAAGACTCTAGCAAAGGTCAAACACTGGGGTCAATGTCATTGGGTGAAAGGTCAAAATTTACATTTTTCCCCTCCATCCACTTCATTTTGCACCATACTTGGTAGGTGGATTGTGGAATTAACCAGGTGAGATAAGAATTTAACAAAGGTCAAACACTGGGGTCACGATCATTGGGGTCAAAAGGTCAGTATTTGTTTTTCCACATCGATTTGCATCAAACTTAGCCCAAACAAGGGGTGAGCTCCAGAAATACACTGATAAGGTCAGCTAGAGCCAGAGGCTGACCTTATCAGGGTGGAGAACAATTATCTGGGTAGATGTCAAGGTCACTGGGGTCAAATGTCAAATTGCTGTAGCCCTCACTGTTTCCATGCCCACAAGTAATATTACAGATGGACAGATGCGTGGCTGTCCTCAGCACCAGTTCATCCCTGACCTCTAGTGGCCAGCTGTCACCTCTTTGATTACCGTTTCGAATTGCATGTCCCGATTTCACCAGCTCAGTACAGATACCACCCACCAACATAAACCTTCAAAATTTCAAAGCATGAATTACAACACAGATCTCATTTGATCGACATTACGTCTTTTTACAGTTGTTTAAAAAAAAATCTTTGATGAGGAAAATGAACTATTGACTGAAAATTGACTATCAAAGCAGTTTGGGTTCTAATAAATCAGAAGCAAAATATTAAATGCATCGCTTTGTTTGACCTTTCTCCAGGAGTGCAGTCATCAATATTTCAGTTTTTATTCAATTCACTTTTCAGCTCTCACACAGACGCGGATCATATTGTCCTTCCTGCATGACCTTCTCCTCGCCACCTCGTTCCCTCGACTACCTTTACAGGTTTTAGGTTTCAGAGAATTTTCTCTCTCTCTCTCTCTCTCTCTCTCTCTCTCTCTCTCTCTCTCTCTCTCTCTCTCTCTCTCTCTCTCTCTCTCTCTCTCTAAAGCCTCAACATGGCCTCTAATGGTGCAGTCACTTTCCCCTCACAGCAGCATCAAAACACAGAAAAAATAAAGAAAGCTGTACTTGCAAAACCCCAACCTCTGTTACTTACAGTTTTATTGAATGTGCTTGTTTATGTTATTGCAATATGTGGTTTCTGAATTTACAGCCTGACCATATTCTTAGATGAGCAGTGGTGGCTTTGGTGGCCACCAGGCCGAGAATCTGGAAGTGGAACAAATGAAATAACAAGCTGTTTTCAAGCTACATGCAACTTCAACCATACCTGCTCCTAATTTCCATCGTGTATGACGAGGGGGTGATGAGAATAGACAAGATTAGGAATTAACATATCAGAGGGATGATACAGATACAGAGAAACAGGGGACTGAGGTGGTTTTGACATGTGCGAAGGAGGAAGGCAGGGTAGATAGGGAGAAGGATGCTGAGGATGGAGCCACCAAGCAGGAGGAGAAGGAGGCCAAAGAGGAGGTTTAAGGATGTAGCGAGGGAGGACATACAGGTGATAGCTGCGGCAGAGGAAAATGCAGAGGGTGAGACGGAGACAGATGATCTGTTCTGGCGCCCCCTAATGGAAGAAGTCAAAAGAATAAATGACAACAAATCACCCTTTGGACATATTACCTAAAGGAGACAGAGGCAAAGCAACCAGCTGCCATTCATTTGTAATCAGAGTGGACATTTTACAGTGACGAGACAAGTGATCACTATGCGACCACTTAACCTTCACATCTTTGGAAGTGGGAGGAGCCAGAGCACCCGGATAAAACCCAGGCAAACTCCTCACAGAAAGCACCAGATCGGTAGCAATCCTGGGACCTTCTCACTGTGAGGCAACAGTTCTAACCACTAAGACACTGTACTACATAAACAGAATTGACAGATTAAAATCTTATCAATTCCGAATCTTACTCATTAGCATTCATGCAAACATGGCGGCTGTTGAACATTTGCCTTGTACACACGGATTTGGAACTTTCTCTATACAAGTTCTTTTTTCCATTTTGAAAACGTTTTCTGTAAACACAGCACCGTTTTGAGAAATATCTACGTATACACAAAACCACTGAAAAAACAAAACAAAACAAACAAAAAAATAATGCTGTACTATATATGCCAGGCCTGTATGTGGCGTTGTAATGCTCTCACTAGAAAAATGAAGAAGATGTAGCGCATGTGCATACACCTTACGCGCTGTATGCAAACATGGTAGAAGAAGACGACAACATTATCGTTTCACAAAAGTCACATTTTTTGGACACATAAACACAAAGGCAAAGATCTGTGATTAATCCACCCTGGAACCTGGTTTCAAAAAGTAGCATTTTCAGGCTCCAAAAATGCAATTTCCATGTGGAGGAAATGCTCATGCAATACTAAAACCTTTGTGAATAAGACTAAACTCGTCTCCGTGTGGACAGGCCCTTTATGTAAACAATGTCTCAAGTGAATGTAGCGCCTCCTACAGCCAGTCTGAAAAACAAACTGCACACAGTCACATGACATCTGCTCTAAAAAAATTTCACAAAATAATTGCAGCTGCATTGACGTGGTCACAAACATTGTTACTGCTATTTCCCACAATGCCTTTCAGTATTCCTTTGTCCGGCACTTCCAAATATTTACCACCTCTTCCGTCATTCCTGCAGCTCCGGAACAGACAGAATTCACCCCACCCCCACCCCCGGAGTCACTCCACGTCTGTTTTCCTTAATCTGAAAACTGTAGATGTGTCAGCATCGTGCACGCTCCCAAATGTGCAACGCACCACAAACACAACAAACAAAAACAAACAAACATCCTCCTGATTGCCAAAAACACACAAGGTCCATTCCACACACACACTCACAGTGTTTACTGTGCAGCCGGAACAATGAGGATGGACATGGCCCTGAAGGGCCCCTCCAAAAAAACATTTATGTTCCCAGTGAGTTCAAAACAATCACAGCAACGTGCACGACTGCAAGAGCCAATCAGGACGAAACAACGAGGTGTGTCAGACGTTTCACTGTTCTTCTTCATGTCCAATCAGTCATACGGTTGACAAACACAAAACAAACCATTTTTGTCTAACAAACACTCGAAAGCCCAAAGATCATCTACAAATGGACAAAACTCAACATCTGCCGTGAAATTTGCAAACTGAACTTTTTTAAATCCTGTGTCAAAGAACAACATTCAACCAGTTTGGACCCTTTTCTCAGTCAAATCAAGAAATAAGATGCTGAAGTTTTGAGAAAGTGGCTTTTTTCACTTTGACGTTTTATAAATTCAACAAATCGAACACTGAACAGATTCATCAATAAGGACCAATAATGATTACAATCAATAGTTGCAGCTCTGCAAGTGATAAACTGAAGCTGTGAATCTGACCAGTTCTCACAGGAATCGTGCATAAACAGGATCAGGACCTCCAGAGGTCACGTGCACCAATAGGTCGCACCGAGGACGTTTTTGTCTCTGCCACCTTTAAAGCTTTGCTCCGATCAACACCGTGCAGCTGCTTCGTCTTTAACGGCTCATGTGACACACCTGCTGACTAAACGTTTTCCAGACGCCAACAACAGTTCACCAGCCGCCATAAAACGCAAAGACAACGACCTCCTCCACCAGCGCCGCCTCGGATGCTGGTTCTGTCTTTCACGAGGACACAGAAGGTTGTGACGACACAAAGCAGTGAAACATTAAACATCCTCCAAAATGCCAACAGGACCAACACAGCAGGGGCTGCTGGGAGTTTTTAATGTCCCCGGGTTGACTTTGTGGATCGCTTTAGCTGTGGAATACGATGAAATGACAAATCATATGGTCAATATAAAAGTTTTTAAAAATGTCATCACAGTTTCTCAGAACCAAAGGAGACGTCTTCAGATTGACGATTTTAACTAAAAATAAAACCTCAAAATCCAAAGATAATTGTTTTAACAGTAAAAACACATTCATTTAGTCGGATTGTATATTTTAAATCAGTTTCCTCTGGATCAGCGCTGTCTGAAACTAGATTTAAAATCATATTATGAATGTAGCTTTAATGAAGGTTAAAAGTGTTTAAATGGATTTAAAAGCATTTTACCGCTTCCTCACTGTTATATAGTATTTTAAAATCAGATCTGGAAATATTTTATTAGATTAGAGTCATTTTAAACTAGAACACTCTCTACTTAAACCACTTTAAAACCTGCTTTAAGTGTTTAAATGTATTTTAAGACAGTTACTCATTGACAGATAGCACTTTATCAGCAGATTATGTCTAATTTAGGCAGATTAAAGATAATTTGAATCTTGCTTTTTTGTAGTTGTTTAGGGCCATTTAGAATCAGAGAAAAACAAAATATCTTGTTAAATATGATGAATATGGTTTAAATGCATCTTAAATACGTCTTTGACACAAAACATTTTAAAACCATAATTTAAATCACTTACAGATCCAGACATTAAACGGTTGATTAGAAGTGTTTTATATTAACCCATAAATAGCTGATATATCTCATTTAAATCCAAGTTGCTTAAAAACACTTTTAAATTGATGTACATCAGTTCAACCAGAATTCAAGTAATTTAGAGTGAGGGAACAATTAGATAGTGTTTGAACTTAAAAGTACTTTAAACTAGAAGTTTAAAGTACTTTTAAGTTCAAATAAATACTTTTAGACAATCTACTGTTGGTTTAGATTGTTTGAAGGCATTTGGATCATTGTCTCGTTAAATCTTGTTTTAAGCATTTCTGAAGCATTTTTAAAGCACTTTAAACCAGTGCATAATTGGAAGTTTAAAGCCAGTTAAATCTTGTAAATGAAAATCTACACACCGGTTTGTAAAACTTACTGATTACTTTTCTGTCATTCAACTAATTAAAGACACACTTTCTGCTTGTGATGACCAGACTTTTGTGGATCTGATTATGACCATCTCCTGGTCAAAATAAATGTTAAAAACGATTCCCAGACCTCAAACACAATCCAGCACTGGTGGATCAATCCAACACTCACTAACAACGAATCTGACTAAAATGCCAAGAAGAAGAAGAACTCGAGCCCCGTACAGCTGTATTAAGATTCTAACCATCGATAAAATGTGTTCAGCCAAATCCTCTGAGTATTTCCAAACCATCACATATGGCAACAGAGGAGGAAAACGCCGTCTTTCTGCATGCATCCAATCAACGGGAAATAGAGAATGTGAAGGGGTCATGACCTCAGGGAGAGAAGTTATCCTCCGGTCGCTACTGGGTTTCTGGTGTATAAACATTGGACTGCAAAAACATTAGTCTTATTTGAAAAGTTGACACCACTGTACCTCACTGAAGAACTATTGATGGACTGAGGCTCAGTGTGAATTTGTCCACTTTGTTTTTATGACTGTTGTTGAGTCTCATGGAGGAGAAGAGGTGGCGTAGTAAAGCCTGTCCAATGGGTGACAAAGTTTAGGGTTAGTAGGAAAATGGGTGGTAGGAGAGCAGATTGCTGATCGAGGTGAAGATTTGATGTTTCCATTTGGCTGATCAAACCTTTTAAATTAAGACAACTAACACAGGTTTACCAAAAACTTGGCTAGGTCAGGTCTGGGAGCATGGCCTGATGCCAACCTTCAATGCATCCACCACACCACAGATCCATCTTTGGTCGTGGGTGGGAACCACCCAGGCAGACAACTGGTCCATAACCCACCTACCGTAAAAAAATGGGTGTGTCGTTAGCCTCTGGGTTTCTCAAGACTGAGGCCCCTGAATGCTGGATCATGACCAGCGAAATACACCACATGTCTAAAATGTCATATCTGCCACTCCTTCACAATGCAAGCGATACTCATTGAAGTTTCGCTAACTAACTGCTCATTTGACATCAAGTCACTCCAGCAGTACCCAATGAAGAGACCTAGTACCAGGAACATCTACCATTTGCCTAGGTCACTGGTTAGCATCTAAGTCTCACAACCACACAGTAAGACTGGAAGCACCAAGTCCCTAAAGACTTGAACCTTCATCCTCCTACAAAGATATCAGTGTTTGCATATTACCAAACACCTCATGACTCCATAAGGAGTCTTCACAGGCGTCTTCCCGTCTCAAAGGTAGAGGACCCACAAACATGAACATCACTGCTGAGGTAAATGAATATTTGTACAACATTTCCACCTCACACAGATACACGTCTGATGGCCAGGCCAAGGTCATAAATGAAAGTCTGGACCTTCTGCATCAAACCTGCATGTTCTGCTAATGTTCAAGTTGACATTTGTAAACACAGAGCGTGACTTTTTTTTTAAAGTGCTTAAGAGCTAGAGCTGGTCAATAGAAGATTTATCACAATATATAATTTAATAAATGCTGCCAGTTTAGTGTGTCCTGAAAATGAGTAAAACATAAAAACAGTTGTTGATGATGAGCTGTGTCCTACAAAACGGGCCGCAGTCAGTTTGTAATCACTTAGTGGACAGCAGCACCAGAGGATGATGGCTAAGCTAAGGTAAGCAGTTAACTGTATCATCAGTCATTTTAAAACACCCACAATTATCTTCACAGAGACGCTGTCCATGCTACCAGACACTTCAACCCTTAGATAGAGACGTCTAAAGATGGAGGTTTGGAAATAATCGAATGGAAAAAAAAATCTGGGAAAGGTTTTTTGTGCATAACACAGAAGATAAAGTTACAATCTGAGCAACATTATTGAAAACATACAGTAAAGCAGTAATATAAAGAGTACTTGGAAGTTTTTAAATGAAATTATACATAAGAAAAAAATTGTTAAAGAATATCCTGCTTTTTATACAAATACTGATACAACTGTTAAAGAAAAGAAAGCTATAGCAGATCATTTTCATGGTTATTTTGTTAACATGGGCAAAAATTTAGCAAATTCTATTGTATCTTTAAACATGTGGTCTTTGGATTACAGCAATACAACTGAAACAGTTGTGGATTCAATGTTGATTAAAGGAACAGATGAAAAAGAGATTATTGACATAGTTCATAAACTTAAAGGGGAAAAAAAATCAACTGATAGTGATAACTTTGAAATATTTTTGATAAAAAATATTATTGATCATATTGTTACACCTTTATATTGTTACGCCTTTAACATATATCTGTAATTTGTCATTAATGACTGGGAAATTTCCCTTCAAAATTAAAATAGCTAAAGTGATACCATTGTTCAAATCTGGTGCGAACATGTCTTTTCAAATTATAGGCCAATCTCCCTCTTACCAGAATTTTGTAAAATTTTGGAAAAGGTATTTGTAATGATTTCTTAGCTAAACATCATATCCTTAGCAAGCAGTAATACGGTTTTAGAAAAAAAAAAATTGCACTACTTCTCTGGCAGTAATGGATTTTGCTGATCAAATTTCCAACACCATTGAGAACAGGCAATATACTGTACTAGGGGTCTTTTTGATTTACAGAAACCATTTGATAGTATTCACCATACTTTGCTATTGGACAAATTAAAGATGTGTGGTATCAGGGGATTGGCACATGACTGGATAACGACTTACTTACACAATAGGTATCAGTGTGTTTACATTGGTGGGACAAATTCTGAGTTCTTGAGCATTACATGTGGGGTGCCCCAGGGTCCAGTCCTTGGGCCATTGCTGTTTCTTTTGTACATTAATGATATATGTTTGGTTTCTTAGTCAGCAAGTTGTATTTTGTTTGCTGATGATACGACTGTGTGTTTTATAGTGGGGATTATTTGGGACAGCTCCTAGACATGATGGAGAATGAGTTCCATAAATTTAAACAGTGGTTCGATTCAAACAAATTATCACTCCATTTTGGTAAAACTAAGTGTATCATAGTTGGTAATAAGTCCAGAAACTTAAGCAGAAATGTATTACTACATGATATCGAAAATGAAATTGTAACAGATACAAAATTTCTTGGTGTTTATATTGATGATAAATTAAGCTGGAAAACGCATATTAAGTACATGTTAAATCTAAAATGCCAAAGTCATTGCAATTCTACATAAAGCACAAGACTTCCTCTCCCAACATTCTTTGGCCATTTTGTATCGTACATTATTTGTTCCATGTATGACATACTGTGTTGATGTTTGGGGAAATACATATAGAACTAATACTAATGCAATATTTCTGTTGCAAAAGAAAGCTATAAGAATTATCAGTAATAATCCATATCATGAGCCAATGAATCTGTTATTTGCTTGTTTACAAATTTAAAAATTCTGGGACTTGGTTGATTAGATCACAATACAAATTATGTATAAAGTCAAAAATAAACTTTTGCTTCTACATGTCCAGGATCTGTTTAAAATGAGGGATTCCAGCTACAATTTGAGAAACTAAAGATCCGAACTACTATAAAAAGTCATTGTGTTTCCATTAGGGCCCCTTCAGACATAGTGTGAATTTGGACGAATTGCGCATTAAGTGCGCATGAAGCAGGAATTGTATGCAAACCATGTGATTCCATAGCTGCTTCCAACACCTTGTACACCTGTTGCTACAACTATTTGCACACACCAGCAGCTGAAAGACAGAGCGTGCGCTGCGCGAGCCCATCGAACCCTCTCGCGGCAGGTGTCGGCCAAATTCCAGGTGATATGCACGAACATCTAACACCGCTCGCATGGCACTTAGAAAATGTGTGGCCATTTGCACTCTTGGCATCACAACAGTCTGCAGACAATCACTGTCGTACTCGCAGTCAAATCTGTCTAAGTGTGGCTTTGGTGTGTGTGCTCATTGAACTGACAGGAGGTGTGGCTATGACAGAAGCAGCCATGGAGATCTGTCATTCTGGACATCCCAGCTGGATAGTACTGTGTTTAGATGGACATGGACTAACAACTGACCACTGTGACATGTGTGTCTGTTTGCTGTCATCAAGTGGACAAAAATAAAAACATATATCACTGTGGCGACAGGCTGCAGCAAGCGAGCGCGCGCATGCATGGCATGCACATGGACAGGCTGCCCCCAGGTTGAAATGGATCGTCAGATCATAACACACAGCAGGCGATCTGACTGTCATGTCACTCACGTGAGCTCTGTTCCACGTGACGCGCCGATGTCCTGCGGCGTGTTGTCCACAAGACACGTGTGTCGGCAAGACGCGCGTGCGAGCCAGCAAGACGTGCGGGATGGCAGGACACACACCAGCAGATGTGGACATGAATGAGATGAGCAAACAGCTTCTCATTCTTGTGATTTCATGACTATACGTCAGTGACCATGGGTCATCTACATAGGAACAGATGAATCATATTTCTATTGCCCGCTTGATGAGAGGGAGTTAATACAATGCAATGTTTTTATATGGTGTGCTGTTTTATTTATTTATTTTTTAATATGTCCATGTGCTTCCTGATATAAGGCAGTGTTCAGCACCTTTTACAGGATGGCAATGGTAGCTCACTTGGTAAGGTTTCTGGCTGCAATCAGAGCTTTTGGAAGGCACAGGTTCGAATCTCGTGGGTGACGTGTACTTTTCAGCTGCTGGGGAAAACCTGCTGTGTTTCCGCGTGCACGGAACCGTCGCAGCATGTATTTTTTTATTTTTATATATATATATATATATATATATATATATATATATATATTCTTTATTTTTTATGGTATAAGAGGAGTGTATCTATATAAGCTTTGCTTCTACCTTCACCCTTTTGACCACAAGGGTTCAATGTATGTTGTTCTTTTATGAGTTTTGTTGTTGTCTGTGTTGTTATTCTGTGTGCTGAATAAATAAATAAAAAAAATTAAATAAAAAAAATCATTAATATAAAAGTGATTGCAATCCAAGTCAAGACCAAGAGCTTAAAAGGTCAAATGTGAGTCAAGACCAAGACAAAGTAATTTTGGAGTGGTGGAGACCAAGTCAAGAGCAAATTTTTGGAGGAGGTGAGACTGAGACATTAAAAAGTAAATTATGAAGATCATGATTAAATTAGATTTAACATCAACCCTGTTATTATTCAAAAGTGAATTTATGTCAGGAAATGGGCTCAGCAGCTCAAATGGGGTCAACTTACAATTACATGAGGCCAAAAGGTAAAAAAAAAAAAAAAAAGTATACCAAGAACATGTTGTAAATCGTGAGACAGATATTGAGCTCTTTTTGTTGCTGACATTAGAGTCTGTTAATAACTGCAGTGTGCTAAGATTTCATTTTCACAAAGTGTGACATGTTTAACGGCGTTATGTCACTCTCAGAGCAACTGCAGTGGAACTGCTTTCAATTCTGAGACAAGACAGACGAAGTGAAAAGGTGGACCAGAGACCAAGAATGAACTTCAGCCTGAGTGCTAGTACTCAGACTGAACTCCACTCTACTCCAACTGAGGAGGCGCTTAGTTAGTACTAAGCCCCTCCTCTCTCAGAAAGTCGTGGCCACGCCCTGTAGGAGACAGTTTAAATTTCACTCTCGTTCTCCTGCAACCTCAGCATTGTGTCACAGAGTTTTAAACGGGCGTCTAGTTTCAGTGGTCACTTATTGCCTGTGGAGAAGTTCACGAAGGTGTCAGAGAACCTGAGGACCACCCTGGTGTCAAAATAGCCCCCGGCTCAAAGACAAACCGGTGATGCAATCCTGCACTAAAACACTTTTTCATTGCTGCTTCAGAGACAATGAAGCAAAGTATCACGGGCCTCGACCCCAGAAACAGCAGCCTGGAATGATTTACACCTATTGTGGGGGTTTTTAAAAGTGTGGACCTCCCCCACACTTTGTGCACACTGATAAGAAGATTTCAGCTCAGAAAAGCAGCAGAGGAAAACTGATGGCTGTTCTGAAAGGATAAAGTTAAAAACGCCAAAGAGTAACATGTCCACACACACACACACACAAAGCTGTTATAAAAAATGGAATTAATGAGCAGACAAATGCAGTAAGAGGCTCTGTTTCATGTCTGGCTTGGACAGACTATTTTCTTCCACTTCAGACCTTGATCTCATCACACTTACTCCGTCCAAACGTCTCAAACAAATGCCAGTGGTTGAGTTTGTTCCCTCTCCCTGCCAAACAAATCACAACAACCAACAGTCCAGAACACAAAGCGGCTCTACGGCACCTGCAGAGACCCGAGAGCTCGGCGGTGTACTAACCTCAGCACGCTGCGTCCTCGGCTGGCTGGCGTCGGCCTCTATGGCGTATACATCCACCAGGTAGAGGTCGGAGCCTTGTTCTCGGTCCAGCTCTGCCGCCGTCTGTATCACTCCAGTGTGACGCCCGATGGTGAACAGGCGCCCTACAGCTTTCCCGCCGCTGTGCACCGCCACGATGAAATACTCCACTTTGGTGGCAGAGCCCCGCGGGCTCGAGGCATCCAGGGAGATCACGTTGGTGCCCGGCGGTTGTCCCTCTTTGAGGATGGTGATGTATTTAGGCTGGGAGAAAACCGGCCCATCGATCCCCTGCAGGATGATGGTCAGCTCTGTTCTGGAGGCCTTGCGTTCAGTGCCGTGGTCTGTAGCGGATACCGTCAGGGTGTACATGAGCTTGGACTGTACCAGCTGGGAGGCCAGGCGAATGTCCCCACTGTACCGATCCATGATGAAAGTGTCAGAGTCCCCTTCCACAAGCTCGTACTCCACCTCCCCATTTTCACCCTCGTCGGGGTCAACAGCTGCCACTGTTGTAAGGATGGAACCAATGAGAATGTTGGGCTCTGCCACCAGGGCGTTCTGGGACACGAACATGGGAATATTATCATTCTGGTCCGTGACCCATATTGTGACATTCTTCAGGGCAAAGCGGCGGAATTCTGCAGGAACAGCCTGATCGGTGGCTTTGATTGTCAGTTCAAACAGATTGGAGAACTCCCTGTCGATTTCCTTGCTGGTGTATATGAGCCCGGTGCTTGGGTCGATGCTGAAGTGGCTTCCTCTGGGAATCTGCTGGACAATGGAGTATTCTAACTGCCCGTTTATGTCTGCATCTGTGTCATGAGCTGTAATCGTCATGACAGAGGCTAGGAGGGGAAGGTTTTCAGGGATGGACTTGAAAATATCACCTGGAGAAAATATGGGAGGGTTGTCATTAAAATCTCTGACATGAATGACCACAGGAATGCATGATGAGTGGGACGGTCTGCCGTTGTCTTTTGCTGTGATGTTGAGTTTGTAAAGCGACTGAGTTTCAAAGTCAAGCTTTTTAACCAGAAAAATGCTGCCGGTGTTGGGGCTGATGCTGAAAGTGCCGTGGTTGTTTGAGGCCGTGATGCTGTACGTTATGTCAGCATTCTGGCCAGAATCGGCGTCAGTGGCGGTCACAGAGGCCACCAGCTCACCGATCCTCATGTTCTCTAGTACATCCACAGACAGTGAAGCTTTCGGGAAGGAGGGGGCGTTGTCATTCTCATCCAGGATGCTGATGCTGAGCATACAAGAGGATGACAAGGGCACAGCTCCAGCATCAACAGCTATGATTTTCAGGAAGTAGGAGGACGTAGATTCATAGTCCAACTTTCCAACTAGAGTAATCTGTCCAGAGGCATCATCAATGGTGAAGTGTCCCTCCTCATTGCCCTCAGTGATGTGATAGTAAACCAGTCCATTTTTGCTCTCGTCCACATCAGAGGCAGAGACCCGTAGCAGTTGTGTCATGTTTTGCGCCGACTCAGAGATGGAGGCCTGGTAAATGTCTTTGGTGAATTTGGGTGAGTTATCGTTGATGTCTTGAATGTAAACTTGCACTTTGGCCTGGTCTCTGAGGGGTTTAGGGAGACCCTGGTCTGATGAGACGACTGCAAAGCTGAACACTGCAGCGCCTCTTTGTCTCATGAGCAACTCGCGGTCTAACCGCAGCGTGCTGGTCAACTCCCCCGTGATTGTGTTCAACTCAAAGTTGGGCTGCGGAGTCTCAAATGAATATCTGACCTCACTGTTTGCACCAAAGTCTTTATCTTCAGCAAAAACTCGTCCGACGAGTGACCCCCTCTTCTGCTCTTCCTCAAAATGGAAGACGTAATTTGTGCTGTTGAAGAGAGGACGGTTGTCGTTTACGTCATCTAAAATCACGCTAACATTGACGCTGGCGCACAGCGGCTCCACTGCTCTGTCTGTGGCCATGATCAATAAGTTATATCGATCCTGTACCTCTCTGTCCAGCTCTGCTTTGATGTACAGCTGCCCGTCTGGAAAAATGCCGAAGACATCACCTGTATTGCCACCTGCAATGTCGTACATGATCTCGCCATTAAGGCCAGAGTCTTTGTCACTGGCCTCCACTTTAAAAAAGCGGCTGTTGACAGGCTCAGACTCCAAGATGATGACCTCATACGACAGCTGATCAAACACAGGGGAGTTGTCATTGACGTCATAAACGCTAACGATGAGTATGAGGCTGGACGTGTGTTGAGGAACCCCCATGTCCGACGCTATAACCTCAATCTCATAGGAACTCATGGTGACCTCCAGCGGCCTGGTCAGTGTGATCAGCCCGTGCTTCTCATGAATGTGGAACAGGTCACTGGGGTTTTGTTTGAGGCTGTAGACCACCATACCATTCATACCTTCATCGGGATCTGAGGCTTTAGCCTGGAATATGACGTGCCCTGTGCTCCAATTTTCAACTGCGCTGACATGCTCCATAGCGTGAATAAAATGAGGAGCATTGTCGTTTAAGTCCTTCACCGTGACATTAACGAAAGCTTCTCCTGTGATCTCCCCAGCTCTGGCTACAACTTTGAGCTGATAAAAACCCTGCTCCTCTCGGTCTATCTGACTTGATGCTGTGATCTGACCTATGTCATTTATAGCAAAAAGCCCCCTCTGATCCCCTGATGTGATTAGGTATGTGATATTTGTGTTCAGATCTACAGTGGTCGCCGACACGGTGCCTATAACCGTCTCAACAGCCACGTTCTCAAACATGACAAAACTGTAGGCTCTCTGACTAAAGACTGGAGGGTTATCCTGCATGTCTGTGACTGTTACAGTCACAATGGAGTGGGTGTGTGAGCGCAGGCCATCGCCATCTGCAGCTGTCACCTGTAGCTGGTAGGCAGTTTTTTCTTCCCTATCCAGTGGGATGAGCGTGGCGATTTTCCCCGTGTTGCTATTAATGCGGAATTTGGACGTGTCTCCAGCCGTAATTATATATTTGACTGTGCCATTTCTACCCAAATCAGGGTCTGTGGCTGAAACTGTGGTTACATAAGAGCCCGAGGGCTCGTTCTCTTTCACATTGGCAAAGTACTGCACAGGGTAGAAAACGGGCCTGTTGTCATTGATATCCTTCACGGTGATGTTGACTTTTCCAACAGAGTGCAAAGGGGGGCTGCCTGAATCTGCTGCCTGGATGTGGAGTAAGTAGGTGGCCTGATCCTCCCTGTCAAGCTCCACGGCTGTGCTTAAGTGGCCTGACACGGCGTCCAGGCGAAACAGCTCCTGGATGCCGGCTGGAGTGTCTGCATCAAACGAGAACCGGATCGTTCCATTGGCCCCGAGGTCGTCATCTGAGGCAGACAGCACCAGCAGCTCCGTGCCGGCAGGGGCGTGCTCTACCAGGGAAATGTGATATGTGCTCTGTGTAAATGTGGGCACTTGGTCGTTCACATCAGTGATGTTGACTATGAGTTTGGTGTAAGAGATTTTCGGCTGCAGCCCCTGATCTTTGGCACTAATGTTGAGAACTATTTCAGATGCTATTTCCCTATCCAGTAAGGCGGCACTGGTAACCAGACCGCTGTTTTCACTGATGGAAAACCAGCCTAAAGCATTTCCAGACACAAGGGAGTAGCGCAGGTTGGCATTCTGCCCAGAGTCACCATCTGTTGCAGAAACCCCTTTAATGTAGCTGCCTTTTGGTATGTCTTCACTGATATCTACTCTGTACAGCATTTCCTGAAATATGGGCGGGTGATCATTGATATCATTAACAAAAATAACCAGACTGGCAAAAGAGGACCTGGCCATGGGTTTGCCGTTGTCGGACACAGACACGGTCAGGTTGTAAGAGGAAATTCGCTCTCTATCCAACACACTGGCCACTTTGATCAAACTCAAATTAGGCACTGGAGAAGTGTGAACTTCAAAGTGTCTCTGCTCGTTGCCTCCTAAGATGGAAACCGATATGTTACCATTAGCTGTAGGCGAGTCAGAATCTGATACGGTCAGCAAAGCCACCACAGTGCCAATCTGTGCATTTTCATCAACAGAGGCAAATTTGGAAGTGGTGGGGAAGTAGCGAAACTTAACCACTGGGTCATTATCGTTCACATCCAACAGTTTGATGGTGGCTTCTGTCCGGCCTGACAGGGCAGGCACCCCGTTGTCCACCGCGTGTATGGTCAAAGAGTACTCTTTTTTGCTCTCATAATCCAAACCCTCTTTTATAACCACAGTACCGGCTTTGGGGTCAATTTGAAAAGGAGACCCCTCATCCAGAAAGTACCTAATCTCAGCATTGGCCCCCTCATCCTGATCTGATGCTGTGATCTCCAGAATGCTCGACCCTACTGCCGCATCCTCAAAAACACTGGCTTGGTATTGCTCTTGGTCAAAAATCGGTGGGTTGTCATTTATGTCTTGAATGGTGACATTTACTTGCAAGTAGCCAAACGTTTTGGGTTCTCCTTTGTCTTCCACCTCAACCAGAAGCTGGTAGAAGGGGGTCACCTCCCTGTCCAAGCCTCCGGTGGAAACAAGGTGCAGGAATGCCCCCTCCCCGCTAGGGTTGACTGTAATATCCAAACGGAATTTCCTCTGCTCGTTGCCTTTCACGATTCTGTAGGTGGTGTGATCAACTCCGTTACTTCCTATGTCTGAGTCTGTGGCCGTGTCCAGGATCACCTGCCGGCCGCTGCTCGCATCCTCCTTAAAGGACACCACGATGGACGCGTCCGGGAACACTGGAGAATTATCATTTATATCCAACACTATGATCCTGACCTCAGTGGGGTAGGTGGGCTGACTGGACAGCACCACCACGTTGATGACATCACTCTGCAGAATTTCTCTGTCAATCACTGACGAGGTGTAAATGACTCCCGTGGTGCCGTTAATTGCAAAAAGTCTGTGGTTCTCGCTGAAGCGGTACGTGAAGCTGGGTTTGGTTTCTATCGTGCCCACATAGGTGCCGACGGGCTGCTCCTCCAGGACCTGGAACTCTTGTCGGACTTGACTGGATGCTGAGTCCTGGGACAAAGTCCAGAGCATGAGCAAAATCAAATGCAGCCGGTCTAAACTCCTACCTGCGCGCGCCATTCTCAGTAATCCGGTCCTCCTTTTTCAGACAGAGTCCATGCCTAAGATGCATCCACTTTATTCAGCTTGGAGAAGTCGCTAAAACATGTTTAAATCCAGTAAAAAATAAAAAATAAAAAAAATTGCAAAGAAACTAAATGGGAGACGAGAACCGCGGCGCGCCTCTTCCCACGAAGTGCCCACAAGTTTATCCTGCGCAGCGCACAAATCCAGCGTAACTAAATCCTCTCTGAACGGTGTGATCAGGGAAGTCTCACTTCAGCTCTTCAGGAGGACAAACATGCTCAGGAAGGAATGCTTACAGTCCCCTATTTTTTGTATGAGAAAACAGTAACTGCCGGCTCCCTTTGTGATGCGTAAAAAGTTTATCCAAAGTCCGCTTTACGCACCGTCCCGTGGAATAACGGTGCAGGCGTTTCACTCATATTGCACTCAGGAGGAGTCCCACTAACTTGGGACAAAGCTGGGAGTTCTGCAAACTCCCTCCCATCTCTGATCTCATTGGACGGCTGCTCCGCTGCCCGCCCGCCCTTCCTGCGCTCTGCTCCGCCAACATTTGCGCAGCGCGCCGCGCTCGTGCTGGAGGCTGTCATTCAAACCTGACAGGTGAGGATGTCGTCAGAGCTCCACACGGAACTGTGGTGATGACGTCAGGATGTGAACTTCAAAAACAAACAAAAAAATAATCCCTCACATATCTAAAATCCACAAAGTGTGAGAGCTTCATGAGTAGTGTGTAGAAATCTACATGGTGCCAGTCCGAGCCGCTGTGCACATTTATTTAAATATTTAAACAAACATGAGTGAAAGTAAAACAGTCAGTTACTGATTGATCAAAGCAGATGATTGCCCATTTCAACAAAAATCTGATTTTGTGCACAAGCTGTCCATCAATAGGTTGCCAGATTTGAAATATCCAGAAGGAACAACGGCTAATTTAAATATATATATTTTTTTTACACTGAATACTTTATATCCCAAAGTCTGTAAAGGAACATAAGATGTTTGGTTCGTTTATTTTTGCTTTCTTGATTTGATGTTGCAAGGTTTCATAATTATTTTATTTAGCATGTTGAAAATTTGCTCTGCATTTTGATTTGCTTGACACAATTATGAACAATATGCTTCTTTTGTAATTTTGCTTTTTTGATAAAGCTTTGATTTTAATAACAGAATTTATTGTAATGAGTCAGATATTTGACAGCAGCAGCACTTTCATTTGCGTGATTACGTGGCGCCATCTATTGGAAAAATGCTGCAAGTTCCAGTAAACTATTTTTCCAAGTTTATCCCACATTTCTTTGGGTTTGAGCTGTAAAGTCACACACTTTTGGTGAGAAATCACACGAAGAGTTTGAGTGACAGAGTTTATTGTTCTTAGTTTTGTTTCTAACAGCAGGACCAACAAAAATTAGCCTGATTTGTTTTCAAAGGTCCAAAATTAGAAGACATCCAGTTCATATTTTATAACCTTTAAAATGGAATCATTTATTTGATTATTTGTAATCATTTGGAATCCACAAAACAGCAAAAGCATGTATGCACCTACTATTTGAGTTCATGGATGAATAATAATAACAATAAAAACACAAACTAAACAAGTAATCAGAATCAGAAGAAGTTTATTGCCATTGCCAGTGAACAGGATTCACAGACGAGGAATTTGCTTCGGTACAATGGTGCAACATTAAGAAGAGATAAAATATAACATATGTGTCAAAATAAGATAAAATCTAAGATAAAAAAAAAAAGAAATATGAAATATGAAAGGCTGTGTGCAACAGAAAAACAGAGAAACAGAAAAAACAGTGCAGTGGGAGGAGTGCAATTAAAAACCAAAGTACATTGTCTAAAGTGACCCGTGATAAAATGATAAAGTGACAGAGTTAAGGTTAAGGTGACTGAGTTATGAGGTGTTCATGAGTCTAGCGGCAGAGGGGAAGAAACTGTTCTTATGGCGGGAGGTTCTGGTCCGGATGGACCGTAGCCTCCTGCCCGAGGGGAGTGGTTTGAATAGACCGTGTGCAGGGTGAGAAGGGTCAGCTGTGATCCGACCTGCTCAGCCCAGAGTCCAAGTAAATTGACCACAAGTGTTGGGAAAGTGTAGGTACACGGACCCACAACAGGGGGCGCAAATGAACGGACAATGGAGGAAGTCAAATACAACACTTTACTGTTGTGAAAGGGCACAACAAACACAACAGATTGCAACAATAGACAAAAGGTCAAATTACAAAAGGTGTCGTGTGGGCAGGCTCGAAGATAGAAGACGTCTGTCCAAAGTAGAACCGGAACCACACGATTTCCTCCGCCACCAGACCCCGGGAACACTGGAGCCGCCAAGTCCCGAACTCCCAGGTGGCCACTGCCTCCGCGTGTCGGATCTGGTACTGCTGGCGAGGAACAAAAAACAATTAAATGTGGGCGCGTATGCACCCAGCAATTCACACGGCAGGAAAACCAACTCCACCTCTTGTTGGAAAAAGAGTCTGTTATACGATACACAAAAAGTCACAAAAGGTTACTGTCGAATAAATCTCACAGCCAGCTGAGAACGTTACCTTCCTGGTAAAGCGATATCTCGGCAAAGAGGTGGAGATGACGTCTTGCTGATATACTGATGCTGATCAGATGAGTGGTGACAGCTGTCATAGGTGATGAGTGTCAGCTGTGACAGCTGTCACCCCGGCTACTCCTGTTAGGCGGCAGCGCCCTCTGGTGCCTGGAGCCCGCACTCCAGGCAGGGTGCCCTCTGGTGGTGGTGGGCCAGCAGTACCTCCTCTTCAGCGGCCCACACAACAACAAGGGCAGGGATGTGACTATAAGATGACTTTTGGGTGTCAGTCCATCTTATTTTGGTCAAACGTTAACTTTTTGAAAAACGTTAACAGTTGAAACCTTGATGCACATTTGAGCAGCTTCTGTCGCCATCTAGTGGGCAATGTGAGCTTTTTATGGCTTCTGGTACATTTCCTACTTGTGAAACCCAAAATTCTGTTAAAAAAAGCATCTATAAATGGCAGAAATGCATGATTTGTTTTGGCAGACAGAGCTGTAACCTCACAGTATTAATGTATAAAATTTAGATTTTGAGAGTTTTACGGTTCTTCAGCTTTAAGATACCAAAGATCACCGGAAGGGCTTATGGAAGAACAGAATTTCTCCTGACAACCATAGCTTACAGCTGTGAATAACAGTTTGGCTGCATTTCTTTGATACATGAATTTCATCATGTTGGTATTTCAAACACTCCACAAGCTTGTTGGAATCATCATTTGTATTTTGGTATTTTTACTATTACACTTGATAGAGCCTTCTTTGAGTGAAATATGTGACAGCTGCAATTTTCAAAAAACAAAACCAAAAAAACCCAACCTTGACATTAATCTGACTATCCTGTGGAAGGTCATGATGCCCCAGAAGATTTGATCTTTATCATCAGACCACCACAACGAATCAGTATTTAAAATACTGCTGTGCCAGCAGTGTTTGAAAATACAATAAATTTCATCATTACTTCTTTAAAGTAATATTTGTCAAAGTAGTTAGCTTAACAGTATTTTTTCAAATACCGTTATTTCAAGAAAGTATTTTCAGTACTACAAATGGAAGTCAGTTAGTTTGTTGGCCTGATACTCCCAGGTTCTTTAGCCGATTTCCACAACACTTAGTATGTGGATGACACCAGAATTGCCTGGGGTCATTTCAAGGTTTCATTTTGGCAAAGGTTAAGGTCAAGTCATTTGATTTTCAGTCCGATTTGGGCCAAAAATGTCCCTGTCACAACTGCAGACACTGGGTGGCTGGACACAAATGCAGGACTCACAGACACAGGTATAGAAAGGCTTTATCAAAAAAAATTCAGGTACGGTACACAGATAGGCAGTTGGCATGGCAACGGTACAGGCAATCGACAGGCTGGGGTGTGGTCATTCAACAAGCAAAGTTCATAAAAACACGGCGTCACAGTGATCAGAGGGCAAAACAAAGGCTGAGTCCAAAAAACAATGCAGGATCAAACACTGACTGGCAATCAGGCAAAAGGCAAAAACAGAGCTGGGACGAAGACGGTGAAGTGCAACGAACCTAACAGTGAGGAGGTGAACATAATGGACGTAGAACAGGAAGTGATTGGAAAAAAGCACAGGTGTGGGGAGAAGTTTCAAGAAAGGGGTGTGGCTGCGTGAATCCAAGATTATACATGGTGCAAGATAGGGAGGACAACACAAGGTGGAGTGATGAAAAGACAGAGATACGTGAACATGTACCAAGAGAATGAGTGATGGAAAACACAGAGTAGACAGCATAAAGGTGAGAGACAAAGACACGAGACAGGTGCAATGATGAAGTGAGAACACAATCAGATGGGTGTGAGAGTGAACACAAACAACTGGGATGAGGGAAAACAGCACAAGAAGCAAACAGAAAGCGAGGGCAGAATAATAAATTACTAGGAACCGAACATGAACATGAAAACACAAAGAAACATTAAAGCACAACTGAAACAGGAACTGACAAAGAAAACAAAGTGGTTAAGCAAACTATAAGCAAAACAGAGACGACATGATAACAGAAAACAAAACCCGACATTAAAGCACAACAGATAATATTACAAATGAAAGGACCTAAATAAACAAGTGATACACTCATGATAAAAATGAAAACAAACTGGCAGAACAAAACTAGAACAGAACTGAACTATGGCCAAAGAATGAAAAGTAACAAAGAAACAAAGTGGCAAAACAAAATAGAACAGAGAATAAACACATGATGAAAATAAAATAACTAGTAAATCAAAGCTGGAGCAGATGGTGGAAAAATGAAAGAGGGAAAAATGGAATCGAAGTCCTGGTCAGGGCCAAATCCTGACAGACCCAGATTTGCAGGTGTAAAACAGAATATTCCTGGCGACAATCAAAGGTCAGTCATACATGTGAAGGTCAAGGTCACTGGAGTCACAGATGATATTCCATAAGGCAGTGAAGTGTGATGTCTAATGGGAAACTGTATCCTAAACAAGGCGGACACCTCTTACTGATGCTATACATACTCTACCAACCTGTCGGAGTCCTGAGGGACTTCATTGTGAAGTACTTCAAATACCAAAACACTGTATTTTTCACTCTGTTTGAACCTGGCCAGTGAAGGTTTTTGGATTCTCAACCAGCATGATTCAGTGTCGTGGTTCTGGTTCTGTAGATAAGTGAGTGAGGACTCAAGTGCAACACCACTGCATTTGTTTTCAAAATTTCTTTATAGGAAATTTGACGTGAACACGCATCGAACTCAGGCCATATATTTCTTTCTTTCTTTCGCAGCCATTTTGAGTATATGGTGGATTTTTGCCCTGTTAATTCTCATGGATTCACTTCCAAAGCTCAGTTTTCTAAAATCATAATTTCTCACAAACACAGCAATTGCCAAAGATGAATATAGTTCTCAGAGGCTTGACGAGGATTTAAATAAAGTAAAGTTACGAATTAAAACGAGGAAGTGATTGTATGTGAGAAGTGAAGCTGTTAGCATATATAATGAATAGTTATATCTGAATGATTTTCTATGCAGATGATCTGATAATTAATGAAACATTAGTGCTGCACCTGATTTGTCCTGTGAAATAGCATAACAGAGCGTGATTACAACTTTCCTACAGGTTTGGTATTTGACAATTTGTGGCTTCCATCATCAGCTCTGCAGCTGCCTGGACATGAATCGACTGATGTGATTGAATTAGAACGCAGGTTGGACTGCTGGCAGCTGTTCGACCAGTGCAGTCTGACACTGATTCACTGTTTTGGGAGCAGACGGAGCATCAAAGTAGATTAGTCATCACAGGATGCGCTAGGCTAACCTGATTAGCTTGGCTCAATCCCCAGTTCTCAGGAGGCTTTTGATATCAATGTGTGATGTTTGGGTGACCAGTGTTTTCACACACTGCCACAAATCCTAGAAGTCAACTTGACATGATGATTGAGAATAAAATTTGAAATCATCTTTCTGGCCTCGCTGTCACATCACCAAAACAGATTCTATGTTGTCTGGGTTTAACGTTGAACCTGGACTTCTTTGACTCGGAGTCAAACAATCATGAAGATGGTTTTATTTCCATTTGTGTTCTTTGAATTTTATTTTCTGTTGGTCCCTTTGGACTGCATGAAGAACACAGAACATCACCATGAAATCTGCTGAGAAAATTCACAGCCTTTGGAAAATGTAGATGCCACACAGTAAAATCACCAGTGTTAAATTAACACTGGCCGTGTTAATTTAACACGGTCAGTGTTAGTTTTAGGATCTAATGTTTATTTGTGCTCAGAAAAGTGTTCGATCATCGATGCACCTTTGCGTCAAGTGTTCAATTTGGGTTTTCAGAAGTGCACCAGATTAAAACAGCTGACAGTTCATCTTCTGTGACCTGGTAACTTTCTCTGACAATCAACGGTTTCATGGATGTGGTGGGTTAAAAAGTCCTTATAAAGTGTTGGTCATCTGTTGGAAAATGGGTGTATGACCGGCCACAGGTCATGTCACAACTATTTCAATGTGTGATGTTAACTAAATAAATAAAATAAAGGTCTTTCTGGTAGCAATTACCAAAACACACTTTGCAGTTTGCCTGTTTTGTGTGATAAATGGACACAGAATACAAAGCTGCAATCTGCTGGATCATCAATATCTCAACAAGCTACAGCAAGTAGACCAAATTGACATCTGCTTACCCAAAGAGTGGTGTCAGAAAAAAAACAAAACAACTGGTCATCATTTGATGATAACAACAACAAACAACAGCAATAATAATAAGAAGAAAAAGAATTTAAAATTTTTTAGAAACATCAACCTTTCAATGCCGCTTTTTGCCACCTCAAATAGTGCATCCAGAAAGTATTCACAGTGCCTCACTTTTTCCATATTTTATGTTACAGCCTTATTCCAAAATGGATGACATTCATTCCTCAAAATTCTACACACAATACCCCTTAATGACAATGTGAAAAAGGTTGTTTTTTTTTTTTAGATTTCTGTAAATTTCTTTAAAATAAAACATGAATAAATCACATGTACATAAATATTCACAGCCTCTGGCATGAAGCTCAAAATTGAGCTGTGTTTACACTGATCATCCTTGACATGTTTCTACAGCTTAATTTGAGTCTACCTGGGGTAAATTCAGTTGATTGTACATGATTTGGTTAAGGCACACACCTGTCTACATATAAGGTCCCACAGTTGACAGTGCATGTCAGAGCACAAACCAAGCATGAAGTTAAAGGAATTGTCCATAGACCTCTGAGACAGGATTGTCTCAAGGCACAAATCTGGGGAAGGGTACAGAAACATTTCTGCTGCTTTGAAGGTCCCATTGAGCACAGTGGCCTCCATCATCTGTAAATGGAAGAAGTTCAGATCCACCAGGACTCTTCCTAGAGCTGACCGCCTGTCAAAACTGAACGATTGGGGAGAAGGGCCTTAGGGAGGTGACCAAGAACCCAATGGTTACTCTGTCAGAGCTCCAGCATTCCTCTGTGGAGAGAGGAGAACCTTCCAGAAGGACAACCATCTCTGCAGCAAAAGACACATGAAGGACTCTCAAACCATGAGAAACAAAATTCTCTGGTCTGATGAGACAAAGATTGAACTCTTTGGTGTGAATGCCAGGCATCATATTTGGAGGAAACCAGGCACCATCCCTACAGTGAAGCATCATGCTGTTGGGATGTTTTTCAGCAGCGGGAACTGGGAGACTAGTCAGGATTGAGGGAAAGATTAATGCAGAGTTGTACAGAGACATCCTGGATGAAAACCTGCTCCAGAGTGCTCTTTACCTCAGACTGGGGTGACGGTTCATCTTTCAGCAGGACGGTGACCCCAAGCACACGGCCAAGATATCAAAGGAGTGGCTTCAGGACAACTCTGTGAATGTCCTTGAGTGGCCCAGCAAGAACCCAGACCTGAATCTGATTGAACATCTCTGGAGAGATCAGAAAATGGCTGTGCACCGACACTCCCCATCCAACCTGATGAAGCTTAAGAGGTGCTGCAAAGAGGAATGGACAAAACTGTCCAAAGATAGGTGAACCAACCTTGTGGCATCACATTCAAGAAGACTTGAGGCTGTTATTGCTGCCAAAGGTGCATCAACAAAGTACTGAGCAAAGGGTGTGAATGGTTATGTACATGTGATTTCTTAGTTTGTTATTTTTTGTTTTCCAATAAATTTGCAAAAATTTCAAAAAACACATTTTCATGTCATTATGGAGTGTTGTGAGTAGAATTTTAGGGGAAAAATAAATTTTACTCCATTTTGTAATAAGGCTGCAACATAGCAAAATGTGGAAAAACTGAAGCACTGTCAATACTTTCTGGATGCACTGTAGTATGGTGTCACAGACCGAACGGTCTGGCCCTAAAAATCAGTCCGCCTTTTGCATCTGCGCATGCATCATTTCGGACCACAGCAGCACGTCTGAGACAGAGTCTCTTCACCCAAAGCAATCAAATGGATTAATGGGATTATGACCCATCAGATGATAAAGGTAAAACCTCTTAAATCATTTTAAAGTCAGTTTTAAGAAGAAGTGAGGCCCTTTTAAGCAGAAACTCAGTGAAATTCCATCATGCTTTGAAATGTCAGATGCGCAGTGAATGCATCATCTAGCAGCTCATTAGCCGTGGCACTCTGATTGCTTCTGCAACCTTTTATTATGAAATAATGCTGAATTTATGTGGAAATTATTGTTGTACAAAAGCTTCAGCTATCTGTAGCTGAGATAGATGATGACTGGTGTGCAGTTTGAAGCAGAAACAAAGTGTTAATCTGTGACCACGTCATGAACTGCGTCATCAGGAGGGACTGATTTTTAGGGGAACCGTTCGGTTGGTGACAATGGTATAGAAGATTTACAGGTGGAAACTCACCCTCTCAAACTGTCCATGATCACCAAAATGGCTGAAATTAAACAAACAAACAAAGAAGAAGTAGTGGAGAAGTTATTTTGGAGTTACTCCTAAAAACATAAATAACTATTTTTATAGCACCAAATCAAAACAAAGTCACCCCAAGGCCCTGCACAAGGGTTAGGTCCAATCATACCACATCGGCAACAGTGGCAACAGTTCAAGAAGAAACCTAAAGTAGAACAAACTCAGAGGGGTCAGCATCTGGCCAAACAAACAACAATAAGAATGGACAAATATGCAAAACAGGAATAAGGATCCCCACAGTAAAGCCCAGCAAGCATCATGATACACAATTCATCATGAGTGATGATTAACAATGTCCAGTGACTTCAGTCCAGACATGACATGGTCAGGTAGGGATATCAGTGAAGACTTCATAGACAGCACCTCAAAACAGAGAGACAGAGCAGGAATCAGTCAGGTGGAAGAAACAACTCACAGAACATGAATTCTCGCCAGCAAAGTGATGGACAGGATGCTAATGTAGCCGCCGCCAGCTTGCCCTGTGTTTCCCTGACGGTCCCAGAATTTAGACATGATGAGATCAACTCCTGCTCCAGTTATAATTAACATAACTGAAGATGGAGGTTAAAGTACAGTACAACACTAATATATGTAATATAATAACACTAATATATATGTTTTGTGAAAGTGAGAACAGACAGTCTTTAGTCTGGATTTGTCTGGTTTAAGGTAACAGTCACATTTATCTTTGTGATGTCAGAAAGGGAGAAATGCTTTGATTCATTTTCTATACCCGTGCATTCCAATTAAGGGTCACGGGAGAGCTGGAATCTATCTAAATGGTCATTGGGCAAGAGGCTGAGTGCATCCTGGACAGGACGCCACTCTGTCGCAGGGTCACAAAGTGAGATATAAATAAATTATTTTAAAAAGCACAGTAGTGCTCATAAAATCTATCAGCGTACTTTAAAGTCAAAGTTTAGTCATAAAGATTAAATGCAGGAAACAATGAGAAGACGGAGCACTGCAGCCCTTCCTGCACCACGTCCTGTCATTGTGAAGTGCATAGAAATGGGACCTGAACGAAACCATCCAGACAAAAAAAAGGGCAATCAAGTTTGAAATTGAATAAAATGAAATATGAGCGCAGATGATGAGATGCTCTTTGTCCTTGGTTTTCAGGGTTGGCCTTGTTGTCTCATCTTCGGCAGTAAAGCCACGTTCAGAAAAAAAAAGAGGCTAAATTGGTACTTTTACAAGCAAATCATTAGTTTCATTCTCAGGCAGCGGGAGTTTGGGTTGAATAGGCCCTTAAAATGCACGCTACAAAAAGGTTATTGTGTGCCTTGAGGAGGCAGGAGCCTGCAAAACAACACCACCTCTTTTCTAATAACTGGTGCGTGAACAGCCGAGTGTTAACGCTGACATTGTCTGTCTTTGGTTAACATGCTTTTGGCTTCTAAACTGTCATCCTGGTTTTTGCCCCGCCACCCCTTGTTGCTAATGTGATGGCCTGCTGTTTCCTGGCGTGCATTGCTTCTCACCACGAGGGCCTAAATCTCAACTGGGAAAGTCTGCTGCAGGGTGCACGGACACAGGGATCGAGACAGTTTGCCCAACTTTTCCCAAATAAATCAAACGGTCTGTTGGTTTGGGACAATGAGCTAAATATATCCAGAGGTAACGACAGTGACGAGCAGCCATGTGCATGGAAATGTAATAGCTGGTAGTGTGGGGGTTCTGCCACAAGGGGTGCTGCTCTGAGCAGGTCTCACTCCTCAGTTCTGATCAAATGTTTTTGTTCACAAATTGACAGATGGATTCGTGGTTTGAAAAAGTCATCTGCATGAACTTCACTAGTGCAGCAGATAAGAGAATATTTAGAGCAGAATCCTGCAAATGGTGATACAAACATCAAATTTGGCACAAATACTCCTTAGACATTACTCTTTTGAAAAAAACAGTGGTCATTAAAAAAGTACACAGGGGTCAAAATTAAGAAATGCTCCAAACATATAGAAAACTACACCACATTATTTGCCTGATCACAAAGATTGCAAAAAGGTATAGTTTGGACTATCTATGACTGAATGTTATGGAGTTATGGGATAAAAACAGCAAAAATGGTGACAAAGGTCATCTTCAGTTTGTACAGGCGTTAAAAGTCAAAGTTTCTTCAGTTTTGGCAAAAGTGGTGCAAATTATTAGTTGAGTTAACAGGGTTTTAAAAAGGAATAGTTTGGACCATGTGTCATGCTTAGTTATCACATTACAGGATAACATATGTCACATGTCATAGAATGTGTCAGGTACAGCCCCGGCTCAGGATCTAGGTCTGAGTTTATTGCTTAATTTCGTCTGTGGTTTTTGGCCTTACTTTTCATATGTTTATACTTTGACTTTTAAGTCTCAGTTTATTGCTTTTCTTTGTGCATTCCTTAGTCACCGGTTTATTCTTTGGTTATCATTTAGTTCTGCAGTCATTCATTTATTCATGATCTTCTGTAGTAGTTATATATTCTCTCATTTTGCTTTATTTCTCTTCAGTGTCTTATTGTCATGTTGTGTTCTGTTAGTTTTGGGTTTTATTTTCTGTTATCGTTTTATCGTGTGTCATTGCTTTATTCTGTAGTCACCGGTTTTATTTCTGTTCATCACTTATTCTCTGTTTAACCAATAGTTTGTTTTGCCACTTTTATTGTATTCACTTTTGTGTATCAGCCAGTATCAGTTCCACTCTAGTTTTAGTGGAACACCTGCACCTCATCACACCCTAATTAGTCTCCTCCCTATTTAAGCCCTCACAGTTCCACAGCTCACTGCCCAATTGTTGACTTCACTTTCTCGCCTTCGTTCATGTCCTGTTGCTCTGTGGTTACTGACCTTGCTAGTTTGCTCCAACCTCTGTCTTGCTGTATCCTGAACTCTGCCTATTTTATGACTCTGCATTTGTTTTGCCTGCTTTATTCCTCTACGTCGTGTGTATGAACCCAGCCTGGTTTATGGACCATGTCCCAGCCTGTACCATGTCTGATACTTCTGTCTCTATGTCTGACTACCTGTGTACCAAATCTAATGCCTGGTTTTGAGATAAAGCATTTTATTCATCTCAACCGACCACGCCTGTGAGTCTGCATGTGTCTCCTAATGATTCCTGTGTCAAGCTGCCACAAGTCCTGACAGAATGCAACAGATGTTGACATTGTTTGACCTTTACTTTGGAGACCAAGCATTCAACACAGTCAAAACTATCCCATTTATTAATCGTATTAGTTCAACCAATAATTTGCATCAGTTTTTACCAAAATTGGAGCAACTTTAACTTTTGACCCCTCTTTGTCACCATTCTTTCTGTTTTTACCCCATAACATTCCCAGTCATAGATAGTCCAAACTGTACCTTTTTGGGGTCTTTATGATCAGACAAATAATGTGGTGTAGTTTTAAGTTTGATTGGAACATTTTAAATTTTGACCCCTGTGTCACCGGTTCAATGACCCACCTGGCTGCCTATTGAAAATTCAATTGGCCAGTCAGTTTTTTTTTTCTTTCTAAAGAGTTAATGTCTACGGTGTATTTGTGCCACATTTGGTGCTTGTATCACCATTTGAAGCATTGTTTCAGTTATCTGCTGCATTATGTATTAGGAAGGGATTAAAACCAGCTAATATTCAAATCATATTGCTTTTATTAAAGTAAAACATATTTGTGCAGATTGTCTTTCTGGTGTATTCAATTGAATATAGGTTGAAGAGGATTTGCAAATCACTGTATTTTGTTTTTATTTACATTTTACCCAATGTCCCAACTTCATTGAAACTGGGGTTGTACATCGACATATTTCAGTGTGTGCAGGCAGTAAGGTTTAAAAGTTTTATTTTCAATTTGTATTTATCCTTCATTGTTGAATTTGTTCAATAAATATCAGCACAATACAAACTGTGAAGATTAAAAAAAAAGATAGGAAACATGCAAATTGTTTTCAATAAAAATGACAGTTCACAGTCTGTCTGAAATATTCAGCTGTGACCTAAAGGTGTCAGTGTTGCATCATGGTGAAGAAAGTAAAAACTGTCATTACACAGCAGAATTTGGGAAATAGTTCTTTAAAACTGGTTTGTTTCTCTGGAGGGAAAAAAGCTTCTTCATATTAGTTAGGCTGTATGGAAAACCAAAATGTTTCTATTTATCTGCTTTTTTCATTTCTCAACCTCCATAAAGTGACACTTCTGCACTCGAGTCAACAGGGAAATTAGTTGATTTATGTTTGCAACATATTTAATGATAATTGATCACAGCTGTGGCTTTGACTGTGGAGCCTTAAAACCTGGAATGTGGTATATTTGAATGATTCATATTAAAATAATTTTAAAAACAACATTGTGTTCATATTCCACAAATGAAAATCCAACACTAAGTACAATCCCACAGTACAACCCCAAATCAGAAAAGTTGGGGCAGTATGGAAAACAGGGGCCATTTACTTTGATGGCCATGCAAACAATATGAACCTAAAATATTTCATATTTTTGTGGTCAACTTCATTTCATTACATTCATTCCTGCATTCCAGGTCGGCAACACATTCAAATAAATACAGTATATATATATATAAATAAAATTGGGAACATTGAAGCATTTACCACTTTGTAATTTTACCGTTCCTTCTCACAACACTTAAATGATATTTTAGCATTGAGGACACCAAAACTAAAGCGTTTCAGGAGTTATTTTGTCCCATTCTGCTTGAAAACATGTCTTCTGGGCTCAGTTTCATAAAACAGTCTAATCTTTTAGTCTACTAAACTTACTGAGCCGACTAAGGCTAGTTGCCCAACACTATCCATCTAATCTCTGTTTCACATCGACGGCTAAACTTCTACATTAGATTTTACTTTAGTTAACAATTTTTATGGTTATAGCAGCCTCGCAAGTGCCGTTGCCAAGAAATGCCTCTAATGCGTGACAGTTGTGTTTACGTCCGGGTTGGTCCCTCTGCTACAAACATGTCCAAGTCCAACGCAGCAAAGGAGAAGCGCTCACGACCTCAGAGTCCATAAACATCTCCAATGTATTATTCCAGCTCCGGAACACCCGCGTCCGCCGCAAGTATCTTTCTTTCGTCCTCCATGATAGCCACCTTTTTTGAGGTGAGACACTGGTTTAGTTGACTAAAATAAGATTAGCCTCGTCTGCAGCAGGCTAAAAATTTTAGTTGGGTAACGCAAAACTTTAGCCAACTAAGCTCTTTGTGCAACGACTACCGTCAAAAGATGAGTCGACTAAGTGAGTTTAGTTCACTAAAAGAGATTAGATGGTGCCAAAAGAGGCCAACAGGCCAGTGCGCCCTCTTCAGGGCAAAAAGGTGCCTGCATGGCACGGCGCCATCTGGTGGTGGGCCAGCAGTACCTCCTCTTCAGCGGCCCACACAACAGGACCCCCCCCTCAATGGGTGCCTCCCGGTGCCTGACCCGGCTTGTCCGGATGCTCCTGGTAGAACTCCGCCAGGAGGGCGGGATCCAGTATGAAGCTCCTCTTCACCCAGGAGTGTTCCTCTGGGCCATACCCCTCCCAGTCTACCAGATATTGATACCCCCGGCCCCTCCGACGGACATCCAGGAGCTTCTTTACTGTCCAAGTCGGTTCTCCGTCGATGATCCGCGCAGGAGGTGGCGTCAGTCCAGGGGAGCAGAGGTCCGATGTGTGATATGGCTTGATTCTGGAAACATGAAAAAACGGGTGGATCCGCAGTGAGGCCGGGAGTTGAAGCTTCACTGCAGCTGGGCTGATGACTTTGATGATCTTGTAAGGTCCGATGAAACGGTCGGCCAGGTTTGGGGAGTCTGTTTGCAGAGGGATGTTCTTCGTGGATAGCCAAACCTCCTGCCCAGAAGCTGGTAAGCTGGGGCTGGGGCTCGTCGGCGGTCCGCATGGTTCTTAGCCCGTGTCCGGGCCTTCAGGAGAGCAAAGCGGGCTTTCTTCCACACCTGACGGCATCTCCTGAGGTGGGCCTGGACCGAGGGCACCTCGACCTCTCCCTCGACGGCCGGAAACAACGGGGGTTGATACCCCAAACAGACCTCGAACGGGGAGAGGCCGGTAGAGGATGACACTTGGCTGTTGTGTGCGTACTCGATCCAGGCCAGGTGTTGACTCCAGGCTGTCGGGTACGCAGAAGTGACGCATCTTAAGGCTTGCTCCAGGTCCTGGTTAGCCCGCTCTGCTTAACCGTTTGTTTGTGAGTGGTACCTGGACGACAGGCTCACCATGGCCCCAAGCTCCTTACAAAAGCTCCTCCAGACACATTGTCTGTGGGGATGCCATGCAGATGCACGACGTGGTAGACCAGGAGGTCTGCAGTCTCCTGGGCAGTCTGGAGCTTCGGGAGGGCCACGAAATGGGCCGCCTTTGAGAACCGGTCCACTATCGTCAAAACGACCATCTTCCCCTGGGACGCAGGGAGGCCCGTGATGAAATCCAGTCCAATGTGGGACCAGGGGCGACAAGGCACAGGCACTGGCTGGAGGAGCCCCTTCTCCGGCTGGTGTACTGCCTTGCCCCTGGTGCAGGTGGTGCAAGCCCGGATGTAGTCCCGTGTGTCCGCTTCTACTGATGGCCACGAGAACTGCTGCCAGACCACTGCCACAGTCCTTCGCACACCCGGATGGCAGGAGAGCTTGGAACCGTGACAGAAGTCCAATACAGCAGTCCATGCGTCAGGTGGCATGTACAGCCGGTTCGATGGTCCACCTCCCGGATCTGGGTGTCGGGTCAGGGCCTCCCTGATGACTCCCTCCACATCCCACGTGAGGGTACCGACGGACTCCGGCAAGATGGTGTCCGGTGGGTCCAACAGCCTGGTTTTGGTCTCCTCTTCATGCACCCGGGACAGTGCGACGGACCAGACGTTCTTAGTCCTGGGGCAATAGGTGATCTTGAAGTTGAACCTACCAAAAAACAATGACCACTGGGCCTGCCTGGGGTTCAGCTGCTTAGCAGTCTGGATGTATTCCAGGTTCCGGTGGTCAGTAAGAACCACGAACGGGACCACAGCTCCCTCCAACAGATGTCTCCACTCCTCAAGGGCCTCTTTCACAGCCAGGAGTTCCCGATTGCCAACATCATAGTTCCGTTCAGCGGGGGTTAACCTGCGGGAGAAGTAAGCACAGGGGTGGAGAACACTGTCGGACTCCCTGCTCTGGGACAACACGGCTCCTATCCCTGAGTCAGAGGCATCCACTTCAACAGTAAACTGGCAGCAAGGATCACCAGAACTGGTGCAGTCGAAAACCGGTGTTTCAACTCCCTAAACGCGGCTTCGCACCAATCCGACCAGGTGAAGGGGACTTTGGTGGAGGTCAGGGCTGTAAGGGGGCTAACTACCTGACTGTAGCCCTCAATAAACCTCCTGTAAAAATTGGCGAACCCTAGGAACTGTTGAAGCTTCCTACGATTTACCGGTTCGGGCCAATCTCTCACCGCAGCTACCTTAGCCGGATCGGGTGTGATGGAGTTGGAGGAGATAATGAACCCCAAGAAGGACAGAGAGGTGCGATGGAACTCGCACTTCTCGGCCTTCACAAACAACCGGTTCTCCAATAACAACTGAAGGACCTGACAGACATGCCTAACATGAGTCTCAGAGTCCTGTGAGAAGATGAGGATATCGTCTAGGTATACAAAGATGAATCGGTGCAGGAAATCCCACAGAATGTCGTTAACCAAAGCCTGGAACGTCGCGGGGGCGTTGGTGAGGCCGAACGGCATGACCAGGTACTTAAAGTGCCCTAAGGGGGTGTTAAATGTCGTCTTTCATTCGTCTCCCTTCCTTATGCTGCGTTTACACATAACGACGACAAGTCACGAATGCCACGAAGTACACATTCTTGGCTGCTGATCACGAATGTGATTATTCGGGGCAGAGGCGTCAGGCGTCCTCAGGAACTGCTGCAACCTGTTACCACACCTTACAATTAATGGCACATGTTACCGGAGAATTATCAGGAACCATTACGCACGGTCAAGAATAGTGTTCCGCGTTGTTACGTGCTATTGCGCGTAACAGTGCATCGTTAAGTTCTGTCACATTGTGAACGAGGTGAATTGTCTCCACACACACACCCATATTCATCCAACCGAATTCAGATCGCTCCAGTTTTTCAGAATAACTTTGTGATTGCATGCGTAGTTGGGCTCTGTGCCATGGAGTGGCGCAGAGAGGAGGAGGAGGACAGCGCCAGATGTGTGGCTTCATGCGGCTCTCGTCTGGCGCATTTTCCCAAACATCAGGCACATGCAGCAGGTGCAACACCTGCAGGAGCGTGCTGAAGAGCACTGAAATTTGACTTTTAGCTGACTTGGTGTCAGCAATCAAACTGAATGTTGTGCAGCAGGGTTTAATTGTGCGCACGCTTCTTCCTCCACCGGACTGGAGGAGGTGCAGAGATGTCGGGCAGCACGTGAGTCTCCTCTCACTCCTCTGGTTGCTCTGACTCATTCTCCCACTCATCAGGCTGAAACAACCAGATAATTTCCAAAGTGAAGGCTTTGTTGATCCGGGACGTCATCTGACTTCCACAGAAATGGCAGAAGACGTGGACATCACCAATTTTTTGACACATTCCACTGTTACAGGAGTTTTTGTCATGGAAAGAGAAGCGGAGGGATGCGCCACGGAGCCGCTCATGGCGCGGACAAAAGCACCTCCGTGTTGGTCTCACAGGACGGCATTCAGATGGCTTTCAGACGGCTTTCGGTGGCTTTTCAGTCGTGTGACTATCCGAGAACTTGTGAATGAGCTGGACATGCCAGGACATGTCCTGTGAGGCTTCATCACGGCGTTGCTTTGCGCCATGCGTCTCCATCCCGACGCGCAAATTTCTCCGCTCCTCTTTCCATGACAAAAACTCCTGTAACAGTGGAATGTGCCGTTCATTTCCAAAGTGAAGGCTTTGTTGATCCGGGACGTCGTCTGACTTCCACAGAAATTGCAGAAGACGTGGACATCAGCAATTTTTCGGCACATTGAGACAGACGTGCAGAGAAATTCGCGCGTCGAGACGGAGCTGCATGGCGCAAAGCAATGCCATTTCTGTGGAAGTCAGACGACGTCCCGGATCAACAAAGCCTGCACTTTGGAAATGATCTGGTTGTTTCAGCGGGGTTTCAGCCTGTCGATCGGCGTTCGGAGTGCGCCGCGCTCTCACACGCTGTGGGCAGTCTTTAAACCGGCTGGAGCACTCCTTAATTTGTGTAATCCCCATAAAATAGTCCCTGAAAGCCATCTGAATTTTCCGAATGGTGTCTACCTGGAGGTCTCTCACAGTTTCTGGAAAAATTTGATGCAGCAAAGCTCCAAATCGTTCAGACATTTTATTCGCAATAAAAATCCGACGAGAGGGGTGGACCACTGCTCACACACAGCCTGCTCACAGGCAAATGATGCAACCGACAGGCGTGAAAAAACTCATGCATGCGCATGAAGGTTCAAACTTGGCTGATGCAATCACACGTGATTCAAATCATATGGTTTTTGCAAAAAATAAAAAGGTCGGATACTTTTCTAACAGACCCCGTGTATATATATATATAGGAAGTGTTACAGGACAAGTTTGAACATGCCCAGCTGTTAAACAGTTTCTCGGATACTCACTCGACTGAAAACCATCGAAAGCCGCCTGAATTTTACGAATGGTTATCAACACGGAGATGTTTCTCTGTGGCGCCGGGCCATGAGCGGCTGCCTGCCGACGCGCGAATCCGTCCGCACGTCTTTCATTACAAAATCTCCTTTAACAGTGGAATGTCCGGATAAACTGCTGATCCCGACCTCTTCTGAAACTTCTCTGTTCTCTCACGACGTCCTGGGTCAACAGAGGCTTAAATTTGGAAGTTTTCAGCTCAAAACAGGCTGACGGCGGCTCGGAGCGCGGCGCGCCCTCCGGCTCCGTGGGTTGACCTTAAAGCGACAGTAACATGCCATAATCTCTCATCAGCCCTTAAAATTTTCACCGAAAACCAGGTGAATTTCTCGAATGGTGTCCACTCGGATGTGCCTTACAGTTTCTGAAAAAATTTTGATCAAGCAAAGTGGCAGTCTCTGAGCCATTCCTAAACAACGAAAAAATAGACAGGAGGGGTGGACCACTCCTCACTCAAAGCCTGCCCACAGGCGAATGACGCAACCGACAGGCGTGAAAAAACTCATGCATGCGCACGAGGGTTCAAGCTTGTCTGATGTAATCGCATGTGATTCAAATCCATATAGTTTTTGAAAAAAATAAAAAGGTCGGTTTCTTTTCTAATAGACCACGTATATATATATATATATATATATATATATATATATATATATATATATATATATATATATATATATATATATATGTGTGTGTGTGTGTGTTTGTGTATGTGTGTATATATATATATATATATATATATATATATATATATATATATATATATATATATATATATATATATATATATATCCATCCATCCATTTTCTTCCGCTTTATCCGGAGTCGAGTCGCGGGGGCAGCAGCTCAAGCAAAGCCGCCCAGACCTCCCGATCCACACACACCTCCCCCAGCTCCTCCGTGGAAGGCGTTCCCAAGCCAGCCGAGAGATGTAGTCCCTCCAGCGTGTCCTGGGTCTTCCCTGGGGCCTCCTCCCAATGGGACGTGCCCGGAACACCTCTCCGGCGCGGCATCCAGGGGGCATCCGGAAAAGATGCCTGAGCCACCTCAACTGACTCCTTTCGACATGGAGGAGCAGCGGCTCGACTTCGAGCTCCTCCCGAGTGACCGAGCTCCTCACCCTATCTCTAATGGAGCGCCCAGCCACCCTGCGGAGGAAACTCATCTCGGCCGCTTGTACTCGCGATCTCGTTCTTTCGGTCATGAGCCAAATCTCATGACCATAGGTGAGGATCGGAATGTAGATCGATCGGTAAATCGAGAGCTTTGCCCCCCTACTCAGGTCTCTCTTCACCATGACGGCCCGATACAGCGACCGCATCACTGCAGATGCTGCACCAATCCGTCTATCGATCTCACGCTCCATCCGTCCCTCATTCGTGAACAAGACCCCGAGATACTCAAACTCCTCCTCTTGAGGCAAGGACACTCCACATATATATATATATATATATATATATATATATATATATATATATATATATATATATATATATGTGTGTGTGTATATATATGTATGTATATGTGTGTGTGTGTGTGTGTGTGTGTGTGTGTGTGTATATATATATATGTGTGTGTGTGTGTGTGTATATATGTATATGAGGTCTGGCAATAAAGTAACGGTCCTTTTTATTTTCTTCAAAAACTATATGGATTTCATTCATATGTTTCAAACTTGTCCTCTGACATGCCAAAACGGAGGTGTTCCTTTGTCTTGCTTCCAAAGCGAATCGGTCGTGACGCGCGAAGCCTCCGCACGGCTTTCCATGACAAAATCTCTTGTTAAAAGTGAAATCTGCCGGAAAATGGCTGATGTCCAGCTCTTGTGATAACCAGAGAAAGCGCACACGACGGTCTCGTATCCACAGAGCCATCCGTTTAGAAATGGTCCGGTGGCTTGTGCTGCGTCGTCGCAGCTCGGAGCGTGGCGTGCTGAGCGTCCTTAAAGGGGTCCTTAAAGCTGTAATAACAGACCTTATTCTCTGTGAAGCCCATAAAATTTTCACCAAAAGCCAGATAAATTTTTCGAATGGTTTCCAGGTGCCTTTTTCCACTGAGTCACACCTCGGTGCAGGTGTCTTTTTCCGAGTGAAGAACACAGTTATGGGTAGTTGTTGGCGCTCTTTTTTCTTCTGGGCGAGAAGATTCTTATAAACAGACACAGAGAACACAGTGCGCGTACTCTCCCTTCGCGGTGCCGTGACCGGCCTGCTTCATGAGGACGCAGAACACAATGCGCTGTAAAACAACAACAAAAAAAAAGCATGTAAAATTGGACTAAAAAAATCTGTGAAACTGCAAGGACGCGAAAGGTGAACCGTGTTATAGCGAGGGACCACTGTGTATATATATATATATATATATATATATATATGTATATATATATATATATATATATATATGTATGTGTATATATATGTATGTATTATTGCTTCCATCCATCCATTTCTTCCCTATTTATTTTCTTTACCGTTTGACTTTTTAAAATAAATAAATTAAAGTGTTGATCATCATCCTGCTCGGGGTTCAGCGACGTCTCGCTCGGTATCACACTGGGAAGCCGCGTGTGCGCTGCAAATTCAGCATGGCCATTAAAATTCTTTATGTTTAACAGGGAAACACTGAAGTTTTAATGCAGTTTCTAACCACAACAGCATTAGCAATGTGCTATGAAGCAGAAATGAAACAGTTTAAGCATTAATAGACACAGATGGGCTCTTACAGTCGACATGACCAACAGAAACACAAACTGCAAACAAACCGCTCTGTTGATGTGGCGGATGGAGACGAGAAAATGGAGAAGGCCGATCCTGTGAGACGAGTGTGAAACTTTACACGGAGGCTGCAGAGGAGTGAGGAGGACAGTGACAAATTGCAGCGACTGGAGTGTGCTGCTGTTCATTAGACCCCTTATCCCATTTCACAGCTGCACTGGACCTTCTTTTTGGACGGAGGAACTCCTGACGCTGGTGCAGGAGACAGTTATACACAGGACCTTTTGGCACTTTCCACTGCAGGAACCTGATTTGTCAAGGTGCAATGTGTGTTTCCAATGGAAGACCTAAAACATGGGGGTCTTTAACGCCCTGCCACCCCAGACTTGTGTTTTTCATGGTACAACAAGGAACTGCAGGGGGTGGAGCGTGTAGAAGTGAACAGCAGTGACGCATAAAGTCGATATGTAAGGAGGTTTTCACCAACAAAATGCAGAAAACCACACTTTAATACTCTGTTGCTTTTGCCTGAACAAACTTATATTTGGGAAATAAGAGCTGAAATAAATAAATAAATAAATATATATATATATATATATATATATATATATATATACAGTGAGGAAAATAAGTATTTGAACAACCTGCGATTTTGCAAGTTCTCCCACTTAGAAATCATGGAGGGGTCTGAAATTTACATCTTAGGTGCATGTCCACTGTGAGAGACATGATCAAAAAAAAAAAAATAAAAAATCCAGAAATCACAATGTATGATTTTTTTTAATAATTTATTTGTATGTTACTGCTGCAAATAAGTATTTGAACACCTGTGAAAATCAATGTTAATATTTGGTACAGTAGCCTTTGTTTGCAATTACAGAGGTCAAATGTTTCCTGTAGTTTTTCACCAGGTTTTCACACACTGCAGCAGGGATTTTGGTCCACTCCTCCATACAGATCTTCTCTAGATCTTTCAGGTTTGGAGTTTCAGCTCCCTCCAAAGATTTTCTATTGAGTTCAGGTCTGGAGACTGGCCAGGCCACTCCAGGACCTTGAAATACTTCTTACGGAGGCCCTCCTTAGTTGCCCTGGGTGTGTGTTTGGGGTCATTGACATGCTGGAAGACCCAGCCATGACCCATCTTCAATGCTCTTACTGAGGGAAGGAGGTTGTTTGCCAAAATCTCGCAATACATGACCCCATCCATCCTCCCTTCAATACGGTGCAGTCGTCCTGTCCCCTTTGCAGAAGAGCACCCCCAGAGTATGATGTTTCCACCCCCATGCTTCACGGTTGGGATGGTTTTCTTGGGGTTGTTCTCATCCTCTAAACATGGTAAGTGGAGTTGATTCCAAAAAGCTCTATTCTGGTCTCATCTGACCACATGACCTTCTCCCATGCCTCCTCTGGATCATCCAGATGGTCACTGGTGAACTTCAAATGGGCCTGGACATGTGCTGACTTGAGCAGGGAGACCTTGCTGCCCATGACAGCATCATGTGTTACTAATGTAATCTTTGTGACTGTGGTCCCAGCTCTCTTCAGGTCATTGACCAGGTCCTCCTGTGTAGTTCTGAGCTTTCTCAGAATCATCCTTACCCCACAAAGTGAGATCTTGCATGGAATCCCAGACCGAGGGAGATTGACAGTCATCTTGTGTTTCTTCCACTTTCTAATAAATAATCCTAACAGTTGTTGTCTTCTACCAAGCTGCTTACCTGTTGTCCTGTAGTCCTTAGACAGCTCTTTGGTCTTGGCTATGGTGGACAGGTTGGAGTGTGATTGACTGAGTGTGTGAACAGGTGTCTTTTATAAAGGTAACAAGTTCAAACAGGTGCAATTAATACAGGTAAAGAGTGCAGAATAAGAGGGCTTCTTAAAGAAAAATGTCTGTATGAGCCAGAATTCTTGCTGGTTGGTAGTGGTTCAAATACTTATTAATAAGTAAGTAATATACACATAAATTATTAAAAAAAAATCATACATTGTGATTTTCAGATTTGTTTTTTTAGATTATGTCTCTCACAGTGGACATGCACCTAAGATGAAAATTTCAGACCCCTCCATGATTTCTAAGTGGGAGAACTTGCAAAATTGCAGGATGTTCAAATACTTATTTTCCTTACTGTGTGTGTGTATATATATATATATATATATATATATATATATATATATATATATATATATATATATATATATATATATATATATACGAGGTCTGTTAGAAAAGTATCCGACCTTTTTATTTTTTTCAAAAACCTGATGGATTTGAATCACGTGTGCTTGCATGAGCCAACCTTGAACCTTCGTGCGCAGTTTTTTCACGCCTTTCGATTGCGTCATTTGATTGTAAGCAGCCTTTGTGTGAGGATGGGTGTAGTCGCTCCTCTTTTTTTCTTTGCAAGGAAATGGCGGAATGACTGGAGCAGCGCGACTGCATCAAATTTTGCCAGAAACTGGGCGACAGCCAAGTGGAAACCATTCGAATTATTCAGACGGCTTATGGTGATGATCTTCTGGGCATCACACAGATTAAGGAGCGGTACAACTGGTTTAAAGACGGCCGCACGTGGAGAGCGAACCACGCTCCAGTCGGCCATCAACATGCTGAAATGACCGGATCATTTCCAAAGTGAACTCTGTGGTGATGCGGGACCGTCGTGTGACTATCCGAGAAACTGTGGAAGAGGTCGACATCAGCACTTTTTTCGGCACATTCCACTGTGACAGAAGATTTTGCCATGAAAAGAGTTGCAGCGAAATTCATCGGCACGAAGCTGATGGCGCAGCAAAAGCGCCTTCGTGTTGAAGCCTCACAGGACATGTTGTGACATGCCCAGCTCTTCCACAATTTCTCGGATAGTCACACGACTGAAAAGCCACCGACAGCCGTCTGAATCTTCCGAATGGCATGTCACAACATGTCCGTTGTGCAGCCGTCTTTAAACCAGTTGTACTGCTCCTTAATCTGTGTGGTGCCCATAGGATCCCTCAAATCTTGCGACATCTGTGGCATTGTGCTGTGTGATAAAACTGCACCTTTCAGAGTGGTTTTCAGAGTTTTATTGTGGACAGTCTAAGGCACACCTGTGCACTAATCATGGTGTCTAATCAGCATCTTGGTATGGCACACCTGTGAGGTGGGATGGATTATCTCAGCAAAGGAGAAGTGCTCACTATCACAGATTTAGACTGGTTTGTGAGCAATGTTTGAGGGAAATGGTGATATTGTGTATGTGGAAAAAGTTTTAGATCTATGAGTTCATCTCATACAAAATGGGAGCAAAACCAAAAGTGTTGCGTTTATATTTTTGTTGAGTGTAGTAACTTCAGATATATATGTTTGTAATATGCTACAGTTTCAAACACTTGGTGAAATCTGAAAAAAAAGGCTTTGATGTGTAGGTTAGCTTGGAATGGCTGATCTCTGTAATTTATGTTTGTAGCATGGCCCAAGCAGAGGGTGACCCCTTTGATTCTGGTCTGCTTGAGGTTTCTTCCTCAAAGGAAGTTGTTCCTTACCACTGCTGCTCTGGGGGTTAGTAAGGTTAAACCTTACTTGTGTGAAACACATTGAGGCAACTCTGTTGTGATTTGGTGCGATATAAATGAAAAAATAAATTGAAATTGAAATCTCGATTCCAAAAATGCAGGAAATTGACCTGATTTACTAAAATAGCAGGCAAAATTGGTATTTCTCACTATTTCGATAACAGTCAAAAGTTTAGACACATTTTCCAAAATTTTGACTAGTTTGGACACATTGCTGTATGTACAAGTCCCATTACACAAATGTTTATGCACATGGACACAATGCTGCAGCCAGCCCAGTGTCACATTTTTTTCGTCCTCCCGTCACGAAATGAGTCAAATTTTCGTGACTTTTTTTAAACTCACTATTACTAACCCTACTCCTTCCCCTAACCATAACCACCCCTGACCCCCCCCCCCCCCCCCCACTTCACTTTTAATTTCGCGCAGCCATCACGGAATGAATGAGAATTAATTTGTGCTGCCGTGACGAAAATGAGGCGCTTTTTGTCACAATATCATGAACCAATAAATTAATGTATATTTCACGCTCCTGAATCCCGACATGCCGTGAGACTGGGTGACTGGGTTGCTACATCATATAATCTATGCGATACTTTTTTTTTTTTTACCAGTTTTCCACAAAGCTAAAATGTATCTGTTTATATCTCACAACTGTCTTCTGTCAAGGAGATATATTAACTACCTCTGCACAAATTACATCCGACTGTTAACTATTTTGGATCCTGATGCATCCTAATGTCACAAAAACATGGTCAAAAATGTTAAGATAGCTCAAAATGTTCTGTAGTTCTACTTTTAACACCGCTTATACCTAATGTCAAGCCACGATTGGGTATCCGATTATGTTTTGCACCTAAAACATTGCCAGTCAGCCTTTATACATCGGCAATAGGAGACTAGCTAAATGTTCTAAATAACTGTACTTGTCCTTTTAAAGGAGACCTGCATTGAAAAAAATGCAGTCAGATTTTTTGAACAAAAAATGACTTACATTTATACATGAGATCCTTCTGAATGTAGTAAAGTAAATCTGCAAGCCCAGATCTGTCATTCAACGGAGAAATCTTCATTTGAAAATGACAAATTTACAGCTAACATTTAGCCCTGCGCAAATTGTCCCTCTCATCATGGACGCTGCCAAGACGTCACGGACAAGACCCTCTCCCAGCATGCATTGCGCCAGTTGTAATTAGTGGATTTACATCAGTTTGCATCGCTTACCTTTTTGTCTTATACGGAAGGATCGACGGTTTTTTAAAACTTCATATTGTCTTGCGGTACGTTTGGTGAGTACACATTTCTTTTATTTGTGCTTGAAAATTATTTTGGGGGACTTTTTCATACGCCCGTTTGATTGAGTGGTGTCGCAATGAAAATTTACTGTCTTTCGCCTCCGGTACTATCGCAGGATATGGAGGCGAAACCCACAAAGAATCCCAGTCATTAAAAATATATAAACCTCTCTCAGCGTCCATGGAGCTCTGGGGCTCTGATTGCAGAGACGTGCGGTGCTGTGGATTTTGCAACAGGTGTACCACCGCTTCACATTAAAGCAGTGAGCGTAATCTCAGGACTTGTGCCAAGTGTGCTGCAGCTCCATTCAGTAGACAGAGAGGTGATGCCGGTGTTGTGCGCTGAATCTGGCACAACACCAGCTGCAAAGCAGACACGGGCGATGTGAGTGGCCCGCGTCGGCAGTTAACGAGCTCGTTAACGAGCCCGCAGACTTAATAAGCGCAGCGGAGGCAGAGAGCGGGAGAGGAAGAACGGCGCCCGCTGTCGATGTCGTTGCTGATCTGAGCACACAGATCTGTATCTCACATTCATTGTAGCTTACTTTTGGATGTTGAAACCAGGACGTGTATAAGTAACATTACTAACAGATAAAATCAATTTCAATGCGGGATCGGACTGAAGGCAGGAGCGCGTCGTCTTGTCCCTGACGTCATGGAAATGATACGGCTGTACAAACTGTTTTCACAGAGGGCTAAATTTTAGCTGCAAATTTGTCATTTTTAAACGAAGATTTCGCCGCTGAAATTTGGGCTTACAGATTTACTTTACTGCATTCACAAGGGTCTTATAAATACATATCAGCTATTTCTTTCTGAAATCTGACCACATTTATTTCAATGCAGGTCTACTTTAAAGAGTATCCTTACAGTCATATAAGGATACAGTATTATTTGTTGCTAGGATCTTGTACTTTTGTCTCATGCTACACATGTAATGTGCCACTACTTATAGGAAATTACTGAGGAGAATGCAAGTTTCTTCGTGCCATTTGAAGTTCTAAACCTGTTGACATTCTTTCCTGCAGGTGCAAGCACACATCAACAGTTTTCTGCTCATTGCTGCAATGCCACTCCGGCAACATTTCTAAAGCTGTAAAGATGTATATCATATCGTAAGCTTTTTCCCTCATCACAAATAAAAGGTAATGGCTTGGCAAAACCCAAAATGAAGGTATTACGTACCACATCAGCAGAGGTGCCGTTTTCTAAACCATGAAAATATTCCAATTGTAGAAAGCTGTACTTGGGAGAGTTTATGATGCTGGTTTAATGACATGGGCTAAATTAGGAGGTCTAAATGGCACACTGGGTTTGATGTCAGACTGATGGCTTCCTGGGTTAAGCACTCGCGAGAATCATCGGGTAATTTACTTGAGCGAGGCCCGACTACCCTTCCAGATAAGTTCATGTTTGAATTATTCTCAGGGGTGTTGCAGAGCTTTTTATAGCGTGAAGGATCATTGCATTTTGTCTTGATTTCCAATAGAATTTCCTCCAGGACAGGGCTTGAATGCTAAAAACCACCTGAAAAATGAAATAATCTGCACTAAACTGCACAAAGCTTTCTTGCAATTAAGTTTGAATACTCAGTTTGTTGGAAAGCGTAGCACTGTTGAGGCTGACATGGAGGATTGTTGTTGTGACTATGTAACCTTTTCCTGCCCTTACATCACCAGTCACTGCTTAATTACTAACACTTTGTATGATCTTGACTAAATTAGCAAAGGTGCGCCTGGAAAAATGATTTTCTTATAATTAGTGAACAAAAAACCTTTTTTAGTCATACAAAGTGACTTTTTCATATGATGAGAACATCCAAGCTGTTCATTTAGTCAAGCGGTGTCAAGCATGGTTCTCAATGTGCTTTTATGCTGGGTCGTGCAAAAATGGCTAAAATATCAAAGTTTACATTGCTAAGCAACGTTTCATTTGACAAACAAAGCCCCTCTAATTGCCACCTTTGGTCACCAGTGACCAAATTCACTAACTGCTAATTAGCAAAGCTCAAGTTTTTGTTAGCGGATTAGCTTTTCAGCTAACTTTGAAAACCATCAGCAGACCAGTTACCTTCCACTAAATTTAGTTCTGCTAACTTTCAGTCTGCTAACATGTTTGTTGCTGGTAAAGTGAATAAGTTTAACAGTCCAAAATGTTTGTAAACCCTAAAATCATACATGTTAGTTCCTGTTTATGAACGCAGAGAGCTACCTAGCTAACACTTAAAGTTCACAGGTCAAAGCACACAAGCCCTGCTGTTGTTGCAAGATAGAGCCGAAAGAAGTTACACTGTGGACACTCGGTAAGCAGCTTAAAAGTCAGTAATTTTATTTTTTTTTTTTCGTGCATTTGTTTTGTGTTTGTGAATGCAATATGGATGAGCCATAGTGCTGTTAACAATTTTGTAACTATATAAACTGTGACTTCTAGTACTGCAATTTACTGCTTTTGATAAAGATGAAGTTTGGCGTCTTATTTTTTATTTATTGATTTTTCATGCATTAATTTTGTGTTTTGTGATCGTTTGAGTGTCCAGCAGCCCATGCGGTGCTTCTGCTCGAAACTGGCTTATCAGTAGCCAACAGTGTAATCCGATGTGGCGTGACCGAGTCAATACCAAAAGTTAGCGTCTAGCGGTAACTTCCACTAAATTTTTTAGCGGTTTAGCGTTATAAAAGTTAACTTTTCAGTTAGCAGTTTAATGGTTATCAAAGCTAACTTTTTGTTTGGCTTTGCCCACCACTACATGAACGTCACCCCTAAGATAAGTTAACGTCTCTACAAGTATGACCTTTTGACTATATACAAACAGTCGAGCCCCTGTGGCTTCTCGAGTCGGCTAACTTTGTTACTTGGCAATTTAGCTGACATGAAAACAAGCTTGTTGATTGCAATCAAAAAATCTAATCAAACTGAGCTACACCATGCTGACCATGAAACATACATAAAGCTAAAGCGATTATCTAGCTGTATTGCTTTTAAGAACTTAATATATAAAGGTAACTGAATCCAAAGTAAATAAATAAAACCAAACTGGATAAATGTAATCAAAAAGCTAATAGAACTAAAGTAAATGAATAAAATCTAACTGGATAAATATGACCAAAAAGCTAATAGAACGTAAACGACTAACTGAAGTTAAATCAAACTTAATTTAAAACTGCCAAATCTGAACAAGTTTAACACAAATCTAACTAAACATAAAGCTATCTGAATGTTAGCGCAATATTTTTCCATTTTAGATTTAGTTAGCTTAAGTAGATATAAAGGGTCCAATAGCCATTTTACAGCTTTGTAAAACTCCTTTTACAGGCTCTGCTTACGTGTCGCCAGTAAGGCTCAATTTGCGACCATATAACCAGCATGAACATCTGCAAATCATCAGTCACAACAGGGTTATTCCCTAAATGTGAAACTGAAGATACAGCTAATTAAAAAGCTAATTGTATCTTCAAGTGAATCAAAGCTTAACAGAACAGACGGCTACCTTAAAATAAAACTAGCCAAATCTAAAACAGCTACAGTTAAAGAAAGCCGAACATAACTGAACGTAAATGTTAATGTAAATGGCCTCTTATTTCTGCTCTACTGCTTGTCGTGTGTTGTGCAACTATGATTTTATACAAAATGTATTTTTGTAATCTTTTCCTTCTGTAATGGCATGACATGTCATTATCAAGACATCTGGTATTAAGTATTAGCTGCCTCGTGGCGTGGTAGATGGATAGGTAAGAAGCCGACTAGCTGTGCTACTGTTTAGCAATCGCTGGTAGCCGTTCCAAGGTGGAGTAGCTACTGCCAGCCTGGTGAGAAGGGGCAGAAAGACATGTAAATGGCCTCCAGTTACTGATTCTAGTAAATTAAACTTATAGTTGTGTTTATTTGTAAAAGATTCATAAAACACATGAGAAAAATTTTAGAATTATTAATGGAGCTGTGGTGAGTTTCAGTTACAGATTTGTGGAAAATATAAGCAATATTTTCAGAATTATGACAAACCACAATAGAGAAATGACAGCATTTTCACTGAGTGATGAAAATGGGTTTTGTCATCTTCTGATAATTGTAATTCTAGCAGACCTTACACGATCATAGTGACAAACGTGCAAGTCTGGCTCAATATTGTCATTTCATTGTTGTTTTGAATCTAATAATGCCGTAATTCCATCTCCTGTAAGGTTTTGGGTGATATTGCTCTCTTCCTCCACATAGTGCACCAAATATTTACGTCCACCAATATTTATTTGTCTGTCTGTCTGACTGTTGGTAAGATTATGTCAAAACTACTGCACAGAGTTTGATGAAATTTTGACCACAGATGAATATTAGGCCAAGGAAGACCTCATTCAATTTTTGGAGGTGATCTGGATCTGGATTCTGGATCAAATTTCACTTTATATAGGCTTTGAAGGGTTACAGCAAAACTACTTCACGGATTCTCACCAAATTTGCACCACAGATAGATATTAGGGCATGGAAGACTCCACTGCATTTTGGAGGTGATCTGGATCCGGATCCAGATTCTGGATCAAGATTTCCCATTTATATAGGTTTGAAGGATTACATCAGAAGTACTTGACGGATTATCACTAAATTTGCACCACAGATAGTGTAGCTAAACTGGCCAGACAATGGTGAAGCATACTGATGTTTCCAGAAGCCTTTAATTATGTTCACCTTTCATCATTACTTGAATTTTGGAGGTGAACTGGATTGGCGGATGTCAGAAATCTCTGATTGCTCTTGTTTCTAATGTCATATTACTCTTTCTGGAAGTCATGTGACCTGTAAAAGCAGAGAAAAGTTACCATTGTCGGTTTTTTGTTGTTTTTTAATCACCTGAAAAACCACTTCATACTAACATTTACACTTTTTTTGCTTTTTTGTGCAATTTAACATTGTGCAAATTCAAAGGTAATAAAAATATGCTTTTTCTCATATTTTTTTTTCAATTTAATTTAAGCAAAGCGTCACTGTCAGCTTTATCATGTGTCGCAGCTCACAGAGAATATGTTGTGTGGTGTCCTGCATACTTCTGTGTGTAGTCAGGTGTGCTCCCCCTGGTACCTCTGTGGACTGTGTGGTTTATAAAAGCCTTCAAGCTGTCATTGGAGGAGTGTGTAAATCTTTTACTGTACATTGAGCCACCTCTTCAAAATGCCTCCCGCAGTTCTATTATTACCAAGGGATAGATTTCATGTTTGTCAAGGCAGAAAATAATAGCTGTTGAAAGTGTAATGTTCATCCATGAAAGATGTGGAAAGAAAAGTCCTGTTAAAATGTGCTGACTGTGGGTGAGCGCGTACCTCCCGCCAGGGAAAAGGGGATCCCTTGATTTGTGTCCTACGATTCAGTGATCACGTATCATAAATGGTGTCACGAGGGTGAAAAAGAGACGGGCTGCAGATGGATCCCTGAGGCACCCCATTACATTTAACATCATAAGCATTTCTTCAGTTACACCCGTATCAGATGCATTGCTGCTCGAGTTGCCTCGGGATATGCCCTTCAAGTGCGAACAAAAGCTCTAGTCAGAGACCGGTCCTGAGCTGTTGCTGAAAAATAGTTAAATAAGGACGAAATCTATTTATAAACCCAATGCTCGACGTGTTCAGCGTGAAGCAAAATCAATATGCATCTTCTGCAGGAGCCACAAACAGCCTCTTTTTACATCTAAAAAGAGATTCATTAGACTGGAGGAAGCCAGCCCTGAAAGTTGGCGAGCTCCTGCAGAGAGTTCCACTGAGGTCGGGAGATGTTCTGTAATTTCCGACCCCGAGCTAATCTGTACAGCATGCTGTGTGGTGAGAGTGCGATTTCCACTCGGGGCGGCGGATGACAGACTCCCTGCATTTGAAATCCCTCATGTCTTCCTCGTCACGTCTGTAATTAAATATGTGCTCCCCGGGAAACAGTGGGGTTCTGGGTAATAAAAAGGGGGCTTTATCAGCTTCCTACCTCTTTTTTTTCTCTGTGCCGTTTAAGTTTGTGTTGTCGGCATAGTGACAAACCCCAAGGCACGCTTGACATGGAATTTTAATGCTTGGAAAGTTCATCTCTTTATTTGCCAAGAAGTATATCTGCTCAAACCAGACCACACAAGTTTTTGAACAGATAACCTACTGGAACAGATGTCTTTTGTCACTGACATCAGAATGTAAATGGACACGTGGAAGTCTTAATTTAGATATATTTTTAACTGGGGTTTGAGTTGATTCAGAACAAGTCAAAAATGACATGAATGATTCTGTTACAAAGTGCAAATAAAAGGTCTAGAGTTGATATCAAGTATTAGACATTGCTGTCCTGTATCAAGATTAAGATGTCTGAGATCTGGCTATCAGGAGTGCCTCTTTATGTGGTGAAAGTGTCAAATTTATCCAGACATTCATGCCTCTGGGTCCTCAATATTTGAGTTCCATAAAGACCTCAGAGTAGCTTCATGGAGTTATGAGTTCTTAAGAGGGAGATGTTTGGTGTTGCTGATACCTTTGCAAAAGAACATAGGTTGAAGTCTTTAGGGTCCTGGTTGTTGGAGTTGGACTAGATGACTAGATGTCTTTGGCACTAGGTTTCGTTGGAGGAGCCTTGAATGCCATTGGAATGACTTTGTGTCACTGTTTGAAGGAGTATCAGCTACAACATTTTAGCCACATGATGTTTCTTCATGCATGATCCATCCTGCTGGTGCCTCAGACTTGAAGACCACAGCAACTGGAAAAGGGCAACGGGTCACCCACATATCATCTGGCAAATGCAGATGGATGGTTACTTTCTATAGGTGGGGATGGGCCATTGTCCTGCTCGGGTGGTTTCCATCCAGGACCCCTGGTAGTTGCATGCTCCCAAATGTGACCTGTCTTTGAAAACAATCAGGGTTTATACACTCAATACTCCACCACCAATTTGATTTTCAACATTATAGAGAGTATTTTAACTCTGCTTGGATTCATAAATGTTTGGTCATTAACTATGGGAAAACCTCAGACAAAGACATCAGGTTGGGTTTGAACTAAGAACCCTGTATTTATGAGGCAACAGCACCAACACCTGTGAGCACGGCTGGACTGGTTATCTGGCGTACCGGCAAATTCTGCCAGGCCCTCGCGCATTGTTGGCCCCCTCAGGTCTGTCATTAAAAATATATGTATATAATTATATTTTTTATTGATTGCGACAGTAAAAAATGACACATAGAGGCCCATTGGATGCTTCTCCTGAGGCACATTGGGCTAGTCCAATGAAATTCCTTGGTTCTCGAAGGCCCGCCCCTCCCTACAGGCCCCCACCTGATCCAAGTCATCATTCAAAGTTTTGGCTATTCGGTCCGAGCTCGAGTGGAGAACGGAGAGTTGTGCACAAAATGGAGAAGCAAAAGAGTGGAGCTGAGAAGCGAAAGGAAAAAAGAAAACAGAAATTAAAAGACGACACAGCAAAATGTGCCAAAATCACAGATATGTTTAAAACCACAAGCTCGACCTCGGGTTTGGGTAGTGGGGCCCCCGGTCCATCATTTCAAACTAGCCCGGGACCGGCGTCGAGAGCACAGGTGGTGGAGAGTGAAGAGGAGATGGAGACGGAGACGGAGAGAGACGTGACCCAGGCAGGGAGAGATTGAGGTTAGAATTCATCTCAACACTTGCTAGTAGCTAGCCAATGCAGTGTAGCTATTCACCGCTTTGGCGTTTCCTTTCCCATTTATTACCTGAAACTAAGTCGTCATCCTGACTTTCTCAAATCAGTCACAAACATGTACCCATTTGATTTATTTTCATACACTTTGACTTCTCTTGTATTGTTGCGCCAGCATATAGAACTCTTCCATTTGTCTTGAACTGTCACAAGGACAACCTGTGCTGTGTGTCTAAAGTAATTGCTAGTACGTGTTAGTTATGGCATTCCCCTTTCACTTTCTCAAATCCAACTAATATCTTATTTCTGCTCTACTGCTTGTCGTGTGTTGTGCAACTATGATTTTATACAAAATGTATTTTTGTAATCTTTTCCTTCTGTAATGGCATGCCATGTCATTATCAAGACATCTGGTATTAAGTATTAGCTGCCTCGTGGCGTGGTAGATGGATAGGTAAGAAGCCGACTAGCTGTGCTACTGTTTAGCAATCACTGGTAGCCGTTCCAAGGTGGAGTAGCTACTGCCAGCCTGGTGAGAAGGGGCAGAAAGACATGTGTGATACGTTGTGGAACTGGCATAAAATATTTTTGGTTGTTATTAACATTCCATTCAGTAAGCTCACTGACAGTATCTCTCGACTGGAGCAATTGTAAACTGAAAGTATGAAAATGTTTAACCTAGGAAATTATTATTAAGGGATTAATCTTATTCAGTAAGACTTAGAACATACAATAGCGGCCCAGATGGAGTTGTGCACAACACGGCCCTTTTCTTACTGTTTATTAACAGAAATCATATTTACCTCATGGCCTATGCAGCACAATTTCCCTACTGTTTCCATGTTATTCATATGACCATCTATATTTATGGACATAATACATTAGGGAATTAGGAGTTGGAGCACCTGTGTGTGTGTGTGTGTGTGTGTGTGTGTGTGTGTGTGTGTGTGTGTGTGTGTGTGTGTGTGTGTGTGTGTGTGTGTGTGTGTGTGTGTGTGTGTGTGTGTGTGTGTGTGTGTGTGTGTGTGTGTGTGGTGCCTTAGCTTTGGTGTCAAATAATGCTCTGACTAGATTTGGTGTCCAACTTACAGTGTTGCGTGTGTTAGTAAAATATTGCTTTGCTTAACCCTCGTAAGGTGTTTGGGTCTGTGAAACCCGTTTTCAGTTTTTGCCTAAGGAAAATGGTATGAATATATATATTTTTTTTTCACATTGAGATTCACTGGCCAGGGCTCATATCAGGGCTCATAATCAGGGAAAAAAAGTTAGTGACCTTATCCTCCTCTCTCTCTATCTCTCACCCTCAAAAACATACATATACAGAACTTCACATACATTCTTCTTTAGCATATGCTTCCAGACATCATATATAGGCCTATATATATATCGTATATATAACGGCGCTGGGCCCTCAGGTGATCAGAAAGTGCCCGAGCCCTTTTCAGATGACAGTCCAGCCTTGCCTGTGAGTACTCCGTCAACTGCTAGACAGTTAACAGTACACCTTTAGAGACTTAAATAACTGCAACAACAGTGACACAATCAAGTCTGAGAAACAACCACAACAACCTGCAAGGCTCGACATCAAGAGTGTCAAAATAACACTTAAGGAGTTAAAATCATCTGTCAACAGTTGAATTTTAGTCCCTGTCAAACTAAAAGAAGACAAGTGAGGGAAGCCACCAAGACATCGATGACAACTGAAGAGGTTACAAGCTTCATCAGCGGTGAGCAGAGAGGTTGTATTCCGCTCACAGTGTCACAGTAGAGTGGAAAAGAAAAAGAAGTTTAAAAAAAAAATTAAATTTAGGCTCAGGTTTGCCTAAAGATGTGGGAGACTTTATAAATGCCTTCATGCCCTATACAAACAGTGGTGGGCGCAGCTAAGCTAAACGTTAGCTTTGCTAATTGCAAATCCACTAACTGGAAAATTGTTATAACGATAGACCTCCAAAATATTTACATCATGCTACTGCTAACTGCATGACTGCAAATCTGTGTTCGATTAGTGCATAAACCCAAATATATGTTGTGAAAGTGTAGTGACGGACCCACAACAGGGGGCGCAAATGAACGGACAATAGAAGGAGTCAAATTTGAACACTTTACTGTTGTGAATGCCACAACCATACACAGCAGATTATAGAATGATACAAAGTCAATGGATAAAGGTGTCGTGTGGGCAGGCTCAACGATAGGAGACGTCCGTCTAGAGAAGAACCGGAACCACACGATTTCCTCCACCACCAAACCCGAAGGATACTGGAGCCGCCAGGTCCCGAGTCCCCCAGGTGGCCACCGTCTCCGCGTGTCGGATCTGGTACTGCTGGCGAAGAGCAAAGACAGTCAAGTGTGGGTGTGTGTACACCCAGTAACAACAACGGTGGGAATTCCACCTCCACCTCAAATCACACACTCGTGCAGCTCCTGTTTAACCACTTATCTGGTTGGGGTGTGAAGCGAAGCCGTCGCTGATCACACCAAACGCCAATCTCACAGATAAGGAACACCACAGGAAAGCGGCTGCAAAAAGAGTTCAGACTAAGACACAGTTTAGTTTACAGCTGAGAATATTACCTCCTTAGAAGAACGATATCTCGGCGATGTGGTGGAGGTGTCATCCTGCTTTTATCCGGGATGAAGTGCAGATGATCGGTGACAGCTGTCACAGTTGATGAGTGACAGCTGTCACCTCGGCTGTTCCTGTGAGGCGGCAGCGCCCTCTAGTGCCTGAAGCCCGCACTGCAGGCAGGACGCCCTCTGGTGGTGGGCCAGCAGTACCTCCTCTTCTGGCGGCCCACACAACAATATATATATGATTTTAGGGTTTACAAATGTTTTGACACACCAAAGTTGCACCCATGTGTGTTGCAACACTCGTGTTGCGCTTAAAGACACTTTTCACAGACAGGTTGAATGTGGTCACCTGATGTCTACTATCGTACCATGTGCGCGAATAGCCCCGCCTTTTCTAAGTGTGCAGTGAGTGAGGGCATTCGCTGTCTTTCAGCCGTTTGTGTGCGCGAATGGTTGTAGCAACAGCTGTATGAGGCGGCTCCAATTTTTCACGAATGGCATGCAATTCCTCCTTCGTGAGCTAGTCAGCTTCATTTGTGTTATGTGTGAAGGGGCCCTTAATTGTGTTTATACCTCAGGTGATCTTAAAGCACTGTATGCTTTGTGAAATGCACAAAGCCACTGATTATGTGACTACTTTGCTGTTTACTTAAACCTAAATCCTTAATAACAGCTTATTTCAATTTTGCCATTTCATTTTTAAAAAGGTGAAGGTAGAAAAATGTAGAAGAGGTGAGGAGCAAAAAACTGTTTTCAGTAATAACTGCTTAAAGTTGCATGATTCTTGTAACCGGATCGTAAAATTCAATTCTGTACAAATATGAAGTAAATGAAGTTTCAGCAGAGTGGGCTGCAGGGCTCCTGGCAAAGATAGCGGGCTATAAATCCACTTTTACTGCTACTGAATTCCTGAAGATGAATGTCCTCCCTATAAAGCGGTATTATGTGTCACTGTACAAACACAAAAAAAACCCTGTGATATCTCTACCATCGCACCTCTGCGGTCGGAGGATGAGGAGTCCTTCTCTGCATTTATCTCACGTCTCATCGCTATTTTCAAACACAAAACCTGAACCAATGCAGAGCTGCAGAGGTGTCACATTTCTTCCACCAATAATAATCATTTTCAAAAATTGATTGTACACAAAAAAAGTGTGAAAATTTTCTCCACTTTAAGGAAGGGTATCACATTTTACAGCCTCTGACAATCGTTTCATTTCCTGTCTTACACATGCTTCCCTTCAGTATAAATGATAATACGTACAGACAAGGAGGCGGAATGCATTCCCCTGCTCGTGCACCATATCTGAACTTTCATCAGACTGGATAATGCACGCCAGTTCTCCACCGCTGCCGCTGAGATTGCTGTGTCGACAAGAAAAGCCATCTGAGGGAAAATGTTTCCCTGCGTGATGCTGTCAGAGCCGAGCTCGTGTGTTTGCCTCCACGCAGCGCCCGCGGGTCCTTTTTCAGCCTCATTATGTGGGATTTGAGTCCGTGGTGTCAAAGGCCTGAATATGCAAACCAACTCCAATTAAAACATGCTTTATTTAATCACAAAGGCATCATTTCAATTAATGACAAATGACCTAATATTGCTGATAAAAAATGTTCCCCCCAAGATATTAAGATTTTTATATGTGCTTTTCAAGCAAAGGCAGAGCAGGATGTTTTGTGGGACTGGAGCTGGACTACCAGTCTACCATACCATATGGGTTCCATTCATGCTCATGCGACCTGTCCCCGTCCTTGGGCAAGATACATTGTCTGCATCATTTTGAGGAGTAAAGACCATCAAACTGAAATGAAAACAAACATTTATAATAAAGTACAAACTAATGGAAAAATACAAAAATTTTCATTTTCATGCTGGTTTTCTTTGTGTTTGAAGGTGTGGCATACCAACAGGGGGCGGTGAGTACGTCCAGTGGGAGATATAGGAGATCAACTGGATGGAAATGTTGCTTTAGGAATGAGGTGCTTAACTGTGTCACCTCAGGGAGATATGGTGGATGCTGCCACCGTTAATGACCTACTGTTCACTTTGATCCTTAGTGAGCCAGAAAACCTCTCACTTCTGTCAACATTGTTTACCATCTACATAACAGTACTCCAGCTGAACTCTTAAAGGCAATGACAGATGACAATGTGACTGGTGTAATTCATGTTAAAACACACCCATAATTAAATTGTGCCACAAAATACAACCCCTTTGTGCCCTGCACCTTACTTTACACTCAGATTAACAAACTGTGCAAATGGAAAAGTGGAGTTGGACATCCCCCATATGCACTTGTGCGATGGACTTGAACCACACTGTATAGATCATCAAGATATTACTGAAAGTGTTGGGAAGGTGTCGTAGCACGGACCCACAACAGGGGGCGCAAATGAACGGACAATGAGTAAGCCAAAAGGTAACAATTTAATGTGATATTACACAACGAAACGTGTCTTAATTTCACAGTCAATAAACACCAGGTGAAGTGTGGGCAGGCTCGAAGATAGAAGACGCCCGACGAGAGAGAAGCCGCGTCCCACACGGCTTCCACCACCAACGGCCTGAAGAACACCGGAGCCGCCAAGTCCCGAGTCCCCAGGTGGCCTCTGTCTTCGACTGTCGACCCTGGTACTGCTGGCAGAAAGCAGAAATATGATGTGTGAGTGTGAGTCCGCACACTCAGTAATCTATAGTCCAGATACCGTTAGGAGGGAGCACCTCCACCTCCAAATCACACACACTCGTGCAGCTCCTGTTTGTCCTCTTCTGGGTCTTCACAGGAATGCGACTGCACACAGAACAAAGTTAGACAGCGTATTAGTCAGCAGAGAAATTACCTTGGTTCTGGTAGTCGATTTCTCGGCGGGGAGGTGGAGTTGCAGTCCGGCTTTTATGGTAGTGATGATAACGAGTGACAGCTGGTGCAGAGGATGAGTGACAGCTGTCACTTCTTCTGGGTCTGGCGCCCTCTCGTGCTTGGAGCCCGCACTCCAAGCAGGGCGCCCTCTGGTGGTGGTGGGCCAGCAGTACCTCCTCTTCAGCGGCCCACACAACAGGACCCCCCCCTCAACGGGCGCCTCCTGGCGTCCGACCAGGCTTGTCCGGATGTCTTGTGTAGAATTCGGCCAGGAGGGCCGGGTCCAGGATGAAGCTCCTCTTCACCCAGGAGCGTTCTTCAGGTCCATACCCCTCCCAGTCCACCAGATATTGGAAACCCCGGCCCTTACGACGGACGTCCAGGAGCCTGCGGACTGTCCAGGCAGGCTCCCCGTCAATGAGCCGGGGAGGAGGCGGCGTAGGTCCCGGAGTACAGAGGGGCGAGGTGTGGTGTGGTTTGAGACGGGAAACATGAAAGACAGGGTGAATCCGCAGTGAAGCCAGGAGTTGAAGCTTCACTGCGGCCGGGTTGATGATCTTGAGGATACGAAAGGGTCCGATGAATCTGTCCTTTAGTTTTGGGGAGTCGACACACAAAGGGATGTCCTTGGTCGAGAGCCACACCTCCTGCCCGGGCTGGTATGTTGGGGCCGGGGAACGTCGGCGGTCCGCATGGGTCTTGGCCCTCGTCCGGGCTTTTAACAGGGCAGAGCGGGCGGTCCGCCACACCCGGCGGCACCTCCTGAGGTGGGCCTGGACCGAGGGCACACCGACCTCTCCCTCCACCAGCGGGAACAATGGGGGCTGGAACCCCAAACATGCCTCAAAAGGGGAGAGGCCGGTAGCAGACGAGACTTGGCTGTTATGGGCATACTCGATCCAGGCCAGATGGTGACTCCAGGCCGCCGGGTGCGCGGAGGTGACGCAGCGAAGGGCCTGTTCCAACTCCTGGTTAGCCCGCTCTGCCTGGCCGTTGGTCTGGGGGTGGTACCCGGACGAGAGACTCACGGTGGCCCCCAGCTCCTTACAGAAACTCTTCCACACCTGCGAAGAGAACTGGGGACCACGATCTGATACAATGTCCGATGGTATCCCATGCAGCCGCATGACGTGGTGGACCAGAAGGTCTGCCGTCTCCTGGGCTGTCGGGAGCTTCGGGAGGGCCACGAAGTGGGCCGCCTTGGAGAACCGGTCCACTATTGTGAGAATAACGGTGTTGCCCTAGGACGGCGGGAGGCCCGTGATGAAGTCCAGGCCGATGTGAGACCAGGGGCGATGAGGCACCGGCAGGGGCTGGAGGAGTCCCGTCGTCCTCCGATGGTCTGCCTTGCCCCTGGCGCAGATGGTACAGGCCTGGACGTAGTCCCGGACGTCGGTTTCCAGGGACGCCCACCAGAAGCGCTGCTGGACTACTGCCACGGTCCTACGCACTCCGGGATGACAGGAGAGCTTGGACCCGTGACAGAAGTCCAATACGGCAGCTCTTGCCTCTGGTGGGACGTACAGTCTGTTCTTGGGGCCAGTCCCCGGGTCCGGGCTCCTTGTCAGGGCCTCCCGGACAGTCTTCTCCACGTCCCAGGTGAGGGTGGCCACGACAGTGGACTCGGGGATGATGGTCTCGGTGGGGTTCGACAGCCCCGCTTTGGCTTCTTCTTCGTGTACCCGGGACAATGCATCTGGTTTTTGGTTCTTGGTCCCGGGGCGATACGTGATCTGGAAGTCAAAGCGCCCGAAGAACAGAGACCAGCGGGCTTGCCTGGGGTTCAGCCGCTTGGCGGTCCGGATGTACTCCAGGTTCCGATGGTCAGTGAAAACCGTGAAGGGCAACGATGCCCCCTCCAGCAGGTGTCTCCACTCTTCAAGGGCCTCCTTCACCGCAAGAAGTTCCCGATTGCCGACATCATAGTTCCGTTCAGCTGGGGTCAACCTGCGGGAATAAAAGGCACAAGGATGGAGGACTTTATCAGCCTCCACGCTCTGGGACAGCACGGCTCCTATCCCTGAGTCAGAGGCGTCCACCTCTACTATGTACTGGCGATCAGGATCAGTCTGCACCAGAACTGGTGCAGTCGAGAACCGGCGTTTCAACTCCTGGAACGCGGCTTCGCACCGATCCGACCAGGCGAAGGGGACCTTGGTGGAGGTCAGGGCAGTCAGGGGGCTAACTACCTGACTGTAACCTTTAATGAACCTCCTGTAGAAATTTGCAAAGCCTAGGAACTGCTGTAGTTTCCTGCGGCTTGTTGGTTGGGGCCAATCTCTCACCGCCGCAACCTTAGCCGGATCAGGGGCGACGGAGTTGGAGGAGATGATGAACCCCAGGAAGGACAAAGAAGTGCGGTGGAACTCGCACTTCTCGCCCTTCACAAACAGCCGGTTCTCCAACAACCGCTGTAGGACCTGACGTACATGCTGGACATGGGTCTCAGGGTCCGGGGAAAAGATGAGTATATCGTCCAGATATACGAAGACGAACCGATGCAGGAAGTCCCGCAAGACGTCATTTACCAAAGCTTGGAACGTCGCGGGGCGTTAGTGAGGCCGAACGGCATGACCAGGTACTCAAAATGACCTAACGGGGTGTTGAATGCCGTCTTCCATTCGTCTCCCTTCCGGATCCGAACCAGGTGATACGCGTTTCTAAGATCCAATTTTGTGAAAATTTGGGCTCCATGCAGGGGCGTGAACACTGAATCTAACAGAGGTAATGAGTATCGGTTGCGAACCGTGATCTCGTTCAGCCCTCTGTAATCAATGCATGGACGGAGTCCGCCGTCTTTCTTGCCCACAAAAAAGAAACCAGCACCCATCGGGGAGGTGGAGTTCTGGATCAGCCCGGCAGCTAAGGAGTCCCGGATGTAGGTCTCCATTGATTCGCGTTCCGGACGTGAGAGGTTGTACAGCCTGCTGGACGGGTACTCAGCGCCCGGGACCAAATCGATGGCACAATCATACGGTCGGTGCGGGGGAAGAGTGAGTGCCAGATCTTTGCTGAAAACGTCAGCAAGATCGTGGTACTCCTTTGGCACCGCCGATAGATTGGGGGGAACTTTGACCTCCTCATTAGCCGTAGTGCCGGGAGGAACCGAGGATCCTAAGCACTCCCGGTGGCAGGTTTCGCTCCACTGCGTCACAACCCCAGACGGCCAATCAATCCGGGGATTGTGCTTCACCATCCATGGAAAGCCCAAAATCACTCGGGAGGTAGAAGGTGTTACATGGAACACTATCTCCTCCCTGTGATTCCCAGACACAACCAAAGTCACTGGTTGTGTCTGATGTGTGATTAATGGAAGCAGGGTGCCATCTAGTGCTCGCACCTGCAATGGTGCCGGCAGAGCCACCAGAGGGAGCCCTACTTCCTTTACCCATCTGCTGTCCAGCAGATTCCCTTCAGACCCTGTGTCTATCAGTGCTGGGGCATGAAGGGTTAAATCCCCACAAAGGATTGTTACTGGGATTCGTGCAGATTTGCGGGGTTTTCCCGCGTGCGTGTTATGACCCACCCTTAGCCCAGTTTCTAAGGACGGGCGTTGTAGTTTGACCGTTTTAGGGCAGTCCTTCTGCATGTGCTCGCAAGAGCCGCAGACGAAACACTCCCCGTGGGCCAGCCTCCTTTGTCTGATGTTTGACTTTAATTTGGCCCTACTCGTGTCCCTAGCCTCCTCAGCAGGGGGAGCTGTAGCCACACGGAGCTCTCTGGCAGTGAAGCGTGGGGACGACGTCACCTTGTCGGAACCGGAAGGGGCGACTCGTGCCCGGTCATGCCTCCCGGCCTGCTCCCGACGATGCTCGCTTAAACGGTTGTCTAAACGTATAACCAAATCGATCAGCCCGTCAAATTCCCGCGGTTCCTCCTTGGCCAGTAGGTGCTCCTTGAGGACCGGGGAAAGTCCATTTACAAAGGCGGCGCGGAGCACAACGTTATTCCAGCCGGACCTCGCTGCCGCGATGCGGAAGCTGACTGTATACTCGGCTGCGCTACGGCGCCCCTGTCTCATCGACAGCAGCACGTTCGAAGCGGTCTCGCCTCTGTTGGGATGATCAAACACTTGTTTGAATTCCCGTACAAACCCAGTATAAGACATTAGGAGCCGTGAATTCTGCTCCCAAAGTGCCGTAGCCCATGCGCGTGCCTCTCCTCGAAGCAGATTAATAACATAAGCCACCCGGCTAGCGTCTGATGCGTACATGACGGGGCGCTGTGAAAAGACGAGCGAACACTGCATGAGGAAGTCCGCGCACGTCTCGACACAGCCCCCGTACGGTTCCGGAGGGCTTATGTATGCTTCAGGGGACGGTGGGGGGGTTCGTTGAACGACCAGTGGAACGTCTAATACGGGCCCAGGACCAGCCAGAGGAGTGGCTGCAGCAGCGCCCTGATCGCGCACTTCCACCCTGGCGGTGAGAGCCTCCACCCTCCAATTAAGGAGGACACTCTGCTCGGTCACAAATTCTAACCGGGCCTTGAAGGCGGTTAAGATCTGCTGCAGCTCACTCAACCCGCCTCCCGCTGACGCCTGCGCTCCTGGCTCTTCCATTGGCCGTTCAAGCTGGAGTTGACGCCCCTCGGAGTCCATGACGATGGCCGAGAAATCCTGTTGGGAAGGTGTCGTAGCACGGACCCACAACAGGGGGCGCAAATGAACGGACAATGAGTAAGCCAAAAGGTAACAATTTAATGTGATATTACACAACGAAACGTGTCTTAATTTCACAGTCAATAAACACCAGGTGAAGTGTGGGCAGGCTCGAAGATAGAAGACGCCCGACGAGAGAGAAGCCGCGTCCCACACGGCTTCCACCACCAACGGCCTGAAGAACACCGGAGCCGCCAAGTCCCGAGTCCCCAGGTGGCCTCTGTCTTCGACTGTCGACCCTGGTACTGCTGGCAGAAAGCAGAAATATGATGTGTGAGTGTGAGTCCGCACACTCAGTAATCTATAGTCCAGATACCGTTAGGAGGGAGCACCTCCACCTCCAAATCACACACACTCGTGCAGCTCCTGTTTGTCCCTCTTCTGGGTCTTCACAGGAATGCGACTGCACACAGAACAAAGTTAGACAGCGTATTAGTCAGCAGAGAAATTACCTTGGTTCTGGTAGTCGATTTCTCGGCGGGGAGGTGGAGTTGCAGTCCGGCTTTTATGGTAGTGATGATAACGAGTGACAGCTGGTGCAGAGGATGAGTGACAGCTGTCACTTCTTCTGGGTCTGGCGCCCTCTCGTGCTTGGAGCCCGCACTCCAAGCAGGGCGCCCTCTGGTGGTGGTGGGCCAGCAGTACCTCCTCTTCAGCGGCCCACACAACAGAAAGTGTTTTGGGACTGACCTCAGCTACATTCAATAGAAAATGAATGGGATTCTAGTCCACTGCAGTTTACTTCCTAAGCCTAGGCTGGTACCCATTTACAGGTTGGTGGACTGCACCAGAGCAGATCAAGTTTTTTTTATCGAAAGTGAACATTTATTGTATATCACAGACTTTGATTTGATCTTGGTCCTGGATATGAAGTCGTTTCCATAGACTGCGTATATACACAGTCTCGGACAAACCCTTTGTGACATCACCCATATGTTTTCTGAAGAGTGTTTTTGAAAGTCAAGTAGTGCAGTTCTGGTTGTTGCCATATTTGCAGTATTTACTTCATTTAGGCCATGGCAAAATGATAAATGGGTACAGAGATAGAGCATGGGCAAGTCCATGCAAAACCTGGGTGGAAAGAATGAAATCCAAATTAAGCATGGTTCAGGTGTTTTATTAATGGATATTTTTGTGAAGTGGGTGGTGGGTTTCATAACGAGTGTCTTGGGTGCATGTATTAACTGTCAGGACTATGGATTCACCTGCAAGTCCACATCAGTTTTTGTTTCTAGGCCTACAAGGGTCAAACATTTTGGCTGACTTATGGCCTCAGTAACTGTGGAGTAACAGTGGAGCTAACGCAAAGCAATGATACCTTCTAAGAACGCTTACGGTGTTAATACACAAATTAAATAAAGTGAAAATTTTGATTGATAGAAATACTGGAGCACAGACCTCTTAGATGATCCGTTAATAAAAGTAACAGCAAATCAACCTGTTATCTCAGCCACAGCATCAGTCCACAGCTAGCAGCCACTGTTAGCAGTCTCTACTAGTGGAGCACTGGAGATGGGTTAGCGAGCACAAACTAACTGTCACTCACACTGACCACACCCATAATTATTTATGAATTATAATATTTAATTTTATGTTATTTTTAAAACTTTATCACGCTGTATATTTATCATTAAAGGGAAAAGTAGCTATAGAGACTAAAATTGTTTATCTATTCATTTATTTATTTTGTAACTGGCTGTAAACATGTTTGTTTATTTCTTCTCTAAAGTTGGACATTTTAACATAAGGGTCTATGGGAAGTGACTCCCCTTTGGAGCCAGCCTCAACTGACCATTCATGGAAATGTAGCATCACATAAATTCTCCCGGAAACACTCAGATTTCATTGAGATTCATCGAATCAGTCACAGCTGTATTTTTATTGGGACACACTTGTTCCCCCTTTTCATCATCAACTCATAACCAACAGGAAGCGTACATTTTTTTTAAAACGTCCGTCCTAACTCCACTCTCTGCTGCTTGCAGTTACTCACCTGAAATGCTGCCTCCTCCACCCCACTGCCACCAGCTGGTTCCTGCAAGATTTTCCATTCCTAAATTTGCTTTATTTTAGACGGCCATCATTTTAACATTTTGTTGTCGTAGCGGCTGTTATTACAAGGTTTAAAAAAGTGCTTTCAGCATGAGCAGAAGCGCATGAATCATGACTGAAACTATGCCTAACCAGTTCCCCAACAGGTCAACAGCTGTGGCAGTCATGTGTTGGCAGACCAGGAACCTGAGACAGCCTCAAAGAATGACAGTGATGAAAAACCTGTCCTCCAGTACCCTGACACACTGTGTGACCCTCTTGCATGAGGATCATTGTGAAAGAACGAAGAACACACACAGTGTTTTTTGGAGTTGTTTCCACAGGGATCGTACAAGTTCACTCTAATTCAGTATCCAACCTTTAATCCCGAGGTTCAGGGCAGCTGTTGTGGAAACTCACAACAGCTCCTGAACATTTCTAAAACTCCTTGTCATGATTCATTTTTAATCCATCGGAGCTTTTACCATCGCTGCTTTGGGCAGCAGTTTTGAGTTCAATAAAACAGTGAGCCGGCCTGGTGTTTACATCACTCGCTTCTCTTTGAAGGTAGCATAAGTGAAGGTGGATCAGCGCTTTTAGTCCGGTTTAGTTTTTATGGACACAGTTGGGCCGCGGGCCAGCACAGTCATTTTCAACTCAGCTGCTCCATGAAGTGAGTCACAATTAGGTCCATTGAGGTAACTGTCAGTGCACTAATCTCAGTCTTTGTGGATAATTAAAGGAGAAGTTCTTCACTGTGTTTACACCAAAACATGATCAGAATCTCGAAAACAGTGGAGTCATTGATGACTTGGTGCTTTGTGTTTGATCCCCTGAGGCTCGGCAGCCTGTCAGAGGGCTTGATGGTCACCTGCATCACCAGACCTCCCCCATCCTCCTGCACACGTCGCCTACCCTCAGCCGGCCACGAGGGCGGCGGACAGATGAGTCTTGACTCAGCGGTTCTGACTCGCTGTTCCTGAATGCTGCACACAAAACAACCCACTTGAACACACCAACACCCACTGTTGCACTTACCTAAAGCTAAAGTGTGCAGGATTTAAGGGTGTTTATCAGCAAAAATGGAATATTGCATTCACACGCATTCATTAGTTACTCTGCGCACCAGTGTATGCACAGGGTAACTAACTCCAAAATGTTTGGATGGGTTTCCTTAAAACATGGTAGGAACATATTTGATGGTGATTAGATTTTGGAGAGGTTTGGTCAAACGTTAAGAAAAACATGTTCCAAAATTACAAACAAAAAACTCTTTGTTGAATATCTCAACAACCAAGATGCCCATTAGGATGATCTAAAGCATATGGTGATCAGCAAAATATTTGTAATTGATTGGGATGAATGACTTCATAATAATGTTACAGTGATCAAGTCATACATCTTCATATACACCATGTATACTTACTTGTACATTTATATTGTGGTATGTAGAACAAACAGGCTTTGCATCAACCCTCTGATGCCTTTCATTCATTCATTATAATTACCTACAGCAATGAATTAATCTGCTTTCATAAACTGAGACTCAGCGTTTCATGTCTGTATATATGTGGGCCTTTTCATGGAGGCCACCATAATGAGAGGGTAGCCCAAAAAGAACATATTTACACCACATTTACATTTTGTAGCACAGACTGAAGAAAAGGACTGCTCAGTGGGAGTACATGTACTGGACTGAGAGGTGATGCTGATTGAAAATTAATATTTAAAAAAATGTATACAGTAGTGTTCAGAATAATAGTAGTGCTATTGTGACTAAAAAGATTAATCCAGGTTTTGAGTATATTTCTTATTTTTACATGGGAAACAAGGTACCAGTAGATTCAGTAGATTCTCACAAATCCAACAAGACCAAGCATTCATGATATGCACACTCTTAAGGCTATGAAATTGGGCTATTAGTTAAAAAAGTAGAATACTCAAAACCTGGATTAATCTTTTTAGTCACATAGCACTACTATTATTCTGAACACTACTGTAAGTGTGATTTAATACACTGCACCCGGAAAGGATTTGCCCTGCGACAGCAGAGGTCACTGCAGAAAACAATCTCATGTACTTCCGGTTCAGACGATAGGGTCATTGTGACCTCAGATTTGTCCTTTATCTTTGCAAAGCTCTTTGTGTTTTTGAGATATTACCACAGAAAACACAGTTGTAGTTAAGACACAGATATTCACACAGTGCACACGTGTGTGTGTATGCATGTTATTTCCGCTGTGCACTCTCACACCTGTTCGAAACATTTAGATCAGTCTGTGTGGAAGTGAAAGAAGAAAATGCTTTTCTCCTCTGTGCACAAGCAAACTGTGAGTGTGTGTGTGTGTGTGTGTGTGTGTGTGTGTGTGTGTGTGTGTGTGTGTGTGTGTGTGTGTGTGTGTGTGTGTGTGTGTGTGTGTGTGTGTGTGTGTGTGTGTGTGTGTGCAAGGTGAACATGTGCACTCACTCACTCACTGTGTGACTGTTTGATATGAAACGCAGACGCCCCCATTCCTTTTGCCTGTAGGCATTGTGCGCGTGCACATGATGCTGGGCTGATTGATTTGGCGGCGACACTTCGCTGAGCTGAAATCAGCACCGTGTTTCACAGGAGGTGCTCAAATGAGATTACGAAAGACACGAAATAAGAAACACTTTGTCATTTTGCCAAGAACCACACAGTTTAAGGGTCAATCAAGTTATATATATATATATATATATATATATATATATATATATATATATATATATATAAAGATTCTGATTAATTTATAGACAACTTTTGCCTTATTTTAATACAATTTAATGATGATGCTGAGACTGACGACTTATTAATAATAGTTTTAATAATAGTTGAACTCTGCTTCATATTCTGACATTTTTCAGTTTTAATTACTTTCTTTTTCTGCTAATTCTTAGTCTGTTCTTCAGATGTGTTAGTGTCTGTATTGATTATTGTGTACCTTTGTGCTGACTGGGCACACTGGACAAATTATGTCATTATAGGTGCTACCCAACCTTGGTCGCCACACTATTGGAGGTCAGATGAACTGCTTTAAGCATCACTTCAGGGCTACCTTAAAGAAGTGCGGCATCCCTCCCTCTAACCTTGAGCGACTCACCATTAACTAGGCTGAGTGGCACTTGTGATGACACGGGGCTTTGCAGATCTTTAAAACCAACAACATTCAACATCAGCAACAACACCGTTAAGAGCATTTGGACTGTGTTCCTCTCCCTCCTAAGGAGGGTATCTCATGCCTGACCTGTGGGAAACGCTCTGTTTCCAACTTTGGACTCTGGCCATGTGCTGGAAGTGCATGAAATTCTCTGGGACACGCAGGGTAAGAGGAGCGTTTGGACAGACAGTCCAACAGGCGAATGATTTGTGACTTGTGTAATTGAATGGGTTTTTTACAGCCCAGCAGCTTCCACAGATGATGTTTATTTTCCATTTGAATGTCAAAGCATTTAGTTAATTCCTGTCGGGGTATAAAAGAGAATTTTAAATAATCCTTTAGAAAAGATCATCTACTATACCTTTAATGTTAAAAATATCATTTATAGAACCTTGAAAGGTTTACTTCATATTTTTGAGAAACCACCAGAAAAGGCAGAAGTTAACTTTTCCACTCAGCTGGTGCTGGAGTTTGCAGCATAGAAACAAAACTCAGTAATTTAAACACTTTGGAGAGTTAATTTGATTTATTTGCAATTTTGATGACATAATTGACCAAACCCACGTTTTGAAAGTTATCAAACCCACTTCAGGGCAATTACAACCATCTTACTGAGTAAAGGACAGTTTCCAGAATGATAGCGGCACTCATCGGGGGGCCTACAGAGCGAGATGACTGCAGATGAACCAAACAAGCCAGGGCCTCGTTTCCCAAAAAGATCTCAAGCCGAAGAAGATCTTGTTCACATTGTAAGTTCATCTTAAACCAAAGAAGCTTCAGGGAAACTGTATCCAGCTTCTCACAGCGAGACAAATTTGAGTGCTGAAAGGCAAATTTCAGTAATCTAAAAAAGGAGAGAGAGCGACTAACAGGGAAGTTACAACACCTTGAAATAAGAGAGGCATCGCTTACAGAGGGGCTATAATTCAAAACAGCGAGATTCAGAGGGTTTACACACCAATCACAATGCAGCGACTGCAACTAAACACCACCTACAGACCAATTATGCCATCCTCCAAAAACCCAACGATGACTTCCACACAGGTTTGGGGCCATAATGGAAACCAGAGAACAGTTAGAAGATTTCTCTCTACTGAAGAGGGGAAGAGGATCTATCCCAATGAAGTCGGGTAAGTAATGATCTACTTGAGAACACCCACAATTCATTGTAGAGACACAAAAACCATCTGCAAAGCAGCTATTCATGGTTTTACAGTATCCCAGAATCCTTTGTGCGCTGGGGAGGGAGGCTTGATAATGGCTCAGCTTAATGCGAACTTTAACATTGAAAATGCCATAGACATGCTAACGCATTAGCATCGGTCCCGTTTTTAAGTTATAAAATACATCTATCAACTGTTTCAAAAGACCATAACAGGTCGGTTTAATATAAAAAAGGTCAATATTACTCACAGACATATGGTCTTTAGGGTTTTAGTGGGGAAAAATTAAGATAAAGTGAAATAAACCAAAGAACCAACCAAGCAGCAGATCGAAGATCGAAGCATTGCTTCATTGGTTCAAGGTTCAAAGCAAAGCAAAGCTGCAGAAACAGTTGATTACAGACCCGCTGCAGGGTCTGTAATCAGTGTAGTGAAATTATCATTTTCCTGACAAACACCTCCAAAAACAACGGCCACTCTGAAGGGCCGATAAGGGAATTGTTCAGCATCAAGGCTTTTGATGTCGATGGATCGAATAATTTCTTAAGGATACCCGAAAAGAACTGGTTCCCGACACACAACCCTAACAGCAACACGCTGTATATATATATATGTAAAAGTCACATTAAAGACTCACGATTATCTTAGTTAAACACCTAAATACATATTTTGGTTGAACTCATCACCATAACGATGCAATGTTGCAAACAAGTCTCCGCAAACGCCCCAGTGAGAACGTAATTACTCGTGAGATTTGACACCGTAAAGGCGTCTAGGAAGCTCCTCACAAAAACAGCAGAAGGCTGAGCAGCTTGAAAGTGACTGCTGTTTAGTTATGTTAGTAGCTTCTTATGTCGCTTTTCATAGTGGATTCACTTTGATTCAGCTCTGTCACATACTGTTTTGATGACCTTTAAGACAATAAAAGCAAAAAGCCAGTTAGCCAGCTAAGTAGTATCATTTTAGCAATAGGCAACACATATATAATTCTGTTCATTTGAAATCTACTCTAACAGCTAAATAAGTTTGAAAAACTCAAATATAATTCAAATATAATTCTGTCTTTAAGGTAAGAGGAAGGCATACAAATCCATTCCTGACCAACTTATTATTAGCTGCAGAGCTACTTAGCAAACCCGTTAGCCTAGCCACATTATGAATGAATTAATTTTATTTATTTGGCACACATAGACTCAAAAACAGCAAGACAAGCTCATAAAGAAAACAATTTAACAACGTACCTATGTGCGAAAGGGTGTAGACAGAAGCAAAAGCTTAAAAATGCCCACACCTTTAACCATAAAAATAAAAATGTGTATATATAATTATGCATATAACCATGATAACAAATACAAAGGATAAATTAATCACTGACTCGGCTTCAAAATAAGCAAGCAGAGTATTCTGCTCATATATAGTTGTGCTCAAAAGTTTACATACCCTGACAACACAAAAACTTTTTTTTCATTCATGGTTAGTGGTTGGGTGAAGCCATTTATTGTCAAACAACCAGGTTTCCTCTTTTTAAATCAAAATGACAAGAGAACTACCCAAATGACCCTGATCAAAAGTTTACATACCCCTGTCCTTAATACTGTGTGTTGCCCCTTTAACATCAACAACAGCTTGGAGTCTTTTGTGGTAGTTTTGGACGAGGCTCTCTGATGGTGAAGCTGCTACTGACTATGTTTCGGACTTTATTTACATCAGTTACAAAGAAATACAAACAATATGGCACTTTATGGTAAATCTGCATAGACAGTTCTCAAAAACTGAGTGACAAGAAGGAGAAGAGTGAGGAAAGACACCCAGACAACCCAGGAGAAGTTATGGGCTTATATGGCTGTGACTGGAGAAATTGTGCACAGTGCAAGCTTTGCATTTTGCATCACTACTCTTAGCTTCATAGTGGAGTAGAGCAGAGAAGGATTTTCTTTCACCAAAACAGATCAAATCCAGGCTTGCATCTCAGATGTACCTTCTGGCAATTTGTAGCTAAACTTTCAGGTCTTATTTTTAAGAAAATCCTCCTCTATACAACTTCATCATGAAGATGGATAACTGGAGATACTGGTGATAATGATCTAAAGTCTATTATCTCATTAATAACTCTGCTGCTGCAGTTAAAGCACAGTGAGTAAAGTGATTTTGTGTGTGATGTTTTGGACAGACATGATGTCCAGTATGTCTCCCGGGTGTAATTTAAAACGACTATTTGAGATGGTGATTTGTCATTAAATATTGCATAGTTATAATGTTACTGCATATTACAGAGAATTTTTTATGCAGCATTTCTTTTCACATATAATTGCATTGCTATTTGCAACATAAATAATGCATGTAACAAAACATATTGGTATAAGATTTACATATTATGTTAATTATTTACGTGAACTATACTGCTTTTATATGAACAACACGTAGACAAATTTTTCATTGCATTTTTCTTCCGCGTTAATATGCTGTTTGTATCATGTGCATAATTAGTGTGCAAAGTGTAATTAAGTATTTATTCAAGGGGAAAAAAATGATTTTATCTTGCTTGGCTGCATAAATTGGAACTATCATCTTTTAAATGTAACCCCCAGACATGATACAAAGCTGCAGCTTTTTTAATTTTATTTCTGTATAGAAAATAAAATATCAGCCAACGAGCAGCAGGCCGAAGCTGCAGTGCCACAAACACTTTGTCCGACTCTGGATTACAGAATTCCCAGAGTGCCGAGCTGTTTGCCAGAACATCTGTGCTGCTGAAAACACAAACAGCGTGTTTTACATACTGAGAGGATTCTGGACTTTCACCTCAGTTACTCCGGTTTTTGTGGAGTCGACAAGTAAAATTAATAAAGACACATAAGTGGCTTTCAAATAAGTCAAATACAAATGATTCTGTAAAAGACTGTTGACGCTGACAAATGGCCGATCTCAATGACAACCTGTTTTTAACTGTGCACGATGGTATGAAGTCCTCGGTCTCCATTCGTTGACCAGCCTTTTCCATACAAACTAATAATACCAAATCCGAAAAGATGTTACAAAATGAGACAAAGGTGTATTATATGTCTCTTTAATTCCTGTCCTATTGCTTTCAGGAACGTGGAACAAAGACCATAAGGACTATGGCAATGTAGCATTTCACTGTGGCCTTCACTCAAATGTATGACCTCTGGCTGACCTTGCCAGGGCACACTTAGAATCCACCTATGAGGAGTGATTTTGTTGGTTTCTCAGAATGCGAAAGATGGCGAGCCACACCCTACTTTTTCTGGGTCAGGCTCAGTCGCCCCACATAATTGTGTGGCAGATTCGGTGCAAATCATATTAAAGTCAAATTTCTTGAACTTTGCAAAAATGTATTTGTTAAGAGCAATCTCAGGGTCAACATTCATTGACACGCCAAGTTTGGCCAGAATCAGCAACATTTTCTGGGAGGAGTCTGGAGGAGCCATTAAACATACACTCCAACAATTGACCTTTAGCGAATTTTACCTTGCTGAGGAATTCTGGAACCCATGTGCCATGTTTGGTGCAAATAGGAGTGAAAAACACTTAACCGTTTGACCTTTGACCCCAATGATCTTGTCCCAAATGACTTGTAAGTTTGACTTTGTTGAACAATCCCAGAACCTACTTCCATATTGTTGCCAGGTTTGATATAAATGTGAGTGAAATCCTGAAATTTTGACCTATTTTAGGAAAGTCTGGGTTAGGCCAGTCATTGGGGTCAATGATCTTGACCTCAACGATTGGCAAACTTTACTTTGGTGAGCAATTTCAGCCCCATGTGTAGGTGGGATCTGCACACACTGTACAAGGTTTGGTAGAAATGCGACCTTTGAGTCCAATGACCTTGACCCAAAATCATTGACCAGTTCTGGTCTCCATGTTCACACACTTAGTTTTGTAGAAGCAACTGAGGATCAAACAGATGTGCAAAGATTCCTTAAGTGATATGAAGAGTATGATGATGACAAGGAGTAAATATGTTATCTCTGACATTTTCTTTCACCTCTTGACTTCTTTTATGAATCTCTTTCTGTGTTTGGTGAAGAATTGTATTTTGCATTCAGCAGACGTCTTTAAAAATGTGCAGACTCTCAGCTGTTGCACTGGATTGTGTGATATTGCGCAGGTGTTCAGCTCGCCATCCCGCTGCACCCAGAATCCGACAGCACGGGGAAATGTACTGATCCGAAGTACTGACAACAGCTACGTAACACGTTACATTACAAAAGTCAGCAGATTGTGACTGAGGCTCAGAATCATTAAGAGGCTGCGGTGCAGATCTGTTTAGCGGCAGAGAGTCCACGGTCTGTGGGCGCCTCGCTCCGGGCGTGGCAATCGTTATGTCGAGGGTTCTTGAATGGGACGTCTCAACCTAAGCCTTTTAATTCCCCCCAGAGACGAGTCCACTCCAAACCACCTGTGGTTAGGTGATGAGGTGGGGCTTTTCTCCCCCGGGACAGAGGAGGGTGGTGAGGTTATGTTCTAAAAATAAAAGATCAAGGAGACATGTTGGTTCAGTTATAGTCAGAACAGAAAAAAAAAAAAGCTTTTAAGCATTTGGCTGCTTATACAGCAGCCAAATGATACACTATATATGTGCAATGTCATGAAAAAGAAAAACTATCCACCTTATTCCTGAGGGCACTGCTGTAGAAACGATTATGGCTGCAACTTCCTGTTAGACACCAGAAGTAGCAGTAAGCCATTGTTTTCTAGCGGTTTTCATTTCCTGGACTGGTTTATTTTAAAGTTTACTGTTTTCTTTTCTAAGGGCCCCTTCACACATAGTGCGAAGTTTGGATGAAGTGCACACTTAGAGTAAACCGTGTAATGTTGTAGCTGCCTCCAACGCCTCGTACACCTGTTGCTACAACTATTTGCGCACACAAGCACCTGAAAGGCAAAGTGTGCGCTGTGCGAACCCATCGTACCCTCTTGCGGCAGGTGCCGGCCAAATTACAGGTAACACGCACAAACACCTAACACTGCTCACATGGCACTTAGAAAATGTGTGGCCAGTCGCACTCTTGGCATGACAACAGACTGCAGACAATCACTGTCGTACTGCTGTGAAATTTGTCTCAGTTTCCCACGGGTGTGACTTTGCAAACACACATTGACACGTGGGTGTGTGCGCTCCACTCATGGTAGGCGCGGCTTCTGACAGAAGCAGCTGTGGTGATCTGTCATTCTGGACATTCCCGCTACAAAACACCTGCTGTGTTTGGACAGTTATGGACTAACAACTGTCCACTGTGAGGCGTGTGTGTCTGATTGCTGTATTTACGTGGACATGAATAAAAAAATATGTTGCTGTGGTGGCGACAAGCTGCAGCAAGCGAGCATGCACAGAGCGGACATTGACAGCCCCCCAGGTTGAAACGGGCCGTCAGATCAGTCACGCAGCAGGCGATCTGACTGTCATGTCACCCACGTGAGCTCTGTTCCACATCACATGGTATCTGTACTGTGGCGCGCCGTCCACAAGACACACGTGTCGGGCAGAACACGTGTGGGGCCGACTGGACACACCTGACCAGTAGATGTGGACATGATCAGAGCACACTGCTTCTCATTTATGTCATTTCATGACTGTATGTCTGTGACCATAGGTCATCAGAGGAACAGACGGATCATATTTGTATTGCTTGCTTGATAAATGCAGTGTTTTTATATGGTGCGGGATTTAAATTTTCTTTTGTAATACTTCCGTGTCCTTCCTGATATGAGGCAGCTTCCCGCTGTTTTTAAAGAACAGCTCTGTAGCTCAGTGGTAAAGTCTCTGACTGGGAATCAAAGATTTTGAAAGGGGCAAGTTCGCATCCTGGGTGGTGTGTTTTTTCTTCTTTATTATTCCACATAAGTGGCGCTATGTGCTGCCACAGGCACCAGCTGGTTTTTATTTTTGTATATGAAGAGTTCAGGTGCAAAACCCTGTATCTCCACCAGACCACTCTTGTTTTAAATAAGGATATTTACCTGATGGAAGTTGTACATCTCCATGAATCATTCTTTCTTGTTATGAAATGGTTATGGTGCACTGAACAAAATAGCAGAATCTCAAAAATCAACCTTTATTCAGAAATGTGTTAATTAGCAACCTTTAATATAACTGGCTGCAAAACCTGTTATCTCCACCTTCAGTTTGTTTGCAAAACTCAATACGTCCATCACTTTAATGTACGCTAATGCTGCATTTACTCATAGGCAGTATGCGTTATGAATGTCATATCTGCATCATTCTTGGCACATTCCTGACATTCTTAACGTGACTTAATGCATCTGAATAGGTTTCTTAATAGTGTGTGTTGGTGCGTGATATTCATGATTTTCGTGGAGCATGTTTTTGGCTGTCAAAAAAAATCTTCCACGAATGGCACGCACCACCCTCATTTCACCTCATGTCATGGATGTCGCAACTGAGCGTGTTGATCCATCTTGATTAGTGATGATCCTTAATAAAGCGTGACGGCATTCTTCTCTGACGTGCGCACAATTAAACTCTGCTGCACCACATTCAGTTTCATAGCTGCAGTATGCTGAAGAAGGACAGAGTTGCCAGTCGGCTAAAAGTCTTGTTCCAATGCTCCTCAGTGCGCTTCTGCAGGTGTTCCACCTGCTGCTGCGCCTGATGTTTGGGAAAACAAGTAAGATGAGAGCCGTGTGAAGCCACACATCTGGCTCTCTGGATGGATGAATATGGGGGTGTGTGTGAAGACAATTCGTCTCATTCACAACGTGACAGAACTTAATGATGCAATAGTGCGCAACAGCGCGCAACATTATTCTTGACCGTGCGTAATGGTTCCTGATAATGCTCCACCAACACGTTACATTAATCAGAAAGCGTGGTAACAGGTTGCAACAGTTCCTAAGGACACCTGACGCCTCTGCCTCAAATCATCACATTCGTGATCAGCAGCCAAGAATGTATACTTCGTGGCATTCATGACGTGCCATCTTTATGTGTAAACGCAGCATCAGAGAAGCTCTCGTGGGTGCCGCAATCTTTGCGTCATGTGACCGAGATACATGCGAGTGAGTGGTGCACTGTTCACTATGTGGTTTTGCACACAAACTGGTATGGCGATTACGAGGTTCTGCACACAAACCACATCTTGACCACGTACCAGCTGGTTATTATTTTTGTATTCATTCCCCATAAGCAGAGTGATGTGGTTCCACACATACCAGCTGGTTTTTATTTCTTCCACATAAGCGGCACTATGTGCTGTACCCGGCACTGTTCCTGCTCGACGGACAATGGCATGTGCAAGAACTCTTGCAACGGGTTCCTGCACGCCTGCCCGTCGATGCAATGTTGCATGCGCAATATTTTGTGCGCCAGTTTCAAACTGTTTCATGCTGTTAGGCTGTTTTCGTCCAAACGCCATCCAAACTTTGCACTATGTGTGAAGGGACCCTAAATGATGATCAGCTCTTGTAAAAAATGTCCTTGTGCAACTCGGGAACATGTTGCGCTGTTCGCCTTTGTACTAACAACCAGACAAAGTTAAATCTCCGGGGTACAACAGTGATGTTTTTACATGCAGCCTAACTGAGAGAGTTTCCACCATCATCTGAGAGATGAGGAACCCAGAAGGATGTGGCTGAAAATGTTGTGTGGGCCGCTGAAGAGGAGGTACTGCTGGCCCACCACCACCAGATGGCGCCCTGCTTGGAGTGCGGGCTCCAAGCACGAGAGGGCGTCGGAGCTGCTGGAAGTGACAGCTGTCACCTATCAACACCAGCTGTCACTCATCACCACCACTACAAAGGCCGGACTGCAACTCCACCTCCTCGCCAAGAAATCTTCTACCATACAGGTAATTCTCTGCTGAACCTTAATTGAGCATTAGTCTGATCTCTTTTGCAGCCGTTTTCCTGGGATGGATTCCTTGTCTGCTGAGTTGGCGTTTGGTGTGGACTGCGACGGCTTCGCCTCCCACCCCACCCAGATAAGTGGTTGTCTCAGGAGCTGTCTGAGTGTGTTATTGGAGGTGGAGGTTCTCCCTCCTAACTGTATACAGACTGTGGGATTACTGAGTGTGCGAACTTACACTCATCCAAGAACTGTTTCTGTTCTCTGCCAGCAGTACCGGGTCTGACTGCTGAAGACAGTGGCCACCTGGGGCGCAGGGCTTGGCGGCTCCGGTGTTCTTCAGATCCGTTGGTGGTGGAAGCTGTGTGGGATCCAGCTCTTCTCGCACCGGACGTCTCCTATCTTCGAGCCTGCCACACATCACCTGGTGACTGATTGATATTCCGCATTATTTGTATTTGTCTGTACTTCGTTGTGCGCTTCACAACATTAAATTGTTACCTTTTGGCTATTCCATTGTCCCTTCATTAACGCCCCCTGTTGTGGGTCCGTGTCACGACACCCTCCCAACAGGATTTCTCGGCCAGCGTCATGGATCCCGAGGGGCGTCAACCATCGCTTGAACAACCAATGGAAGAGCGAGGTGCACAGGCGCCAGAGGAGGCGTGTTAGGTGGGCTGCAGCACATCTTAACCACCTTTACTGCTCGGTTGGACTTAGTTACCGAGCAGAGCATTATTGTCAATCGAAGGATGGAGGCTCTCACCGCCCAGGTGGAAGCGCAGGCTCAGGGCGCTGCTGCAGCACCTCCTCCTGCTGACCGAATGCCAGAGACAGACATTCCACTGGTCGTTCAACGAACCCCCCCACCTTCCCCTGAAGCATACATAAGCCCTCCGGAGCCGTACGGAGGCTGTGTGGAGACGTGCGCAGACTTCTTGATGCAGTGCTCGCTCGTCTTTTCACAGCATCCCGTCATGTACGCGTCAGACGCTAGCCGGGTGGCTTACATTATAAATCTGCTTCGAGGAGAGGCACGCGCCTGGGCTACGGCGCTCTGGGAGCAGAATTCACGGTTCCTAACGATTTACACTGAGTTTGTGAGGGAGTTCCGACAGGTGTTCGACCACCCTCATAGAAGCGAGACCGCTTCAAGCGTGCTGCTGTCGATACGACAGGGGTGTCGGAGCGCAGCGCAGTATGCAGTCGACTTCTGCATCGCGGCAGCGCGAGCCGGCTGGAATGCTGTTGCGCTCCTCGCCGCCTTTGTAAACGGACTGTCTCTGGTCCTTAAGGAGCACCTGGTGGTGAAGGACGAGCCACGGGATTTAGACGGGCTTATCAACCTGGTTATACTGTTAGACAACCAATTAACAGAACACCGACGGGAGCGAGACGAAGGGCGTGGTCAGGCACAAGCCGTCCCTCTTCCTCCCGGGTCCGAAAGGGAGCCGACTTCCCCACGCTCCACAGCCAGGGCTCTCCACGTGACGACAGCTCCTCCTGCTGACGTTGCTATGGAGACGAGCAGGGCCAAAAAGCGATCAGATCAGAGACAAAGGAGGCTGATCCATGGAGAGTGTTTTCTCTGCAGCTCAACCGAGCACATACAGAGAGAGTGCCCCAAACGGTCAAAACAGCAGCACTCGTCCTTAGAGACTGGGCTAAGGGTGGGCCATAACACGCACGTGGGGAAACCCCGTAGATCCGCACGAATCCCAGTCACAATCCTTAGTGAGGATTTAACCCTTCACGCCCCAGCACTCGTAGACACGGGGTCAGAAGGGAATCTGCTGGACAGCAGATGGGCAAAGGAAGTAGGGCTCCCTCTGGTGGCTCTGCCTTCACTTTTGAAGGTACGGGCACTAGATGGCACCCTTCTTCCATTAATCACACACCAGACACAACCCGTGACATTGGTGGTGTCTGGGAATCACAGGGAGGAGATTGTGTTTTACGTAACACCTTCTACCTCCCGAGTGATTTTGGGTTTTCCATGGGTGTTGAAACACAATCCCCGGATTGATTGGCCGTCTGGGGTTGTGACGCAGTGGAGCGAAACCTGCCACGGGGAGTGTTTAGGATCCTCGGTTCCACCCGGTGAGACAGCTAAAGAGGAGGTCAAAGTCCCCCCCAATCTGACGGCGGTACCGGAGGAGTACCACGATCTTGCTGACGTCTTCAGCAAAGATCTGGCACTCGCCCTTCCCCCGCACCGACCGTACGATTGAGCCATCGATTTGATCCCGGGCGCTGAGTATCCGTCTAGCAGGCTGTACAACCTCTCACGTCCGGGACGCGAATCAATGGAGACCTACATCCGGGACTCCTTAGCTGCCGGGTTGATCCGGAACTCCACCTCCCCGATGGGCGCGGGTTTCTTTTTTGTGGGTAAGAAGGAAGGCGGCCTCCGTCCATGCATTGACTACAGAGGGCTGAACGAGATCACGGTTCGCAATCGATACCCTTTACTTCTGTTGGATTCGGTGTTCATGCCCCTGCATGGAGCCCAAATAATCACTAAACTTGATCTTAGGAATGTGTACCACCTGGTTCGGATCTGGAAGGGAGACGAGTGGAAGACGGCATTTAACACCCCCTTAGGTCACTTTGAGTACCTGGTCATGCCGTTCGGCCTCACAAACGCCCCCGCGACGTTCCAAGCATTGGTTAATGACGTCTTGCGGGACTTCCTGCATCGGTTTGTCTTCGTATATCTAGACGACATACTCATCTTTTCTCCGGACCCTGAGACTCATGTCCAGCATGTATGTCAGGTCCTACAGCGGTTGTTGGAGAACCGGCTGTTTGTGAAGGGCGAGAAGTGCGAGTTCCATCACACTTCTTTGTCCTTCCTGGGGTTCATCATCTCCTCCAACTCCGTCGCCCCTGATCTGGCCAAGGTTGCAACGGTGAGAGATTGGCCCCACCCAACAAGCCGTAGGAAGCTGCAACAGTTCCTCGGCTTTGCGAACTTCTACAGGAGGTTCATTAAGGGCTACAGTCAGGTAGTTAGCCCCCTGACAGCCCTGACCTCCAATAAGGTCCCCTTCACCTGGTCGGATCGGTGCGAGGCCGCGTTTAGGGAGTTGAAGCACCGGTTCTCGTCTGCACCAGTTCTGGTGCAGCCCGATCCTACTCGCCAGTTCACAGTGGAAGTGGATGCCTCTGACTCAGGGATAGGAGCCGTGCTGTCCCAGAGCGGGGAGTCCGATAAGGTCCTAGACCCTTGTGCCTATTTTTCCCGCAGGTTGACCCCGGCTGAGAGGAATTATGACGTCGGCAATCGGGAACTCCTGGCGGTGAAGGAGGCTCTTGAAGAGTGGAGACACCTGTTGGAGGGAGCGACGGTGCCCTTCACGGTTTTCACGGACCATCGGAACCTGGAGTACATCCGGACCGCCAAGTGGTTGAACCCCAGGCAAGCCCGCTGGTCACTGTTCTTCGGGCGCTTTGACTTCCAGATTACATACCACCCCGGGACCAAGAACAAACGATCGGATGCCCTGTCCCGGGTGCATGAAGAGGAGGCCAAGGCCGAGTTGTCAGACCCCACAGAGACCATCATCCCCGAGTCCACTGTCGTGGCCACTCTCACCGGGGACGTGGACAAGACCGTCCGGGAGGCCCTGACACGGAACCCGGACCCGGGGACCGGCCCGAAGAACAAAATGTATGTCCCACCAGAGGCCAGAGCTGCGGTTTTGGACTTCTGTCATGGTTCCAAGCTCTCCTTCATCCCGGGGTGCGCAGGACCATGGCAGTAGTCCAGCAGCGCTTCTGGTGGGCATCTATGGAGGCCGACGTCCGGGACTACGTCCAGGCCTGTACCACCTGTGCCAGGGGCAAGGCTGACCATAAAGGGACTTCAGGACTCCTCCAGCCCCTACCGGTGCCTCACCGCCCCTGGTCCCACATCGGCCTGGACTTTGTCACGGGCCTCCCGCCGTCCCAGGGCAACACCACCATCTTAACGATAGTGGACCGGTTCTCCAAGGCGGCCCACTTTGTGGCCCTCCCGAAGCTCCCTACGGGCCAGGAGATAGCAGACCTCCTGGTCCACCACGTCGTGCGTCTGCATGGGATACCAGCGGACATCGTCTCAGACCGTGGTCCTCAGTTCTCCTCTCAGGTCTGGAGGAGTTTCTGCAGGGAACTGGGGGCCACCGTGAGTCTCTCGTCCGGGTATCACCCTCAGACGAACGGACAGGCAGAGCGGGCCAACCAGGAGCTGGAGCAGGCCCTCCGTTGCGTTACCTCTGCGCACCCGATGGCCTGGAGCACCCATCTGGCCTGGATCGAGTACGCCCACAACAGCCAAGTGTCGTCAGCCACCGGCCTCTCCCCGTTTGAGGTGTGTTTGGGGTACCAGCCCCCATTGTTTCCACTTGTGGAGGGAGAGGTCGGTGTGCCCTCGGTCCAGGCCCACCTCAGGAGGTGCCGCCGGGTGTGGCGGACTGCCCATTCTGCCCTGTTGAAGGCCCGGACGAGGGCCAAGGCCCATGCAGACCAGCGGCGTTCCCCAGCCCCTGCATACCAGCCCGGGCAGGAGGTGTGGTTATCAACGAAGGACATCCCCCTCCAAGTGGACTCCCAGAAACTGAAGGACAGGTACATCGGACCATTTCCCATCGCCAAGGTCCTCAGCCCGGCCACAGTGAAGCTACGGCTGCCAGCTTCACTGCAGATCCATCCTGTTTTTCACGTGTCACTGATCAAGCCTTACCACACCTCACCACTCTGCACCCCTGGACCTGCACCGCCTCCTGCCCGGATCATCGACGGGGAGCCGGCATGGACCGTGCGTCGGCTTCTGGACGTCCGTCGCAAGGGTCGGGGCTTCCAGTATCTGGTGGACTGGGAGGGGTATGGCCCCGAGGAACGCTCCTGGGTGAAGAGGAGCTTCATCCTGGACCCGGCCCTCCTGGCTGAATTCTACGCCCGGCACCCGGACAAACCTGGTCGGGCGCCAGGAGGCGGCCGTTGAGGGGGGGGGTCCTGTTGTGTGGGCCGCTGAAGAGGAGGTACTGCTGGCCCACCACCACCAGATGGCGCCCTGCTTGGAGTGCGGGCTCCAAGCATGAGAGGGCGTCGGAGCCGCTGGAAGTGACAGCTGTCACCTATCAACACCAGCTGTCACTCATCACCACCACTACAAAGGCCGGACTGCAACTCCACCTCCTCGCTGAGAAATCTTCTACCATACAGGTAATTCTCTGCTGAACCTTAATCGAGCATTAGTCTGATCTCTTTTGCAGCCGTTTTCCTGGGACGGATTCCTTGTCTGCTGAGTTGGCGTTTGTTGTGGACTGCGACGGCTTCGCCTCCCACCCCACCCAGATAAGTGGTTGTCTCAGGAGCTGTCTGTGTTATTGGAGGTGGAGGTTCTCCCTCCTAACTGTATACAGACTGTGGGATTACTGAGTGTGCGAACTCAACCTCATCCAAGAACTGTTTCTGTTCTCTGCCAGCAGTACCGGGTCTGACTGCTGAAGACAGTGGCACAGGGCTTGGCGGCTCCGGTGTTCTTCAGATCCGTTGGTGGTGGAAGCTGTGTGGGATCCGGCTCTTCTCGCACCGGACGTCTCCTATCTTCGAGCCTGCCACACATCACCTGGTGACTGATTGATATTCCGCAATATTTGTATTTGTCTGTACTTCGTTGTGCGCTTCACAACATTAAATTGTTAGCTTTTGGCTATTCCATTGTCCCTTCATTAACGCCCCCTGTTGTGGGTCCGTGTCACGACACCCTCCCAACAGAAAAAAACTCAACTTGAAAAGACCACCTAAAACGTTAGATGTGCTCTTTTCAATTTGTTGACAAAAAGCCCACAGACGAACGTCTTAGTTTGTGGCTGGGATATAACAGACCACCGGAGAAGATAAAGATGACTGACAGCAGTGTCACCAGATTAACAGGTGGTATGATTTAATGTGTCACTGTAGTATTAGTCATTAGCAACAACATGTTTTACCCTTTTATGAATAGTTAAATTCAATTTTCAATTTATTTTCATTTATATAGCGCCAAATCACAACAAAGTTGCCTCAAGGCACTTCTCACAAGTAAAGTCTAACCTTACCAACCCCCAGAGCAAGCACACAGGCGACAGTGGTAAGAAAAAAAACTCCCTCTGATGATTTGAGGAAGAAACCTCAAGCAGACCAGACTCAAAGGGGTGACCCTCTGCTTGGGCCATGTTGGACCCAGAGATGGAGATCATACTTGTTAAAAGGGCCTGTTTTTGTTTTGGTCCTGAAAAACTGAAGATAGCTACCTTTTAATGCAGCTTCATCTGCGAGGAATGTTTGCTTTGTAACGGACGAGTGTTTGTATCTTAGTTTTATCTGTCAAATCTCAGAAATAGAAAGGCAGTCATTTCACAGAGGTCACATCTGTAGTATTTTTACTTACGATGGCTGAGAGGATCTTTTCTGCTGCAGTTTCAATTATTCAAATTATTGAGTTTGTCTCTGTTTTACATAAAAAGATTGACATCGCAGCTAAAAGTGAATATCTACAGCACCTCCAGACAGGAACGGTGTCACTATGATTGGAATTTTAGTTTGTTACATTCAAGTTACCTTTGTTCCTAGAGGCTAGTGGAATCAATTTTAATTAAAAACAAGGTTAGACAGCCTGACATTTTCAGCACATTAAAAAAAAAAAAATCTCATTTCAATAGTGACAACACCCAAACATCAAGTTCACGTTCAATCCTTCAGCGCACTGTTTGCAAAGATGAAATTAAGGTATTAAGATAGTCGAAACTCCAGATTATCCAAAAATAATAAAGCCCTAATAGTGAATCTGTTACCGATGCTGTTCTCAAAGCCTGTTACTGCTGAATGGTGTGGAAGGGATTATAGTAAAGCGCCGCTGTAGACAAATACTTCAGCCCAGGAGTAACACAAGAATTAAAGCCGTGCCAGATTGGAGATGAAGTCTACTTAACACATGGCCTTACAGGGGGCTTAGGTCCAGGGCCCCCGAGGTTTAGAAGGGCCACACAGAGAGCAAAAATAGATCCACAGAGCCCTTCCCTGTCGGTCTGACCTTGTCTGCAGCTCAGAAGCGAATCAGCATGATACTGCTGCTTCCCAATGCCTGTTCCCGAGAATCCTGCTTCTTCTCTCCTGAGTAGCAAATCACTATTTGGGATCTGCCAGCTCTTGGTTGGCTGAAAACACCTGTTTTGGTTCATCAGAGGTGGAAAAACAGCAAGCTGAGACAACCATGGCAATGTAGGGTTTTTTTTAGAAGAAATTTCATAGCAAATGTCATTTTTTTTTAGTTAAAATTATTGCGATTTCCAAATCAATCATTTTTTTTTTATATATATATAGCGCCAAATCACAACAAATAGTTGCCCCAATGCGCTTTATATTGTAAGGCAAGGCCATACAATAATTATGTAAAACCCCAACGGTCAAAACGACCCCCTGTGAGCAAGCACTTGGCTACAGTGGGAAGGAAAAACTCCCTTTTAACAGGAAGAAACCTCCAGCAGAACCAGGCTCAGGGAGGGGCAGTCTTCTGCTGGGACTGGTTGGGGCTGAGGGAGAGAACCAGGAAAAAGACATGCTGTGGAGGGGAGCAGAGATCGATCACTAATGATTAAATGCAGAGTGGTGCATACAGAGCAAAAAGAGAAAGAAACAATGCATCATGGGAACCCCCCAGCAGTCTACGTCTAGAGCAGCATAACTAAGGGATGGTTCAGGGTCACCTGATCCAGCCCTAACTATAAGCTTTAGCAAAAAGGAAAGTTTTAAGCCTAATCTTAAAAGTAGAGAGGGTGTCTGTCTCCCTGATCTGAATTGGGAGCTGGTTCCACAGGAGAGGAGCCTGAAAGCTGAAGGCTCTGCCTCCCATTCTACTCTTACAAACCCTAGGAACTACAAGTAAGCCTGCAGTCTGAGAGCGAAGCGCTCTATTGGGGTGATATGGTACTACGAGGTCCCTAAGATAAGATGGGACCTGATTATTTAAAACCTTATAAGTAAGAAGAAGAATTTTAAATTCTATTCTAGAATTAACAGGAAGCCAATGAAGAGAGGCTAATATGGGTGAGATATGCTCTCTCCTTCTAGTCCCCATTAGGAACTTTTAGGACAACCTGATAATAATGAATTACAATAGTCCAGCCTAGAGGAAATAAATGCATGAATTAGTTTTTCAGCATCACTCTGAGACAAGACCTTTCTAATTTTAGAGATATTGCGTAAATGCAAAAAAGCAGTCCTACATATTTGTTTAATATGCGCTTTGAATGACATATCCTGATCAAAAATGACTCCAAGATTTCTCACAGTATTACTAGAGGTCAGGGTAATGCCATCCAGAGTAAGGATCTGGTTAGACACCATGTTTCTAAGATTTGTGGGGCCAAGTACAATAACTTCAGTTTTATCTGAGTTTAAAAGCAGGAAATTAGAGGTCATCCATGTCTTTATGTCTGTAAGACAATCCTGCAGTTTAGCTAATTGGTGTGTGTCCTCTGGCTTCATGGATAGATAAAGCTGGGTATCATCTGCGTAACAATTAAAATTTAAGCAATACCGTCTAATAATACTGCCTAAGGCAAGCATGTATAAAGTGAATAAAATTGGTCCTAGCACAGAACCTTGTGGAACTCCATAATTAACTTTAGTCTGTGAAGAAGATTCCCCATTTACATGAACAAATTGTAATCTATTAGACAAATATGATTCAAACCACCGCAGCGCAGTGTCTTTAATACCTATGGCATGCTCTAATCTCTGTAATAAAATTTTATGGTCAACAGTATCAAAAGCAGCACTGAGGTCTAACAGAACAAGCACAGAGATGAGTCCACTGTCCAAGGCCATAAGAAGATCATTTGTAACCTTCACTAATGCTGTTTCTGTACTATGATGAATTCTAAAACCTGACTGAAACTCTTCAAATAGACCATTCCTCTGCAGATGATCAGTTAGCTGTTTTACAACTACCCTTTCAAGAATTTTTGAGAGAAAAGGAAGGTTGGAGATTGACCTATAATTAGCTAAGATAGCTGGGTCAAGTGATGGCTTTTAAGTAATGGTTTAATTACTGCCACCTTAAAAGCCTGTGGTACATAGCCAACTAACAAAGATAGATTTATCATATTTAAGATCGAAGTATTAAATAATGGTAGGGCTTCCTTGAGCAGCCTGGTAGGAATGGGGTCTAGTAGACATGTTGATGGTTTGGATGAAGTAACTAATGAAAATAACTCAGACAGAACAATCGGAGAGAAAGAGTCTAACCATATACCGGCATCACTGAAAGCAGCCAAAGATAACGATACGTCTTTGGGATGGTTATGAGTAATTTTTTCTCTAATAGTTAAAATTTTGTTAGCAAAGAAAGTCATGAAGTCATTACTAGTTAAAGTTAATGGAATACTCAGCTCAATAGAGCTCTGACTCTTTGTCAGCCTGGCTACAGTGCTGAAAAGAAACCTGGGGTTGTTCTTATTTTCTTCAATTAGTGATGAGTAGAACGATGTCCTAGCTTTACGGAGGGCTTTTTTATAGAGCAACAGACTCTTTTTCCAGGCTAAGTGAAGATCTTCTAAATTAGTGAGACGCCATTTCCTCTCCAACTTACGGGTTATCTGCTTTAAGCTACGAGTTTGTGAGTTATACCACGGAGTCAGGCACTTCTGATTTAAAGCTCTCTTTTTCAGAGGAGCTACAGCATCCAAAGTTGTCTTCAATGAGGATGTAAAACTACTGACGAGATACTCTATCTCACTTACAGAGTTTAGGTAGCTACTCTGCACTGTGTTGGTATATGGCATTAGAGAACATAAAGAAGGAATCATATCCTTAAACCTAGTTACAGCGCTTTCTGAAAGACTTCTAGTGTAATGAAACTTATTCCCCACTGCTGGGTAGTCCATCAGAGTAAATGTAAATGTTATTAAGAAATGATCAGACAGAAGGGAGTTTTCAGGGAATACTGTTAAGTCTTCTATTTCCATACCATAAGTCAGAACAAGATCTAAGATATGATTAAAGTGGTGGGTGGACTCCTTTACATTTTGAGCAAAGCCAATAGAGTCTAATAATAGATTAAATGCAGTGTTGAGGCTGTCATTCTCAGCATCTGTGTGGATGTTAAAATCGCCCACTATAATTATCTTATCTGAGCTAAGCACTAAGTCAGACAAAAGGTCTGAAAATTCACAGAGAAACTCACAGTAACGACCAGGTGGACGATAGATAATAACAAATAAAACTGTTTTTTGGGACTTCCAATTTGGATGGACAAGACTAAGAGTCAAGCTTTCAAATGAATTAAATGCACACAGATTTATCCAAACAGTAAACAAGCTTGCATAGTGTGTATAGGTACTTTGAAGTCTGGTGTCCCAGGTTGAATCTGGCTTGACGTCACAATCAGAGGTATCTGCATGTAGTCTGGGTGGACTTGCAAACATAAAAGCAGCTCATGATGAAAATTAAATATGGGATTTCCACAACAAGACCTTGGTTGTTTTGAGGAACTGTGATGAAGTTATCAATATTTGCAGAAGCTCAGAAGAGATATCTCAGAGGGGGAGGGGCATCTGAGTAAAAACCATTCATCCTCATGTGGGAGGGGAAAAGTTCCATTTCACCTAACCTGCATGTCTTTGGATGTGAGAGGAAACCGGAGCACCCGGAAGAAACCCACACAAACATGGGGAGAACATGCAAGCTCCACACAGAAAGTCCACAGGTTGGAATCGAACCCATGACCTTCTTGCTATGAGGAAACAGTGCTAACCACTAATCCACTGTGCTGCCCATGAATGAATGAATGAGTGTAAACATGTTTATTTCTTCTCTAAAGTTGGACATTTTAACATTATGAATGGGAACCTGCTCACTTTTAGAGCCAGCCTCAAGAGGCCAGTCAAGGAACTGCAACTATTTCTTCTTCAAGGTGGGCTTCTTCTGAACCCATCAAAGGTTACTTCTTGTGTATAAGCCTCCTCTCGTCTCGTCTTCATCTATTAGACTCTATCAATCAATCAATCAACTTTTTTCTTATATAGCGCCAAATCACAACAAACAGTTGCCCCAAGGCGCTCCACATTGCAAGGCAAGGCCATACAATAATTATGAAAAACCCCAACGGTCAAAACGACCCCCTATGAGCAAGCACTTGGCCACAGTGGGAAGGAAAAACTCCCTTTTAACAGGAAGAAACCTCCAGCAGAACCAGGCTCAGGGAGGGGCAGTCTTCTGCTGAGACTGGTTGGGGCTGAGGGAAAGAACCAGGAAAAAGAGATCGATCACTAATGATTAAATGCAGAGTGATGCATACGGAGCAAAAAGAGAAAGAAACAGTGCATCATGGGAACCCCCCCACAGTCTACGTCTAAAGCAACATAACCAAGGGATGGCCAGGGTCACCCGATCCAGCCCTAACTATAAGCCTTAGCGAAAAGGAAAGTTTTAAGCCTAATCTTCAAAGTAGAGAGGGTATCTGTCTCCCTGATCTGAATTGGGAGCTGGTTCCACAGGAGAGGAGCCTGAAAGCTGAAGGCTCTGCCTCCCATTCTACTCTTACAAACCCTAGGAACTACAAGTAATCAATCAATCAATCAATTTTTTTTTTATATAGCGCCAAATCACAACAAACAGTTGCCCCAAGGCGCTTCACACTGTAAGGCAAGGCCATACAATAATGATGTAAAACCCCAACGGTCAAAACGACCCCCTGTGAGCAAGCACTTGGCTACAGTGGGAAGGAAAAACTCCCTTTTAACAGGAAGAAACCTCCAGCAGAACCAGGCTCAGGGAGGGGCAGTCTTCTGCTGGGACTGGTTGGGGCTGAGGGAGAGAACCAGGAAAAAGATATGCTGTGGAGGGGAGCAGAGATCGATCACTAATGATTAAATGCAGAGTGGTGCATACAGAGCAAAAAGAGAAAGAAACAGTGCATCATGGGAACCCCCCAGCAGTCTACGTCTATAGCAGCATAACTAAGGGATGGTTCAGGGTCACCTGATCCAGCCCTAACTATAAGCTTTAGCAAAAAGGAAAGTTTTAAGCCTAATCTTAAAAGTAGAGAGGGTGTCTGTCTCCCTGATCTGAATTGGGAGCTGGTTCCACAGGAGAGGAGCCTGAAAGCTGAAGGCTCTGCCTCCCATTCTACTCTTACAAACCCTAGGAACTACAAGTAAGCCTGCAGTCTGAGAGCGAAGCGCTCTATTGGGGTGATATGGTACTACGAGGTCCCTAAGATAAGATGGGACCTGATTATTCAAAACCTTATAAGTAAGAAGAAGAATTTTAAATTCTATTCTAGAATTAACAGGAAGCCAATGAAGAGAGGCCAATATGTAAGCTCTGTCTAGGTTTTTGATTAATTAATAAGCTGGAATGGAAGATTGCTGCTAATCCTCCGCCCCGGCCCGTGCTACGAGCATTCTGACAGTTAGTGTGACTCGGGGGTGTTGACTCATTTAAACTAACATATTCATCCTGCTGTAACCAAGTTTCTGTTAGGCAGAATAAATCAATACGTTGATCAATTATTATATCATTTACCAACAGGGACTTAGAAGAAAGAGACCTAATGTTTAATAGACCACATTTAACTGTTTTAGTCTGTGGTGCAATTGAAGGTGCTATATTATTTTTTCTTTTTGAATTTTTATGCTTAAATAGATTTTTGCTAGTTATTGGTGGTCTGGGAGCAGGCACCGTCTCTACGGGGATGGGGTAATAAGGGGATGGGAGGGGGAGAGAAGCTGCAGAGAGGTGTATAAGACCACAGCTCTGCCTCCTGGTCCCAACGCTAGACAGTCACTCTAGGGTTTGTGTGGACGCTGTGAAGAAGCTCAGGTTGAAGTGTAACTGAGCTCAGCCACTCACGAAGCAGATAAAATTCTGCTGACAGAAAACAGAAGTCTATTTTTAGTGGCTGGAATGAATTTCTTAATCACCTCCAGGAGTCCTGAATGAATAATGAGCCGCTTTCCTCTCCGCGGTATTACAAAACCAGAACCGGACAAGCATGCTGTTGGTGGAAAATGGCTCCAAATTAGACAAAATTATGTTACGGGTTGTGTTTTGTGTGCAGCAATATGCGATGCCGAAGGCCATTATCGGGCTGACGTGTGTGCATCTCCCATCTAAACAAGGCGGAGGGTGTAAATTACGGTGGAAGACTTGCTGAGTGTCTGATGGAGATAAGGAGGAATGACTGCCATCCTTCAGCCTGTCACATCCTGCACGGCTCATATTAATTACTCACCAACTGACCCCAAACTGCTTCAGGAAAACATGGGAGGACTTATCAACATCACAGTGAATAATGTTATCAGTGTTCAATAACCACACAGCAGCAGGACTCTTTAATCGCCGGCATTGTAACAAGAGATTGTTTTTGAATATAATTTTAAATCAATAGTCACATTTATTACAATATAACAGAGATAAACTCACATCCTGATACACTGAAATTCAATCCAGCTATCATTAACATATTTTCTGCTATCATATGTCACATCCATTAAAAAATGCCTTTTGAAGAGGAAAAATAAGACATATATTGCATAGGAGTACGTTATACCCCTTTTCTGTATTATCAGCTCTGGGATTTTTGTGCATTCTTGTAGTGTACTTTGTATTATTGCCATTTATTGTTTAATTATTAGAATTTGTTTTGTTTAGTGCTTTTCAGTGCCTTATTTGAATAGTTGTTGTTGTTGTTATTGTTATTGAACCTCCCAAGTAAAAAAAAATAATTAATTAAATTAAATTAAAAATTAAAAAAAACTTGACTTACACTGGAAAATACAGTAATACGGCAATCATTTATTACCATTATTTCTATCTCAACCAAGAAAAAACTGCATCATTATTTGTCTATTTATTACAATAACACAACAAGGTTTTCATTTGAAATCCATGACATTCATTGGAATGCTAATTCTTATTAATATGAAAAATCTGTTGAATTCAGAAGTTAATCAGGATCTGGATCATCTGAGTAATAATTCAATTTAGAGTTCCCCAAGGGTTGATATTAGGTCCCTTTTTGTTTTCACAATACATGCTGCTATCATGTGATATTTTTAAACATATTTTGTTGAATTTTTATGCAGTTGGCACAGTTCTACTTTACAAATAAACCAGCTGACTGATTGATTGGGTGACTGATTCAACACTGTATGGGAGTAACTTCCTCCAGCTATTCCAATAACGTCCACTAAATTCCAATAACACTGGCATTCTTGTAATTAGCTTCAGGCATATTTTGAAGACTTCATGTACATTTAGTGATTCCAAAACATAATCCCATAGCTAAAGACGGTTGGGGCGACGTGATTAAACTGTTAGTTCATTCAATCTAATTTTTAATCATCTTACATCTGTTCAAATAAATTTTTTTTTTCATTTTTTACAGACTTGTATGTCATCACAATTAGACTATCAGAAAGACCTTTTTTTTTACCAACCATAAGAAAGACTATTACTCTGCTGCTACTAGGCTTTAGTAAGGATCCAAGAAAAAGGGTCACATACTATTTTAGCCTCGGCACTCGTGGGCACTTTGGTTTGTAAAAGATTTATTTAAACCATTATATGGATTGACCCCGAGTTGAATAGCAGATTTTTTTTATGGTTCTACAAGTTCACTCAAGTAATGTCCATCCTGGTCACCACAGTTTTCAATTTAAAGACAAGAGGGGATTGAGCCATTTACCTTTTTGAAATATATGATTATCACTCACTCGCTCATCTTCAACCGTACACCCTGGACAGGACGCCAGTCTGTCGCAGGGTCACACATAGACAAACAAACACACTCACACACACCTACAGACAATTTAAAGTTTCCAGTCCATCTAACCTGCATGTCTTTGGATGTGGGAGGAAGCCGGAGCACCCAGAGAAAACCCACAGAAGCACGGGGAGAACATGCAAACTCCACACAAAAAGGACCCATGTGGGACTCAATCCCATGACCTTCTTGCTGTGAATCAGCAGTGCTAACTACTAAGCCACCATGATGCCAAAATACATGATTATTATTTTTTAAATTGTATGCCCTCTTCTGATTTTAATTTAAATTTGCCAGTTTGATCTATTTATTTATTGCTGGTGTTTTATTATTATTTTATGTCTTTCATTATTGTTTTATCATCACATTTTATTTTTTTATTTATAAATGTATTCATAATTTCTTAAAATTTTTATTGTTGTGAATTAATGTATTCATTTTGTGTACCTGCTTATTCCACTTAGGGATTTGGGACTATTATTATTATTATTATTATTATTATTATTATAGAGTTAGCAGTCATTATCTCAACCACGTCACATAATGAAACCGTTTAAAAATAAACCATTCCAGAAAAGATTTTAACATCTTCACAGCCACAAATTCGAATGAATGATTGAATGAATTTATTCGGCACACACAGATCCAAAACAACAAAAAACATACAAAGAAAGAAAGAAAATAATCCAAAAATGGACCCATGCGCCCAAAAGGCAGAAGCAAAAGCTTGTAAACACCCACCGCTTTAACCAAAAATAAAAATTATACATATGTATATAAAATTATACATGTACCCATGATAACTAATACAAAGTATAAATTTATCCCTGAACTAAAATTTCAAAAACTTAATTTAATAAGGTTGACTATTGAACATTTGGTGTGTAACGTATTATGAATGCTTGAACTAATGAGAAATTAACCATTAGTGGCATTAATATAAAAGACAAGAAAATTTAACAACAACAAATTTAAATACACACAATCATCATCGCTTCACACAAAATGGTTTTGGGTCTTTCTTCATGACAGCAAGGCACTTTAATACTGTCTGCATCAATTATTAATTATTTTACAGTTTGTGTGGCATTGTTGTATTGTAATCTTTGACTTGCAGACATCGCGGGTTACATTTCAGAACTTTTTGAGGCCCATTCTGAAAACAACACATTGTCTCATGATTTAAGAAGCTAAAAACCACCAAATACTTCTCTGCCCCATAAGGTGCCACGCCTGTTTTAGTTACAACCTTGAGATGAGAGTAGAAGAAGGGTCCCCAAGCAGGTAGTGGAAGAGGGGTCGTTATCATTTTTGGCAGTCCTCCCATGTAAACCCAAAGGCCCTCCTCCATATTCATGGAGGTGATTATATGCTGACCTCCGCCTGCAGTTAATCCTGAGCTGATGTACGAGGTCTGTCCATAAAGTATAGGTGCTTTTTATTTTTTCAAAAACTATATGGATTTCATTCATATGTTTTTACGTCAGACATGCTTGAACCCTCGTGCGCATGCATGAGTTTTTCCACGCCTGTCGGTGACGTCATTCGCCTGTGAGCACTCCTTGTGGGAGGAGTCGTCCAGCCCCTCGTCGGAATTCCTCTGTCTGAGAAGTTGCTGAGAGACTGGCGCTTTGTTTGATCAAAATTTTTTCTAAACCTGTGAGACACATCGAAGTGGACACGGTGCGAAAATTAAGCTGGTTTTCGGTGAAAATTTTAACGGCTGATGAGAGATTTTGAGGTGATACTGTCGCTTTAAGGACTTCCACTGTTGAAGGAGATTTTTTTAATGAAAGATGTGCGGGCGGATTGCAGCGTCGGCTCGCAGCCGCCGCGACGCTCCGCCACAGGAAAAACACCTCCGTTGGAAGCCTTAAGGACAAGTTGGAACATGTCCAGCTGTTAAACAATTTCTCATATACTCACTCCACTGAAAGCCATCAAAAGCCGCCTGGATTTTACAAATGGTTATCAACACGGAGGTGTTTTTCCTGTGCCGCCGCACCGCGCCGGCTGCGTCCCGACGCGCGGACCCGTCTGCATGTCTTTCATTAAAAAATCTCCTTTAACAGTGGAATATCCGGATAAAATGCTGAAACCGACTTCTTCTGAAACTTCTCTGTTCTCTCACGATGTCCTGGATCAATAGAGCCTGAAATGTGGAGGTTTTCAGCTTGAAACAGGCTGACGATGGCGCCTGAGAGCGCTGTATGACGTCTCGCTCCGTGGGAAGTCCTTAAAGCGACAGTATCACCTCAAAATCTCTCATCAGCCATTAAAAGTCTCACAGGACATGTTGTGGCATGCCCAGCTGTTACACAATTTCTCGGATACTCACTCGAATGAAAAGCCACCGAAAGCCATCTGAATCTTCCGAATGGTTTCCAACACGGAGGTGTTTGTTGTGCGCCATGAGCGGCTCCGTCCCGACACGCGAATTCCTCCGCACGTCTTTCATTACAAAATCTCCTATAACAGTGGAATGTGCCGCAAAAGTGCTGATGTCCACATTTTCTGCGATTTCTCTGGTAGTCACACGACGTGCCGGATCAACACAGCCTTCACTTTGGAAATGATCTGGTCGTTTCAGCCTGTCAATGGCCGCTTGGAGCGCGACGCGCCCTCCGCCGGTGTGGGCCATCTTTAATCCGGTTGTAATGGTCCTTAATCTGTGTGATGCCGATAGAATCTTCACCAAAGCCATCTGAATTTTGCGAATGGTTTCCACCTGGCTGTCTCACACAGTTTCTGAAAAAAATTTCATGGAGCAAAGCGGCAGTCGCTCAGCCATTTCCCTGACGATGAAAATCCAACGAGGGGGCTGGACCAGTGCTCACTCAAAGCCTGCCCACAGGCGAATGACGCAACCGACAGGCATGAAAAAACTCACGCATGCGCACGAAGGTTCAAGCTTGGCTGATGCAAGCGCACATGATTCAAATCCATATAGTTTTTGAAAAAAATAAAAAGGTCTGTTACTTTTTGGACAGACCTCGTAAATACAGCTATTTTATTTATTTATTCGCTGTAAATGATGGGTTGCTGTGCATTTGGATGCACAAATAGACACAACAAGGGCTTCAAGATGTACAGATTCCCTTCAGATCTGAACAGAAGAAAAATTTGAGAAAATAAAGTCAGCCGTGTAGGATGGAAGCAACTTTATCGTCAAAGTTTTGCTAGGTAGGTAAATTATTGTTCAGTACCATGTACAGTAAAACTCACCTAAACCGTCATGATATAAACCGGATATTCACAGTCACTGGACAAAAAAAGTCCCAATGTTTTGGTATTGTTTTCCATGTAATAAACACTATATATAACAGATTTTGTATAACAGACTTTTCACATTTTGGATAAAATGTCCCATCCAATCGCAATGTATTTCCATTAAAGAACCTTCACATGTGAGACCAGAGTAATTTCCGTGATTAAAAGCCGACCGTTTATTTTTTCACACCGTGCTCAGAACCGGACCCATAGCCTGGTGTGCACCTGTTAAATCAGACACAGCAAGAGGCTGTGACTCAACACTTTTCTGCTTTCACTCTTTTCTCTCATATTTTAGTAGTTTTTGCACTGCGCATGCTGATTACATTTTCGGATCACATACATTTGGCAGGAAGGTCTGCAAATTAACAGCACGGAGTTGGAAAAAGAGGAACTTGTACACCTTACCTTTGAATTGGAGGGGGTGATTGCAGAAAGAAGAACTTGTTGAGGGTCAAATTAATCCAGAGTAAGCATAATCCAGTGATGGAGAACATTAAAACTGTCACGCACCTGTTCAAACCTCATTTAATAACTTTGGACTTAAGGAATTCGGGAGTATCTCAGCGATAATCACTTAAAATCAGTGTGTCCCCCATCTTTTCAATCTGCTGAGACTAACACCTGGATTAATGTTGAAGACACTAAACAACTCAATTAAATCCGCCAGTCTCCATCAGCAAACTGACGTGACGCAGAAAGCTCCTGTGTGGGGAAAACTGGCCATTAAAGATGAGGATTCTCCACCTCATGTACCGCTCTTGAGTGCCTTTCGAGTTCAATCAGTGAGGAGTGAAGTACACAAGTGAAACAGGCCTATTCCTGCTCACAGAGAGACATACAAGACTAATTATAATACCCTGCTTCACCGCGCCACAAGCACACAGGGTAATAATTAGATTTTAGGAATGATCTGGATTTGGAACATTACATTTTTCCATATATGACTTTTCCCATTTAGTGACCTTACGGTGCTAAAGACGTAAAAATGACTTGATACTAATACAGTCGTGCTCAGAGTGTTAATTACCCGACACAACATGAATCAACAATTAGTTTTTATGTAATGATACGAGGACATCAATACAAAGACCCATGAATGGATCTTTGTGTACTATTAACTATAACTCAGTTAATTCCGCTGCTCTTTCCATGACAAAAACTCCTGTAACAGTGGAATGTGCCGTTCATTTCTAAACTGGACGCTGTCTTGATCCGGCATGTCGTCTGACTAGCACAGGAATTGTGAAAAGACGTGGACATCAGCACTTTTTCGGCACATTGAGACAAACGTGCGGAAAAGTTCTGCGCGTCGCGGTGGAGCCGCATGGCGCAAAGCAACACCGTGATGAAGCCTCACAGGACATGTTGGGGCATGTCCAGCTCATGTTCAATTTCTCAGATAATCACACGACTGAAAAGCAACCGACAGCCGTCTGAAATCCACCTGAAAGCCGTCCTGTGAGACCAAAGCGGAGGTGGTTTTGTGCCACGTCATGAACGGTTCCGTGGTGCATCCCTCTGTTTTTCTTTCCATGAAAAAACTCCTGTAACAGTGGAATGTGCCGAAAAAGTACTGATGTCCACACCTTCTGCCTTTTTGTGAAAGTCAGACGACGTCCCGGATCAACAAAGCCTTCACGTTGGAAATGATCTGGTTGTTTCAGCAGGGTTTGAGCCTGTCGATCGGCGCTCGGAGCGCGGCGCTCTCTCAGCAGTTGTGGGCGGTCTTTAAACCGTCTGGATCACTCCTTAATCTGTGTAATCCCCATAAAATCGTCCCTGAAAGCCATATTAATTTTCCGAACGGTGTCCACCTGGAGGTCTCTCACAGTTTCTGGAAAAAAATTGATGCAGCAAAGCTCCAAATCGTTCAGACATTTATTCGCAATAAAAAAAACGACGAGAGGGTGGACCAGTGCTCACACAAAGCCTGCTCACAGGTGAATGACGCAACCGACATGCATGAAAAAACTCACGCATGCACACGAAGGTTCAAGCTTGGCTGATGCAATCACACATGATTCAAATCCATGTGGTTTTTGAAAAAAATAAAACGGTCCGATACTTTTCTAACAGACTGTTGTGTGGGCCGCTGAAGAGGAGGTACTGCTGGCCCACCACCACAAGATGGCGACCTGCTTGAAGTGCGGGCTTCAAGCACGAGAGGGCGTCAGAGCGACCGGGAGTGACAGCTGTCACTCATCATTCGTACCAGCTGTCACTCCTCCACTACTCAACACCATCACCATAAAGGCCGGACTGCAACTCCACCTCCCCACCGAGAAATCAGCTACCTTGGAGGTAATTTCTCTGCTAAACTTAACTCTGAATAATAGTCTGATCTCATTTGCAGCCGTTTTCCTGTGACGGGTTCCTTATCTGCTGTATTGGCGTTTGGTGTGGACTGCGACGCCTCCCACCCCAACCAGATAAGTGGTTTTCACAGGAGCTGTCCGAGTGTGTTGTTGGAGGTGGAGGTTCTCCCTCCTTACTGAACACAGACTGTGGAATTACTGAGTGTGCGTACTCACACTCACCTGTGCTGTTTCTGTTCTCTGCCAGCAGTACCAGGTCTGACAGCTGGAGACAGTGACCACCTGGGGACCCAGGACTTGGCGGCTCCGGTGTTCTTCAGGTCCGTTGGCGGTGAGGGCCGTGTGGGATCCGGCTCGGTTCTGGACGGGCGTCTCCTATCCTCAAGCCTGCCCACACATCACCCAGCGTGTAATTGACTATAGTCCCAAACTGATTGTTGTCTGTATTCCGTTGTGCACAATTTACAACATTAAATTGTTACTGTTTGGCTTATCCATTGCCCGTTCTTTTACGGCCCCTGTTGTGGGTCCGTGTTCCTACACTTTCACAACACAGACCTCGTATACATATATATATATATATATATCGATAGATCGCAATAGTTATATTTTGAACAATGGAAAAATGAGCCAGTTGCAATATAGTCAAATTTTTCTACAAAATAAAATTATTTGATTGGTTTGGAGTTGAAGTTAAGTTGCATAGATTTTTTTTAATAAAGTTATTTGTAACACCATGTCACTGTGTGTGTTTTGCATTTTCAGAAGTGGTTGCTGGTTTTCTCTTGAAGTTAGCAGATGTTGAAAGTTTTGTCTCCTCACAGATAAAATCTGAACTGCTGTAGTCAAAACAAATGAACAACCAGGTGAAAATCCAAACTGAATGAGAGTCGTGACAGGAGAGATGTTAATCATGGCACCTGTAGTTGTTGTTGTAGTAGTAGTAGCTGTAAGTTGTACTTATGAAATCTGTCATCATTTTTTTATTGCACTGAAACATATTTCAGTACTTTTCAAAACAACAACGCATGCAGAAGATAATGGAGTTAATAAATGTTGTACATGCAGTTCCTATTAAAATAGTAGGTATTTACTCCTTCTGGCTTTTAAATAGTTTTGAGTTTTACCACATTAAATCAGAATAAAAAAAAAAATCTGAACTCTTTTTATAATCAAAAAATTATTATATAGTACACATAATAATACATTTTGTGTGTGTGTGTACATATATATATATATATATATATATATATATATATATATATTATACAAATAATGGATGGTAAGGAGTCCAACATAGAGAAATATTGGATGAAGAAAAGTTATATTGGACAACGCCTCGTCCAGTATAACTTTTCTTCTTCCAGTATTTCTCTGTGTTGGACGACTTGCCATCTCTCAATTGTTATGTTCTCCACCCCCCTTCCAAATTAAGCAAACAACAACGAGTCAAGTAAATTAGATCAATTTATTTTGTTGTGAACAGCATATGATTGATTCTGAAGCGATGAATGCTTCTAAAACTTCAGCAGCCTGCTTGTCTACCCTACCTTCTTAGTGTTTCTGGCATCCTTGGAGTTTAATATTTCCACCAGTTCCTCCTCTGTGAACTCAGCAAACCTCGCTGGCAGACGATTTTCTGCTGTTGTTGACATGTTTGTTGCCATTTTTTCAACCAGCGTCTGTCACCTAGTTCCTGACCTTCGTATGCCGCGCTCTGATTGGCTAGCTGTTGGCAGTAAGCTCTAACGCTATTGGTCAGTGGGAACCGATCCAATATAACTTTTGGTCCTAGCCTTTTTGGATCCTTTTGGATCCAACATAACTTTCTGGCAGCAAGCATGCCAAAATACAGGTAAATGATGGACAGAAAGGCTAATCTGCGATTGGCTGTTGCAATCTGAGTGGAGAACATATATATATTATGACCAAAGGTCAATAAAAATTAAGTTTTGGGGCACTATAGCAGTGATGTGCATCAAGCAACTGTTTTGCAAGACACTTATCCCACAAAATATACAGCAATCATAATTAATACACTTATATTCAATGATAAATATTTAAGCCGACCATATGTTTACTTACCATTGAAGAAGTGACAGAGCTAGCAAGCATGCTTGCTAACAAATGGACACAACTATAAAAATATTTTGCTACTTTCCTGATTTTCTGTTTTTTTTTTTTGTTTTTTTGTTTTTTTTTGCAACTTTTTGAACAAAAATGATGTGATGGGCCAATAAAATGTTACCACTTTTTTAATTTGTATAATTTCCAAAATAACAAAGATTTCTTTTTCATTTTCAGGAGTATCAATTCCTGAAAATGAAAAACAAATTCGGAGATTCCCTCTTGAGATGTGTGGCAATGTCATCACAAACTTCAATGTGCGTGTTGCAGCTGTAATCCAAAGAAGAGGAGCGTGGATTGAACATGTCATCAATTACTGAACTGTGCAGAAAACAAGAGACAAAACTTTGGTATCAAATGTTAATTTGATGCTTCTGTTACAAGTCTGTAAATAAAATTTTCGAATAAGTTCTCATTTCAAAAACTTGTGTACAATCAAAAAGTGGTATTTTATTGGCCCACCCTGTATGTTGAAATACATTGAATTAATGACAAAATTATCATTAGCTAATATCAAAGTTCACTAAAATCAACATTTCATTGTTGTACTGTTACGTAAGATGTTGCACAACTCTTTTAAAGACACGCAAATAATACATACAGAGTAAATATCATTTGAATACAATAATATTCAATAACAAATATAAGTGTCATTACTGTGGAAGCAATAAAGCTAGCTAGCCAACACTGTGTATTAGCGTATACAGTTATAGACAGATTTTGTTGCCTTCCTGATTTTCTCTGTTTTTAAATATTTTATAGGAATATTGTCACAGGTTAAACAAAAATTAATATGAAATGAAATTATTACAAATTGAAGTCAAACTTCAACCAAATCAAGCTTTTGGTGCAGTAGATATACAGTTCCATGGACCATATGTCACAAAGCTCTTTTTAAAACATAACGTGCTCATTAATTATACATTACAGTCATTTTCAGTAACTAATATAATGAACATATTCTGTGCATTATCAAGTAAGGTACAGTCTCTTGCCCAGTTCTGGGTCATTGCCAGTTCCAGATCACTGCTGTAGTATTTGCACCGCTGTTTCTCGTAATCAGCGCGAATAAGCTAATACTTGGTACCAATGGAAAGACTGATGTTTTGTCTACAAACGACCACAAGCTCGACCGGATCGAGCCATCCTTGTGATCAGCAGAGGAATCAAAACATCCCGCTCTCGGTGGTGTGCACGCTTTTTCTCGCTCACTCATTCCTACAAGTTTGAAAGTAACGATTTCTAAGATGTAGCAAAGGTGAGTTAGCCATTCAGTGTTTTTGGTTCTAGAGTTGTAAAATACTTACTTGGGTAGAAAATGTCAGTGTGTTATGTCTTGCTGTTTAATTACTGCACGCAAGGGCGCAATTTAGAACTAGAAATTGGGGGGGACAAAGTGCGAGGCCCGCAGGGCCGAAGCCCATAGGTCGGGGGTCCGGGGGCTGCTTTAGGCCACCAGAAGCCAATGTTTTCTAGATAAGCTCAGATACATTCTGAGCATCCAGAACAGTAATTTTAATGTTTTGAGAAGACCATAAAGTGGACACCATTTGACTTATGCAATTTGAAACTGTGGATATAAGTACTTTATTCTGAGAATAGCCAGCATTGATTTTATTAACATCCTGGTGTAAATAAGGTACCACCACATGTGTAAAACTCAAAAAGAATGATAGGTTGAGTTTTCATTTAAAAAAAAAAACAACTGCAATGTGGTAAAATGTATTCATAAATATGAAAGAACAGGATCTTAATAATTATTAACTATCGCATACTGTATTTTCTTTCTCAAGATTTGTTTTTGCATAAATTTGAAAAAACAACAGATCATAAGTTTAGGATAAATTACTTATCATGAATTTCATTTTCGAAGTGGCACTAATGACAACACTCATACTGAACATAATTTCGCTTGCACAGACTGATTTTGGAGATCAAGCAATAATTGCAGATGGGCTTTCTGAGGTCCCAGACAGCTTTTCTGATTTCCTTTTCTAACTTTCAGAATTTAGTAAATTAGCATATGGTCCATTGATACTTATGTGTAGACACTAGTCCCTAGAGGCAACTATTTTTGGTTTCAAATCTGGGCAAATGCAGTCCCAGAAAATTCCGAATGTGACAAACAAGAAACAGGTGTTGTAAACAAGTCAGTGCAGCTAAAAATACAAACTTGCAGAAACAAAGATACTATTCTGACATGGTTTGCACATTAAACTGACATGGTTTGCACATAAGACTCGCATAGCATGTTTCAAGTACACACATATATGTCAGAAGGTGGGTGGGACATACCATATTCTGTCCCCCCTGGTTGAAAAGGTGAGGGGGACATGTCCCCCCTATCCCCCACCAAATTGCGCCCATGGCTGCACACATTTATCTCAGACGCTAAAATTTGCCGGTTGTGGATCACTGAAGCAGCAGCCTCGTGTCAGTACTTGAGCCATGTGTACTTTGGGGGTCATCTCAACATCACGAATGGACATGAATGTGGGGGCTTTTACTTTTTAATTCGGGAGAAATCTCACCTCCACACTTCATTTTTTTTGCTCATAAAAATGTATAACAGTGCCTTTCGAAACTAAGTAAATTCTCATTTAATAAGTCAATCAATCAATCAATTTTATTTATATAGCGCCAAATCACAACAAACAGTTGCCCCAAGGCGCTTTATATTGTAAGGCAAGGCCATACAATAATTACGTAAAAACCCCAACGGTCAAAACGACCCCCTGTGAGCAAGCACTTGGCGACAGTGGGAAGGAAAAACTCCCTTTTAACAGGAAGAAACCTCCAGCAGAACCAGGCTCAGGGAGGGGCAGTCTTCTGCTGGGACTGGTTGGGGCTGAGGGGAGAGAATCAAGAAAAAGACATGCTGTGGAGGGGAGCAGAGATCAATCACTAATGATTAAATGCGGAGTGGTGCATACAGAGCAAAAAGAGAAAAAACACAGTGCATCATGGGAACCCCCCAGCAGTCTAAGTCTATAGCAGCATAACTAAGGGACGGTTCAGGGTCACCTGATCCGCATTTTGAATTAACTGAAGGCTTTTCAGGGAACTTTTAGGACAACCTGATAATAATGAATTACAATAGTCCAGCCTAGAGGAAATAAATGCATGAATTAGTTTTTCAGCATCACTCTGAGACAAGACCTTTCTAATTTTAGAGATATTGCGTAAATGCAAAAAAGCAGTCCTACATATTTGTTTAATATGCGCATTGAATGACATATCCTGATCAAAAATGACTACAAGATTTCTCACAGTATTACTAGAGGTCAGGGTAATGCCATCCAGAGTAAGGATCTGGTTAGACACCATGTTTCTAAAATTTGTGGGGCCAAGTACAATAACTTCAGTTTTATCTGAGTTTAAAAGCAGGAAATTAGAGGTCATCCATGTCTTTATGTCTGTAAGACAATCCTGCAGTTTAGCTAATTGGTGTGTGTCCTCTGGCTTCATGGATAGATAAAGCTGGGTATCATCTGCGTAACAATGAAAATTTAAGCAATGCCGTCTAATAATACACCCTAAGGGAAGCATGTATAAAGTGAATAAAATTGGTCCTAGCACAGAACCTTGTGGAACTCCATAATTAATCTTAGTCTGTGAAGAAGATTCCCCATTTACATTAACAAATTGTAATCTATTAAATAAATATGATTCAAACCACCGCAGCGCAGTGCCTTTAATACCTATGGCATGCTCTAATCTCTGTAATAAAATTTTATGGTCAACAGTATCAAAAGCAGCACTGAGGTCTAACAGAACAAGCACAGAGATGAGTCCACTGTCTGAGGCCATAAGAAGATCATTTGTAACCTTCATTAATGCTGTTTCTGTACTATGATGAATTCTAAAACCTGACTGAAACTCTTCAAATAGACCATTCCTCTGCAGATGATCAGTTAGCTGTTTTACAACTACCCTTTCAAGAATTTTTGAGAGAAAAGGAAGGTTGGAGATTGACCTATAATTAGCTAAGATAGCTGGGTCAAGTGATGGCTTTTTAAGTAATGGTTTAATTACTGCCACCTTAAAAGCCTGTGGTACATAGCCAACTAATAAAGATAGATTGATTATATTTAAGATCAAAGCATTAAATAATGGTAGGGCTTCCTTGAGCAGCCTGGTAGGAATGGGGTCTAATAGACATGTTGATGGTTTGGATGAAGTAACTAATGAAAATAACTCAGACAGAACAATCGGAGAGAAAGAGTCTAACCAAATACCGGCATCACTGAAAGCAGCCAAACATAATGTTACGTCTTTGGGATGGTTATGAGTAATTTTTTCTCTAATAGTTAAAATTTTATTAGCAAAGAAAGTCATGAAGTCATTACTAGTTAAAGTTAAAGGAATACTCAGCTCAATAGAGCTCTGACTCTTTGTCAGCCTGGCTACAGTGCTGAAAAGAAACCTGGGGTTGTTCTTATTTTCTTCAATTAGTGATGAGTAGTAAGATGTCCTAGCTTTACGGAGGGCTTTTTTTATAGAGCAACAAACTCTTTTTCCAGGCTAAGTGAAGATCTTCTAAATTACTGAGACGCCATTTCCTCTCCAGCTTACAGGTTATCTGCTTTAAGCTGCGAGTTTGTGAGTTGTACCACAGAGACAGGCACTTCTGATTTAAAACTCTCTTTTTCAGAGGAGCTACAGTATCCAAAGTTGTCTTCAATGAGGATGTAAAACTATTGATGAGATACTCTATCTCACTTACAGAGTTTAGGTAGCTACTCTGCACTGTGTTGGTATATGGCATTAGAGAACATAAAGAAGGAATCATATCCTTAAACCTAGTTACAGCGCTTTCTGAAAGACTTCTAGTGTAATGAAACTTATTCCCCACTGCTGGGTAGTCCATCAGAGTAAATGTAAATGTTATTAAGAAATGATCAGACAGAAGGGAGTTTTCAGGGAATACTGTTAAGTCTTCTATTTCCATACCATAAGTCAGAACAAGATCTAAGATATGATTAAAGTGGTGGGTGGACTCATTTACATTTTGAGCAAAGCCAATAGAGTCTAATAATAGATTAAATGCAATGTTGAGGCTGTCATTCTCAGCATCTGTGTGGATGATAAAATCGCCAATTATAATTATCTTATCTGAGCTAAGCAGTAAGTCAGACAAAAGGTCTGAAAATTCACAGAGAAACTCACAGTAACGACCAGGTGGACAATAGATAATAACAAATAAACTGGTTTTTGGGACTTCCAATTTGGATGGACAAGACTAAGAGTCAAGCGTTCAAATGAATTAAAGCTCTGTCTGGGCTTTTGATTAATTAATAAGCTGGAGTGGAAGATTGCTGCTAATCCTCCGCCCCGGCCCGTGCTACAAGCATTCTGGCAGTTAGTGTGACTCGGGGGTGGTGACTCATTTAAACTAACATATTCATCCTGCTGTAACCAGGTTTCTGTAAGGCAGAATAAATCAATATGTTGATCAATTATTATATCATTTACTAACAGGGACTTAGAAGAGAGAGACCTAATGTTTAATAGACCATATTTAACTGTTTTAGTCTGTTGTGCAGTTGAAGGTGCTATATTATTTTTTTCTTTTTGAATTTTTATGCTTAAATAGATTTTTACTGGTTGTAAGTATAAGTATAATTTATATCATTTTGTGTTCAAAACACATTCTCAGGCACAGTGTGTATCATTCTGCATTAGAAGGGCTCCAGCCAGATGCCAGGAATGCCCCCAAAGTGACACAGAGTGTCGTGATCCAGAACCGGCAAAGTGATCCATTTCCGGCAAATATTTGCACCACACGTAATGTGGCTTCACACTTTAAGTAGAAGGGCTACCCCATCCTGACTTCTTCAGCTAGATAACATCCAAATACCCAATACAACAAAACACAGTAAAGGATATTCAGTTGTATTACGGGTCCATATAGCGGGACTTTAAAAAAGGTGATCTGGAACTGGGCAACTGTCTGTACGTAGCTAGTTAGCATTGCTGTGACTGACAGTGGCTAGCAGATTACGTGTCTTATTAGCTTTCACAGCGATGATGAGCTTGTGCTGCCTCACTGATTTCCTCTATTTTTTCATTTTTATTTTTAATGAAATTGCTACAGATGTTCAAAATCCTTAATATGACAAAATATCATGCATTCTCAAGGTCAGTATCCAAGCCGTTTACCACGAGGGGCGGGTTTTCTTTGTGAAAACATTGCCAAGCTCATGCAAATACATGTAAAATTGGTCACTTTTCAAAGGGGTCAGACTCATCAATAAAGTCACTTTAATGTATACTCAACAAAAATATAAATGCAACACTTTTGGTTTTGCTCCCATTTTGTATGAGATGAACTCAAAGATCTAAAACTTTTTCCACATACACAATATCACCATTTCCCTCAAATACTGTTCACAAACCAGTCTAAATCTGTGATAGTGAGCACTTCTCCTTTGCTGAGATGATCCATCCCACCTCACAGGTGTGCCATATCAAGATGCTGATTAGATACCATGATTAGTGCACAGGTGTGCCTTAGACTGTCCACAATAAAAGGCCACTCTGAAAGGTGCAGTTTTGTTTTATTGGGGGGGGATACCAGTCAGTATCTGGTCATGCAATGCAACACATCTCCTTCGCATAGAGTTGATCAGGTTGTCAATTGTGGCCTGTGGAATGTTGGTCCACTCCTCTTCAATGGCTGTGCGAAGTTGCTGGATATTGGCAGGAACTGGTACACGCTGTCGTATACGCCGGTCCAGAGCATCCCAAACATGCTCAATGGGTGACATGTCCGGTGAGTATGCCGGCCATGCAAGAACTGGGACATTTTCAGCTTCCAAGAATTGTGTACAGATCCTTGCAACATGGGGCCGTGCATTATCCTGCTGCAACATGAGGTGATGTTCTTGGATGTATGGCACAACAATGGGCCTCAGGATCTTGGCACGGTATCTCTGTGCATTCAAAATGCCATCAATAAAATGCACCTGTGTTCTTCGTCCATAACAGGCGCCTGCCCATACCATAACCACACCGCCACCATGGGCCACTAGATCCACAACATTGACATCAGAAAACCGCTCACCCACATGACGCCACACATGCTGTCTGCCATCTGCCCTGAACAGTGTGAACCGGGATTCATCCGTGAAGAGAACACCTCTCCAACGTGCCAAACGCCGGTGAATGTGAGCATTTGCCCACTCAAGTCGGTTACGATGACGAACTGGAGTCAGGTCGAGACCCCGATGAGGACGACAAGCATGCAGATGAGCTTCCCTGAGACGGTTTCTGACAGTTTGTGCAGAAATTCTTTGGTTATGCAAACCGATTGTTTCAGCAGCTGTCCGAGTGGCTGGTCTCAGACGATCTTGGAGATGAACATGCTGGATGTGGAGGTCCTGGGCTGGTGTGGTTACACATGGTCTGCGGTTGTGAGGCTGGTTGGATGTACTGCCAAATTCTCTGAAACGCCTTTGGAGATGGCTTATGGTAGAGAAATGAACAATCAATACACGAGCAACAGCTCTGGTTGACATTCCTGCTGTCAGCATGCCAATTGCACACTCCCTCAAATCTTGCGACATCTGTGGCATTGTGCTGTGTGATAAAACTGCACCTTTCAGAGTGGCCTTTTATTGTGGGCAGTCTAAGGCACACGTGTGCACTAATCATGGTGTCTAATCAGCATCTTGATATGGCACACCTGTGAGGTGGGATGGATTATCTCAGCGAAGAAGTGTTTACTATCACAGATTTAGACTGGTTTGTGAACAATATTTGAGGGAAATGGTGATATTGTGTATGTGGAAAAAGTTTTAGATCTTTGAGTTCATCTCATACAAAATGGGAGCAAAACCAAAAGTGTTGCGTTTATATTTTTGTTGAGTGTAGAATGATTCATTTCACGTCATCTTAGTGTATAAATCTCACCATTCGAGGCAATGATAGCAGTCAGCTGGCCATTAGAAACCAGTTGGAGACAATAAAAAAACGTCTGATTTCAGTGAAACAGCAGACCGAGCATGTTTTCACCAAGCGGACAGTCACAGAAGCACGAATTCTCACCTTCAGATTGGCGACGTGGCACCGACCTTGAGAATTAAGGTCAAAACTAAAAAAACACCTGTTTAGGACATGCAACACAATACAAACATGTACTACTAATAAATAATAACAAATATTTAATAACAAACATTAATATTCAGTAACAAATTTCCAATAATGTTCACACATTATGTGTCACTGTCAGTGAATGGATGAAGCTAACTAGCCCAGTTACTACAATGGCTAATAGCTAGTTTAGCTAACTAGCATGTAACTATGAAAACTTTTAACTGTCTTGTTGAAAAGCTATTTTTATTTTTGCATATTTGTTAAATTATACTGCTTCAGATATTCAAATTGCTTTGAATTAATTAACTGCTTTGAATCAAATTAATGCTTGGGACTCCGGGGAGGGCGGTCACATCTCCTCCTCTCTGCCCCACTGTTTTCCTCCAGAAGGATTTCAACAGCCTTGGTGAAGCATTTGGCTCCCTCTTCATCTGCTCCCCCTACAGACTGATATGAACTCATCTGCCCTCCCCTACAGCCACTCCAGACTCTACGCACACATGGACAGAGACTGATATGAACTCATCTGCCCTCCCCTACAGCCACTCCAGACTCTACGCACACACGGACAGAGACTGATATGAACTCATCTGCACGCATGACATACACACCCCCAGCCCTACCCCTACTTTGTGTTTCTGTCTCCACCCCCGCCCCACCCCGGCCTCGCTCTGCCACTCCTTCCCCCTCCGGGAGGCCGTGCAACACAGCTGCAGCAACCTCCCACCTCCACCCCCCAAGCTTGGTTGCACGGCATGAAGCTGCTGCAACCCACACTCACATTGCCTCAATTCGGATGACGGACTGTTTCAAAGTTTAGCCTACATATACAATCAAATGTATATGTGTGGTTGTTTTAATTCTGATGTGTACCATTCTTACGTTCAACTAGTAATAATTGTGGATTAATTGCTGTATTTTTGTCTGAGGTAATTGGGTGTGATATAAATTGCCCTTTTGGGGATCAATAAAGTTGTTTGAATCTTTGAATCTTGAATCAAACATGTACAAAGATAACATTAAAAAACACTAAATACTGCTTTTAATTGATATTTGTTTTGATTAAACCAACTTCAACAAAATTAATGAAAACTGGGTGTGGCTGATGCTGAAATGCCAATTATCTTTTGTATTAAGTTTATTCTATGTTCTACACAAAGACATGGACCAGCGCATGCTGGATAATATCAGGTTTTTTACTCTGTGGAACGCCTCGACAGTGAAAGATGAAGTAGTAGACGTCTTTTGCTGGAGCTGGAAAACAAATGCCAAGATAAATTTGTTCCCACTTTGTGGCAGTGCTTGCTGTGAATCTGGAGTACAGTCCTGGCCCACACACACACACACACACACACACACACACACACACACACACACACACACACACACACACACACACACACACACACACACACACACACACACACACACATGCATACACACACACTGAGGTGCATCATTTCACATTTTCCAGTGACAGAGGGAAAAGAACATTACTCTTGGCCTATAACGTGCTTTTGAAAAATGCAGTGCCCCTTCCTGCTGCCCTACTTATGTCAAACTGCCTTAAAGTAAAAGGACAGAACATGTATTGCTCGTTTTCTCGACCGTGTTTTAAAAAAAAATTACATAGGATATGCCACAAAATAACAACATTCCAGATTCATACCAAGAACATTCAGAACATTCTCCTCCGGAGCTACAATGAAAGCAAGACAAACTCCAGAGTTCAGTTTGGAAAGTGGAAAACTCCAAGGAAATGTGAAGCCATGGCTGCAGGAAATGGTTTAAAATGTTTGGAACGGGGGGTTTAACCTAATATAACCTAAAAGTTGGTTATATGTGATTTACAAACTCCTCCATTTTAAAATAAGTTAAGATGAGATAAGACCATCCTTTATTCGTCCCATGCTACAGCGGCAAAGGGATAGACACAGAACTGTGCTGTCAGACTGGGGCTAGCAGACGTGACCTCCGTACTGCGCTCCCAATGCCTCCGCTGGTACGGCCATGTTATGCATGCTGATTCAGCCGTCAACACCATCGCGAGTATGGCTATGCCTGTTCGAGGAGGACAAGGAAGACCCTAGAATATATAGGATATGATGATGATGTTGATGTTGATGATGTGCAAAGTATGCAGAAATAAGGTAAAACAAAATAAATATCAAAAACGCAGCTAATCAAGTTGTAGAACATTGATGTCGGAAGCCAAGACAGCTTTATTTTTTTCCACAAGCAAAAAATCACTGATAAGGTGATGAGCAGCACCACATCCTTGTGTTTTCATTTAAAAATAAATAAATAAATAAAAGCACTGCACATGGCCCCTCACTTCTTTTTTCAATCACATTACTGACACACTCGCCTGTCAGTCAGCTGGAAGATGACATTTTTAGGGTGACAGTAAACTTTTCTGAATGTTAGCATTTTTAAGACAGCTTTTTTGGGCTCAGTTTCTTCTGACATTACTCTCTGTATCAGGTACTCCATGGGTGCTTGAAAGTTGTTTGATTACTTTGCTGCATTTAATACCATCATCTTTAAATTTTGCATTATTACTTCTCTTTAGTTGTGCAGGCCCCATGCTGATTTTGTATTTGTTTATGAGGAAAATAGCACTCTAAACATGGCATTTTGTTTCTATGACAACAATAAACAATGAACAATAAGCATAAAACAGAACACTTACCTGCAACTTTTAGACTCTATGCAACTGCTTCGAAGTAAAGCAGAGGTGGTTGACTCGCTTCAGTCCTGTGGGTAGTGCTTGTTTCACAGGTATTTGGCACCACCAGATATTCGCCCTCGTCTAACTCGGGTGAATATCTGTCATTTTGGGCAACTTGTCATGAACATCGGGCCTCTGAAAATGCATACCGCCCTCCAAAAGCATGTTATTATATTAATATTGTTCTGAACACAGGATTTTTTTTTTTTCTTGGAAATACACCTGAAAAATGGAGTCATGTTGGTCTAGATGTTTATATGTTAAAATACACTTGCAAAGGTGGTGCCAAATACCTGTGAAACAAGCATTACCCACAGGACTGGAGGGTGACTGGTCATGAACGGAGGGACTCAGAAAATGCACAATGCACGACAACAGCATGTTATTTGCATTATTATTACTTTTTACCGAGATACACAACACGTAACGCATACATAAAAAGTTGGCTCACTTTAACTTTTGTCGTGTCGGCTGGCTCACGCTGCTCTCCAAATTCGCCAGTGCGTCCTCATCAAGCTGGCTGTTCATGGCTGCTGTTGTCGTACTATCCATGAGAAAATCATCCGGAATATCCATATTGGGACCAACACACACTTCTCGCCTTTTTAGTTTAGTTTTTTTTCCCCTCTGCGGACAGTTCTTGGGCTGTGCGCTATGACGTCATTTGTTTACGCACAGCGGGCAGGTATAGCCAGGTAGCGTCGATGTAAATCTACAATACCGGCCCAGCAACGCCCCGGTAAAGTGATAATATCTTATAGTATATTATTTAATTTGAATATATTTGGGATTGCATTATTCATTCATTCATTCCTGTTACCAGGCTTAATCCAGACTCTTTTTTTTCAGTGACAAAGATATTTATCATGGATTAAGACAAGGCAATGTCTGGTATTAGGGATGTCCCGATCAGGTTGTTTTGGCCCCGATCCGATTCCGAGTCATCTGCGTTTAATTATCTGCCGATACCGAGTCCCGATCCGATACTTTTAAAAAACTGAATGAACAATGAACAAATGCTAAATATATAATATTTTCATTTTAATCACCTTATTTTATTATTTAGCACTTAAACAGTGCACTTCTCCTTGAGGTAGCTTGAACAATCAAGTAATAATCTACCAGACTTAAAAAATGTACAAATTTCCATGTTATTTTATTTGTCTAAAAATAAATGTCCAAGGTTCCTTATGTTAAACAATAAATTATCTAATCTGAAATAACAGGTGGTGTTGTGAAAGTGTAGGAACACGGACCCACAACAGGGGGCGCAAATGAACGGACAATGGAGAAGGTAAATAACAAGTTTTACTGTTGTGAAACGAGCACAACCAATACAACAATCAACAATTTGGGATTAAGCCGAATTCTGCTGGTGTCGTGTGGGCAGGCTCGAAGGTAGGAGACGTCCGTCCGAGTCGAACCGGAACCACCCAGATCTCCTCTGCCACCGAACCCTGGAAATACCGGAACCGCCAAGTCCCGAAGTCCCAGGTGGCCACTGCCTCCGCTCGTCGGATCCGGTACTGCTGGCAAGAGAGAGCAACAAACACACAGGTGTGGATGCGGCTGCACCCAGTAACACGGAGAGGGAAGAAGCCGCCTCCACCTCTCGTCACGTTAAAACAGGAAGGTGAGTACTTATCCAAGCAATTGGCTTTCGGTAGTCAGCTGTCCTGAAAGGTTTAACACGTATTATCAAATATACAGAATATGCTACAGAGTAGTTTACCTCTATCTCAAGGCGATATCTCGGCACTGAGGTGGAGACGCCGTCCTGCTGATATACCTCCGTGCTGAGTGGAACAGCTGTGTCCAGTGATGGGTGACAGCTGTCACCCTGGCTGCTCTCGTGAGGCGGCAGCGCCCTCTGGTGCCTGGAGCCCACACTCCAGGCAGGGCACCCTCTGGTGGTGGTGGGCCAGCAGTACCTCCTCTTCAGCGGCCCACACAACAGGACCCCCCCCTCAACGGGCGCCTCCTGGCGCACGACCGGGCTTGTCCGGATGGCGACGGTAGAAGTCGGCCAGGAGGGCCGGGTCCAGGATGAAGCCCTTCTTCACCCAGGAGCGTTCTTCGGGACCGTACCCCTCCCAGTCCACCAGGTACTGAAAACCCCGGCCCATTCGACGGACGTCGAGGAGCCGGCGCACAGTCCAACCCGGTTCCCCGTCGATGATCCGGGCAGGAGGTGGTGCCGGACCCGGAGTGCAGAGGGGTGAGGTGTGATGGGGTTTTATCCGGGAAACATGAAATACTGGATGGATCCGCAGTGAGGCCGGGAGCTGGAGCCTCACTGCGGCGGGATTGATGACTTTAAGGATCTTGAAGGGTCCGATGTAGCGTTCCTGGAGTTTTGGGGAGTCCACTTGCAAAGGGATGTCCTTGGTGGACAACCACACTTCCTGCCCAGGACGATACGTAGGGGCCAGGGCCCGCCGCCGGTCTGCATGGTTCTTCGCCCTCATCCGGGCCTTCAACAAAGCAGAACGGGCGGCACGCCACACCCGACGGCACTTCCGTAGGTGGGCCTGGACCGAGGGCACACCGACCTCCCCCTCAACCACCGGAAACAACGGGGGTTGATACCCCAAACACACCTCAAAGGGGGAGAGGCCGGTGGCGGACGACACTTGACTGTTGTGCGCGTACTCGATCCAGGCCAGGTGGGTACTCCAGGCCGTCGGGTGCGCGGCTGTTACACAGCGCAAGGTTTGCTCCATCTCCTGGTTTGCCCGCTCTGCTTGTCCGTTGGTCTGGGGGTGGTACCCGGACGAGAGACTGACCGTGGCCCCCAGTTCCCGGCAAAAGCTCCTCCAAACATGCGAGGAGAACTGGGGACCGCGATCGGAGACGATGTCTGATGGTATCCCATGCAGACGGACGACGTGGTGGACTAGGAGGTCCGCTGTCTCCTGGGCCGTTGGGAGCTTCGGGTGGGCCACGAAGTGGGCCGCCTTGGAGAAACGGTCCACTATCGTGAGGACGACGGTGTTTCCCTGGGACGGCGGGAGACCCGTGACAAAATCCAGGCCGATGTGGGACCAGGGGTGATGAGGCACGGGCAGCGGCTGTAGCAATCCCGGTGTCTTACGGTGATCCGCCTTGCCCCTGGCACAGGTGGTACAGGCCTGGATGTAACCCCGGACGTCGGCCTCCAGGGACGCCCACCAGAAGCGCTGCCGGACGACTGCCACGGTTCTTCGCACCCCAGGGTGACAGGAGACCTTAGAACCGTGACAGAAGTCCAGAACTGCAGCCCTGGCTTCTGGTGGGACGTAGAGTTTGTTCTTCGGTCCGGTTCCGGGGTCCGGGTCTCATGTCAGGGCCTCCCGGACGGTCTTCTCCACGTCCCAGGTGAGGGCGGCCACGATAGCGGACTCCGGGATGATGGGTTCCGGGGGATCCGACGGCTCCGTTTTGACCTCATCTTCGTGTACCCGGGACAAGGCATCCGATCTTTGGGTTTTGGTCCCGGGACGGTAGGTGACCCGGAAGTCAAAACGGCCGAAGAACAGTGACCAGCGGGCTTGCCTGGGGTTCAGCCGCTTGGCGGTCCTGATATACTCCAGGTTCCGGTGGTCAGTGAAAACCGTGAATGGCACGGACGTTCCCTCCAACAGATGTCTCCACTCCTCAAGAGCCTCTTTCACAGCGAGGAGCTCTCGATTGCCGACGTCATAGTTCCGTTCGGCTGGGGTCAACCTGCGGGAAAAATAGGCACACGGGTGAAGGACCTTATCGGTCTTCCCGCTCTGGGACAGCACGGCTCCTATCCCTGAGTCCGAGGCGTCCACTTCAACCACTAACTGCCGACTAGGATTGGGCTGCACCAGAACGGGTGCAGACGAGAAGCGCCATTTCAACTCCTTAAACGCGGCATCGCACCGATCCGACCAGGTGAAGGGAACTTTTGGTGAGGTCAGGGCTGTCAGGGGGCTAACTACCTGACTGTAGCCCTTAATGAACCTCCTGTAGAAATTAGCAAAGCCTAGGAACTGTTGCAACTTCCTACGGCTTGTTGGTTGGGGCCAGTCTCTCACCGCCGCAACCTTGGCCGGATCAGGAGCGACGGAGTTGGAGGAGATGATGAACCCCAGGAAGGACAAAGAAGTGCGGTGGAACTCACACTTCTCGCCCTTCACAAACAGCCGGTTCTCTAACAACCGCTGCAGGACCTGACGTACATGCCGGACATGAGTCTCAGGATCCGGAGAAAAGATGAGTATATCGTCTAGGTATACGAAGACGAACCGGTGCAGGAAGTCCCGCAATACGTCGTTAACCAAGGCTTGGAACGTCGCGGGGGCGTTTGTGAGGCCGAACGGCATGACCAGGTACTCAAAGTGACCTAAGGGGGTGTTGAATGCCGTCTTCCACTCGTCTCCCTTCCGGATCCGAACCAGATGATACGCGTTTCTAAGATCAAGCTTGGTAAAAATCTTGGCTCCATGCAGGGGCGTGAACACCGAATCCAACAGGGGTAACGGGTATCGGTTGCGAACCGTGATTTCGTTCAGCCCCCTATAATCGATGCATGGACGAAGTCCGCCATCTTTTTTACCCACGAAAAAGAAACCTGCGCCCATCGGGGAGGTGGAATTTCGGATCAACCCGGCAGCTAACGAGTCCCGGATGTAGGTCTCCATTGATTCGCGCTCAGGCCGTGAGAGGTTGTACAGTCTACTGGACGGGAACCCACTGCCTGGAACCAAATCGATGGCACAATCGTACGGACGGTGGGGGGGGAGTGTGAGCGCCAGATCCTTGCTGAACACGTCGACAAGGTCGTGGTACTCTACCGGCACCGTCCCCAGATTGGGCGGGACTCTGACCTCCTCCTTAGCTTGGGAGCCGGGAGGAACCGAGGAACCTAGACACACCCGATGGCAGGTCTCGCTCCACTGAACCACTACCCCGGACGGCCAATCAATCCGGGGGTTGTGCTTCAACATCCAGGGAAAGCCTAAAACCACACGGGAAGTGGCCTGAGTCACAAAAAACTCGATCACCTCCCGGTGGTTTCCTGACACCACCAGCGTTACAGGTGGTGTCTTATGTGTGATCGGAGGGAGCAGGGAGCCATCTAGTGCTCGAACCTGCACAGGCGAGGTAAGTGCCACCACAGGGAGCCCTATCTCCCTGGCCCATCTGCAGTCCAACAGATTCCCCTCAGAGCCCGTGCCCACCAGTGCTGGGGCCTTCAGGGTTAAATCCTCATACAGGATCGTGACTGGGAGTCGTGTAGCAATGTGGGTGTGTCCCACGTGAATGTCTCGACCCACCCCTAGCCCAGTCTCTAGGGGCGGGCGTTGGTGTTGTAACCGCTCGGGGCAGTCTCTCACATGGTGCTCTAGTGCACCACAAACAAAACAAGCTCCATGGGCCCGTCTCCTCTGTGCAGCTGGTGCCCTAAATGTTGCCCTACTCGTGTCCATAGCTTCGTCAGTAGGGGGAGCTGTGGCCCCACGGAGCGCAGGGGCCGTGGAGCGTGGGGAAGGCGGAGCGCGGTCGGAACCGGAAGGGAGAGGGACGGCGCGTGCCCGGCCACGCCCTTCGTCTCGTTCCCGCCGACGTTCTTCTAACCGGTTGTCCAACCGTATGACAAGATCGATAAGCCCGTCTAAATCCCGCGGTTCGTCCTTAGCCACCAGGTGCTCCTTGAGAACCAAAGACAGTCCGTTTACAAAGGCGGCGCGGAGGGCAGCGTTATTCCAGCCGGATCTTGCAGCCGCGATGCGGAAGTCGACTGCATAAACAGCTGCACTCCGGCGCCCCTGTCTCATTGACAGTAGCACGGTTGAAGCGGTTTCTCCTCTATTAGGGTGATCGAACACGGTTCTGAGCCCCCTCACAAACCCATCGTATGTCAGAAGGAGCCGTGAATTCTGCTCCCAGAGCGCTGTAGCCCAAGCGCGTGCCTCACTGCGAAGCAGGTTTATGACATAAGCTACTTTACTAGCATCGGTCGCGTACATAACAGGACGCTGTGCGAAGACGAGCGAACACTGCATCAGAAAATCCGCGCACATCTCCACACAGCCTCCGTACGGCTCTGGAGGGCTTATGTATGCTTCCGGGGAAGGAGGGAGAGGTCGTTGAACAACCAGTGGAACGTCAACGTTACGCACAGGATCTACGGGAGGGAGAGCCGCAGCGGCGCCCGGGGGGCGCGCTTCCACCTGCGCAGCGAGAGCCTCCACCCTGCGGTTCAGGAGGACGTTCTGCTCGGTCATGCAATCCAACCGAGTCGTGAAAGCGGTGAGGATCCGCTGCAACTCACCGATTACCCCTCCCGCGGACGCCTGCGCGTCCTGTTCTTCCATTGGCCGTTCAACAGCCGGTTGACGCCCCTCGGGATCCATGACGCTGGCCGAGACATCCTGTTGTGAAAGTGTAGGAACACGGACCCACAACAGGGGGCGCAAATGAACGGACAATGGAGAAGGTAAATAACAAGTTTTACTGTTGTGAAACGAGCACAACCAATACAACAATCAACAATTTGGGATTAAGCCGAATTCTGCTGGTGTCGTGTGGGCAGGCTCGAAGGTAGGAGACGTCCGTCCGAGTCGAACCGGAACCACCCAGATCTCCTCTGCCACCGAACCCTGGAAATACCGGAACCGCCAAGTCCCGAAGTCCCAGGTGGCCACTGCCTCCGCTCGTCAGATCCGGTACTGCTGGCAAGAGAGAGCAACAAACACACAGGTGTGGATGCGGCTGCACCCAGTAACACGGAGAGGGAAGAAGCCGCCTCCACCTCTCGTCACGTTAAAACAGGAAGGTGAGTACTTATCCAAGCAATTGGCTTTCGGTAGTCAGCTGTCCTGAAAGGTTTAACACGTATTATCAAATATACAGAATATGCTGCAGAGTAATTTACCTCTATCTCAAGGCGATATCTCGGCACTGAGGTGGAGACGCCGTCCTGCTGATATACCTCCGTGCTGAGTGGAACAGCTGTGTCCAGTGATGGGTGACAGCTGTCACCCTGGCTGCTCTTGTGAGGCGGCAGCGCCCTCTGGTGCCTGGAGCCCACACTCCAGGCAGGGCGCCCTCTGGTGGTGGTGGGCCAGCAGTACCTCCTCTTCAGCGGCCCACACAACAGGTGGTTTTAATTTACAGATGAAAGGTTTCTAAAGAACCATTTATTGATTTAGTTAATTTAATTACAAGTGTTCTAAACTTTTTTTAAACAGTAATCAGAAATTTTGAGGTAACAAACAACAACAGCAAAAAACATTTCCAAGGATTTTTCTTCAGAAAACTGCTCTATAAATGAGTAGAGCAGTGTTTCTGCACCGATATGTTTTGTACAGATCAGTGGTTTCTGCACCGATCTGTTTTGTACAGATCAGTGGTTTCTGCCACTAGTCTTCCGTGTTTTGGCCCGACGCATCGTTCCTATTGGACAACGCGAAGCTACGTCACAGCTCAGAGCGTCAAAAGTTGGATTGGGGTTTCTTTTGTTCACTAAAAAAAAAAAAACAACGGGATAAAAAGCGGCAATGTGCGCTCCCATCAGAAGCGTCGCTTTAGCTCAGCTTTTGACGCGACACTGACACCTCTAAAAAGCAACGCGTCTCATTGAAAATAATGCTTGTAGACCGATTCTTTACGCCTCTGATGCTTCCGACGCGTGAAAGGCCCATTAATCTGCAATAATGAGCTTAAATTGCACTGATCAAAATAATAAGGATAAAATCTATATCGGATTCCTGATCAGGATGCGACGTCCGATTTCGATCAAGTCTGAAACCACGTGATCGGGCCCGATTTCCAATCACGTGATCGGATCGGGACGTCCCTATCTGGTATGTTTATTATTTTTAACGGTAGCTTGTCTGATTTTCATAAAGACTTTGTAAATCTAGGACACCATCCGTGAAAGTGAAGATTTCCTCTGATATAAAAATATTCAAACTTTGGCAACATAAACATCTTTCCACGTTGTGCAGACGGTCCTGACTTATTGCACTCTGCTTTCGGACTGTGTAAATCCTTTTGTGCTGATGGTGTGTTTTGCTCAGAGGGCTTAACTGGATGACAACCATGTTTGCTAAATGTCAGTTTTCAGCAGTTAAGGAATCATTATTAGCTGTGGGAGTCTTTTGCATCATCTCTACCATTAGAGGATTTGCCCTCCTGGTTTTTGCTGATTTTTGCTGACCCTGTTCCACATCCAGTCGGGGAATGCTGTTTGATTGGAGGTGAAGGAAGAATGAGCCAATGAGAAAGGACCAGCACCAGACCATCCCAGTGTGCTGTCCAAGGCTGCCAACCTAATTACTTGTGTCGGTGGGAGATGGATGCATGTGGCTCGTCAGCAGAGACCAACAAGAGATTTAGGGGCTTTGATGGTGCTCTGCGGCAGGGCCGCAAGGCATTCTGGGAAGGCAGCACCTGTCAGAGGACCACTGACGGCTTGTCCTGCTCTTGTTATACAGCCATGCATGAACCCTCCCATTAGCAGGATATGACACAGTTGACTTGTTGTCTACAGGAGGCTGGGGGGGCATCTGCAACCATGATGCAATTGTTTTGGTGTTAAATCTGTCATTGCAACCTGCTTTTATGTGGCCTCAAACCAGATTCAGTTCGATGTTCTGTCAACAGAGATGGAACAGGGATGCAGTGTTATTAAATTATATATATTAGGTCTATTAGAAAAGTATCCGACCTTATTATTTTTTTCAAAAACCATATGGATTTGAATCACGTGTGATTGCGTCAGACAAGCTTGAACCCTCGTGCGCATGCATGAGTTTTTCCACGCCTGTCGGTTGCGTCATTCGCCTGTGAGCAGGCTTTGAGTGAGGAGTGGTCCAGCCCCCTCGTCGGATTTTCATTGTCAGGAAATGGCGGAGTGATTTGGGCTTTTTTTCCATCAGAATTTTTTCAGAAACTGTTAGAGACTGGCAGCTGGAAACCATTAGAAAAATTTATCTGGCTTTCGATGAAAATGTTATGGGCTTGGTAGAGAATAAGGAGTGTTACTGTCGCTTTAAGGACGGCCCCCAGCGGCTGTGGGGCGTGCCGCGCTCCGAAGCCACCATGGACAGGCTGAGCTACCATTTCATTTCTAAACGGATGGCTGTCTGGATCCGTGACCATCGTGTGCCATTTCTCTGGTTATCACAAGAGCTGGATATCAACCATTTCCCGGCAGATTTCACTTTTAACAAGAGATTTTGTCATGGAAAGCCGAGCGGAGGCTTCACACGTCACGATGGATTCGCTACTGGAGCGAGACAAAACCACCTCCGTTTTGGTCTCACAGGACGGCTTTGAGATGGCGTTCAGACAGCTGTCGGTGGTTTTTCCATCGAGTGATTATCCGAGAAATTGTGGATGTGCCTGGACATGCCAGAACATGTCCCGTGAGGCTTCATCACGGTGTTGCTGTGCGCCATGCGGCACCGCCGCAACGCGCGAAGCCTCCGCTCCTCTTTCCATGACAAAAACTCCTGTAACAGTGGAATGTGCTGTTCATTTCCAAACTGGACGCTGTGTTTTATCCGGGACGTCATCTGACTAGCACAGGAATTGTGAAAAGACGTGGACATCAGCACTTGAGACAGACGTGTGGAGGAATTCCGCTTTCACCTCATGAAATATTCGTCCCATTGAACAAATGTAAAAACATTCATTATTTGTTTTATATAACAGGTAAAATAGATCCTTGTCATTTGATATTTTATTAATTTATAAACAACAGAAAAGGGGCTTACATTTTGGTGTTCCACTGCTGCTAAAGTCCAAATTGTGACGTGTAGTCCAGTGATGCTGTGCACTGACTTCAGACTTCCATAAAAAAAATCACGTCAGCTTTTCATCTGAACAGCTTTCATGCATCCAGATGGCTTACAGCGGAGTGGATTTCTTTTGTGTGTGTGTGTGTGTGTGTGTGTGTGTGTGTGTGTGTGTGTGTGTGTGTGTGTGTGTGTGTGTGTGTGTGTGTGTGTGTGCAGAGTGCAATGGTACCACGTATGGAATGTATGGAACCACATTTGCACTCTAAATTGAACCAAATTGCACTCTAAATGCAATACAACACAAATGGGACGAATAATCCATGTGACATACAAAGCACCAATCAAATGAGAAGGATCCACTCAGCCGTTATATAATATGGAATAGAGTAATGATAATACTCTGGACCATTAGTCGTGGTTACTGTATGTATGTGTCTTTTTGGGGGGTGATTGCCAAACTACATTGTTGCAAAGTTTTCATGACAGAAAACCAATGATAGCTGAAGCGAAAAGTGGGTATTCAAAATGAAAAGAAAACATGGGTACCACCAGCTCTATTGAGTCTGAAGACAGCAAATATTTTGCCATCATGGGGACCACGCCCACTGATGCAGCTGTGTAATGGGGCTCGCCAAGAAATCTAACTGTAACTTTATTGTAAGTGTACATTCAGCACAATTGGCACAAACTTTGATTATTTAGTAAGTGTATAAATCATGCCACAAAATGCAGTGATAGCTATTAAAATTATAGCTCTGTCATTTATGAGCTGGAGACAATGGAAACATTAGTTTTTGGGTTGCTCTTTTGTAAAACCCAACATATGGCGAGGCTACGCTTCTCCAGTTTGGTACCATTGAGTCATTTGTCCCTGAAAATGTAAGTTTAGCTGTTTAAATTTAAGCTCTAGGTTACCTAGAAGGTAAGATATAGACAAAATCCATTTTATATTCGCCATTTTGAAAATCCGAAATGGCGGCCATCAAACCAAAGTTACAAGTAGAACACAGTGAATCTGACAAAACTGTGATTTGTTTTAATATTGGCAATATGGTATATGTTTGCCCACAATGGCCTCTTTTCTTTTTTTAATTTAATTTAATTACCTCTGCCAAGGAGGTTATGTTTTCGGTCGCGTTTGTTTGTTTGTTTGTTTGTTTGTTTGTTTGTCTGTCTGTCTGTCAGCAGGATAACGCAAAATGTTTTTAACGGATTTTGATGAAATTTTGTGGAGTGGTTGGAAATGACAAGAGGAACAAGTGATTAAATTTTAGTGGTGATCTGGATCACGATCCAGATCCCGATGCTAATGCGTTAGCATGTCTATGGCATTTTCAATGTTAAAAGCTAGCATTAAGCAGTTGCAGCTGTCATCACGTTCGGGTGCATTTGTTTTCAAATTGTAATATTTCTTAAATTTATTTTTACCTCCGCCAAGGAGGTTGGAAATGACAAGAAGAACAAGTGATTAAATTTTAGTGGTGATCCGGATCACGATCCAGATCCCGATGCTAATGTGTTAGCATGTCTATGGCATGTTCAGTGTTAAAAGTTAGCATTAAGCAGTTGCAGCTGTCATCACGTTCGGGTGCATTTGTTTTCAAATTGTAATATTTCTTAATTTTATTTTGTTTATATATTAATAATCTAATGATTATTATATACAATTTTAGAGAAAGAGACAGAAACAGTGTTTCATAAATGTTAAAAAAAATCATATATTTGCAGTTTAGCTGAATAACAAATTGAATTTTGTGTCTTGTTTTTGTCTATAAGCACATGCAATATCAATATCAGTGCTCAGATGACAGTAGCTTCTAGGAAAGGTGCAAGTTGCAATAAACTGTGATGCCAAGCGCTAAGGATACATGCTATCCAGTCACAGCAGATGAAACTTTTTTTTACTACTGAGCAAACATCATTGTTAGACTTTTTTAGGTTCAGTGATTCCACGGTGTGTAGATGTGACGCCATGGCCTTGGCGGAGGTTTGCACTCTCTGAGTGCTTCTAGTTACTTTATATTTTCACTTTAATATGATTGATGCATTTACATTTATGTTTTAGCTTTAAACTAAATTTGAAGCTGGTGGACACACAATTTCATTGTACCTGTCGATCACCATGAAGTTTGTATATACTGAATTGCATTTGGCCAAGGCAGATTTTTTTTTTTTTTTTTTTTTTTTTTATCATTTAAAAAATATAGCCTCAGTTTTTTTAAAACTGTTAATGTGGTTAAAAGATAACTAAAGATTTCATCACTAATAACACTGTATTTGATTTGATGTGGTATGTAATGCGGATATCAGTGATCCTGCAAAAATCAAAAACAAGAAATATCTTGTTTACCAAAAAAACAGTCAGCAGGATGAATTATTTAGATTTTTACAAACCAAGCAATTGTGTTGTTCTTGTAAACATCTGAGGAAAAACTTTTACAAAAACCATCGGCATGTTTTTGAAGAGAACTTGTGAAACCGCTGGTGTCACATGCCTCCAGGACATCTCAACAAGGGAGTTGTATTCCATTGCCAAGATGCCCTTGGGCAAGCTATTACCCACTCAGTGCTCCTGTGGAGCAGCTCAGTGTCCAGAAGCAGGAGGTTGTGCTTAAACCTGCTGCTTGTTATTGGAGCTCTCCGATTCCCTGAAGTCACACTGATGAGCCGATTCTGTGTCCGGTTAATAACTGATGAAAAACATTGATTCTTTCCTGTTGTTGGCTCAGCACATTCCTGAGGCAAAGTTACCCAGGGACCAAAAATGGAGAGGATCCACTGGTCTTAGGGCCTACTAGTCCTAGGGTCCACTGCTCTGAACCCGTTTATATTATTTGATGATGTACTACAACCCCAAACTACAAAATAAATGTAGTAATTTCTAATAACTAACAAACCAGATCCAGTTTTGTTCAATTTACCAAAAATAAAACAAATGGTTCAGTTGACATATACTGTTAATCAATCAATCAATCAATCAATCAATTTTTTATATAGCGCCAAATCACAACAAACAGTTGCCCCAAGGCGCTTTATATTGTAAGGCAAGGCCATACAATAATTATGTAAAACCCCAATGGTCAAAACGACCCCCTGTGAGCAAGCACTTGGCTACAGTGGGAAGGAAAAACTCCCTTTTAACAGGAAGAAACCTCCAGCAGAACCAGGCTCAGGGAGGGGCAGTCTTCTGCTGGGACTGGTTGGGGCTGAGGGAGAGAACCAGGAAAAAGACATGCTGTGGAGGGGAGCAGAGATCGATCACTAATGATTAAATGCAGAGTGGTGCATACAGAGCAAAAACAGAAAGAAACAGTGCATCATGGGAACCCCCCCAGCAGTCTACGTCTATAGCAGCATAACTAAGGGATGGTTCAGGGTCACCTGATCCAGCCCTAACTATAAGCTTTAGCAAAAAGGAAAGTTTTAAGCCTAATCTTAAAAGTAGAGAGGGTGTCTGTCTCCCTGATCTGAACTGAATTCAGATCAGGGAGACAGGTACAATTAAAGGTGATTAATCTGAATTAATCACCTTTAATTGTACTGTTGTCTATAAATCTGTTGAATTGAAAATTAAAGGTTAAAGGTAATTCACCATAATTAAATGTTTTTTTTAATTGTCACACTTTTGCAACACTACGTAACCTACTTTAGAGCAACATATAGCCCAGCATAAATGTAAAAACAACTTCAACATGCTCTCCTTAATACTAGGACTAGTAGTGGACCCTAGGACTAGTAGGAAGTTACCAAAAACTGGACTGCTGTCCCACATTATCAGACTTAGAAAGAACAAATTTGTTGCTTAATGCTGACAAATTATACTGTATTTGTTGTCTTTCTGATGCCTGAGTCTGTGTTTTTTTTCTCTCTGTTTGAGGTGCGGCTCCATCCAGACATAGGTGTGGGTTGTGTTTCTCTAACCCTTCTGTCCTGTGCACCAGCAACATTTCCTGTGTATTTGTTTTGTGAATTATTTTGTCAGTTGTGTTGGTAGTATGGCCAAAGCAGAGGGTCACCTCTTTGAGTCTGGTCTGCTTGAGGTTTCTTCCTCAAATCATCAGAGGGAGTTTTTCCTTACCACTGTCACCTGTGTTCTTGCTCTAGGGTTTGGCAAGGTTAGGCCTTACTTGTGTGAAGCGCCTTGAGGCAATTTTGTTGTGATTTGGCGCTATATAAATGAAAATAAATTGAAACTGAACAAAACCTAACTATACCACCACAGGTAGAATTTTTAAAAGAGATGATGATAGCTGCAATTTTAACTGCATTCAGCAAAAAAAAAAAAAAAACATGCTTCCGCAAGTCAACAGTCCTCTGGTTACATTTTCCTTTTACTGTATTTTCCAGATTATAAGGCCTGGTTCACACGGCAGGATAATTAGACCGATATCGGACCCGATCTTCCCCTTCCGACAATCTTAAGGACGCCTCAACAATCGTGATGATGCTAAAGATAATCTGATCAGATATTCCTGCCATGTGTGGTGTGTTAAGAGCGCTCTGATCTGCTCAGAAGGATGTCAGGGGCGCTCCGATCGCAAATCGGGGATATTCAACATGTTGGATTGTCTTGGACCCATAGCGCAGTGTGTGTTGTGTCCTCCGACCACAAACGAGCACGCAGCCTGCTGAATGTGACATGCAGCCAAACAGAAAGCTGTGATGGACGTACGGAGTGGAAAATAAAATCAAAACTTCTGTTCTGACTTACCAGAAGTCCAGTGGTCGTGCTGTCTCCACTCCTTTAAAGAACACCTTTTCTTTTTCTTTTTGTATTGTTTTTTTCCCTCTGTTTTAAATAGTCCACAAAGTATCTCCGATGTTTACTCTGAAGTCACGTTTAATTTAGAGAGGTTTCTCAAGATTTCCTGTCTGAGCTGGGAATGTTCGTGTGTGAAATCTGTTCGTGTGTGGTGTTGTTGTCCTTACCATTTGGCTGAACACCACACGCTGTACCACCAAACCTGTTAGATCTATAATTTTTTTTTATCTTCATGTGTGTGGTCTCTCAGGTTTTGGAAACCTAAAGATAATTTTAAAATCCTGTCGTGTGAACTAGGCTTAAGTCGCACCCTTCAAAAAATGCCTCTTCAACAAGAAAAAAACCATATATAAGTTGCACCTTTTTCTGTGTTAACAGCTCATGTGGAATTTTTGTACCTTCTTTGCAGTTTATGTTTTATTATAGGCCTTTATTCTATTATTGGAGTTTATTTTGTTTAGTGCTTTGATTCCTGGGAAAGTTTGATATAAATAACAATTATAATTACTACTTGAATAATAAACTTGTGATTTTAGTGGTATGTAAATTGCATCGTAAGTTGAAAGGCCTCCAAAATTATTTAAAAAGAAAATGTGACTTATAGTCTGGAAAACATGGTATCTGTTTTTCATTGGGAATGTTATTATTTTGATTTCTAACATTCTTCGACTCTGATCTTGATTGTTGTTGTTTTTTCACTCATTTTTTATTTGTTTTACAGGAAGAAAACGCCAGTAGTTCACATTCAGCAGGGTGACCATCTGCTTTGGCTATTCCCACAGTCTTAAACTATAGACTGTATGTACGAGGTCTGTCCATAAAGTATAGGTCCTTTTTATTTTTTTCAAAAACTATATGGATTTCATTCATATGTTTTTACGTCAGACATGCTTGAACCCTCGTGCGCATGCGTGAGTTTTTCCACGCCTGTCGGTGACGTCATTCGTCTGTGAGCACTCCTTGTGGGAGGAGTCGTCCAGCCCCTCGTCGGAATTCCTTTGTCTGAGAAGTTGCTGAGAGACTGGCGCTTTGTTTGATCAAACTTTTTTCTAAACCTGTGAGACACATCGAAGTGGACATGGTTCGAAAAATTAAGCTGGTTTTCAGTGAAAATTTTAACAGCTGATGAGAGATTTTGAGGTGATTCTGTCGCTTTAAGGACTTTTCACGGTGCGAGACATCGCGCAGCGCTCTCAGGCAGCGTCATCAGCCTGTTTCAAGCTGAAAACCTCCACATTTCAGGCTCTGTTGATCCAGAACGTCGTGAGAGAACAGAGAAGTTTCAGAAGAAGTTGGTTTCAGCATTTTATCCGGATATTCCACTGTTAAAGGAGATTTTTTTAATGAAAGACGTGCGGGCGGATTGCAGCGTCGGCTCGCAGCCGCCGCGACGCTCCGTCACAGGAAAAACACCTCTGCTGGAAGCCTTAAGGACAAGTTGGAACATCTCCAGCTGATAAACAATTTCTCATATACTCACTCCACTGAAAGCCATCAAAAGCCAACTGGATTTTAACAAATGGTTATCAACACGGAGGTGTTTTTCCTGTGCCGCCGCGCCGCGTCGGCTGCGTCCCGACGCGCGGACCCGTCCGCACGTCTTTCATTAAAAAAATCTCCTTTAACAGTGGAATATCCGTATAAAATGCTGAAACCGCCTTCTTCTGAAACGTCTCTGTTCTCTCACGACGTCCTGGATCAATAGAGCCTGAAATGTGGAGGTTTTAAGCTTGAAACAGGCTGATGACGCTGCCTGAGAGCGCTGCGCGACATCTCGCACCGTGAAAAGTCCTTAAAGCGACAGAATCACCTCAAAATCTCTCATCAGCTGTTAAAATTTTCACTGAAAACCAGCTTAATTTTTCGAACCATGTCCACTTCGATGTGTCTCACAGGTTTAGAAAAAATTTTGATCAAACAAAGCGCCAGTCTCTCAGCAACTTCTCAGACAAAGGAATTACGACGAGGGGCTGGACGACTCCTCCCACAAGGAGTGCTCACAGACGAATGACGTCACCGACAGGCGTGGAAAAAACTCACGCATGCGCACGAGGGTTCAAGCATGTCTGACGTAAAAACATATGAATAAAATCCATATAGTTTTTGAAAAAAATAAAAAGGACCTATACTTTACGGACAGCCCTCGTATGCTGGACAAATCCTGCATGAGGTTTCCTGAAGAGACCCAGAAGAGCTATTATGAAGCTCAAAAAGTACTGCTGTGGGTGTCACCATGTTGACAGTGCTAACTCCATCAATGTCCCTAATATTTCTCAACATTGCACCCAGTGAGTCAAAACTTGACACATTCTCAAGAACTGCTGGTTTGTCAGAATGCAAAAAATGGAGAATAACATCCCACTTATTCTGGGTTGGGCTCAAAACTTCTCAATCACCGTTTATATGTCAGTAGTTTGGCATGGAAGGGGAAACTATAGCTATAGAGACCAAAACCGCATCTCTGTACCAGGCTGTAAACATATTTATTTCTGCTCTAAAGTTGCACATTTTAACATGGGCTTCTGTGGGAATCTGCTCCTTTTTTTATTTTATTTTATTTATTTATTTATTTATTTATTTATATTTATTTATTTTTTTTTTTAAGCCAGTCTCGAGCAGCCACTCAAGGAACTGTAAATTTTCTTCTTCAAGCTGACTTCATTTTAGAAGCCTGGAGGTTGGGATTTGGTTAAAATAAAAATTACAAGACTTACAGAAATGTCACAGTCAAGCTGAGATTAAATTATTTTTTGCAGTGGCCTGATAACTGAATAGAGAGAAATGACCAGAGGTCTTTTTGAAAGAACACTCTTCACCCCGTGCGTTAATGCTGATAGACAAAATCTAAAGTGTCCACAGATGTTGAAGGTGACCTTTGACATCACTGCACGTGTTTCCACGTGGGCTGTTTGTATGCAACCCGACTGTGCAAACTCCATCGCTCACCCGCAGCTCTCTTTATTGTCACAAGATACACATCGGCAGATTGCTTTCTCTTTTATGTCCACCTTCCTGATGTAAACATTTTAAAAATCTGTGGATTTTTCACCCTTGCTTTCTTAAAGGCATCTACAGATACTCATTTCTTTTGTGCAGTGGCCACATCACAGTTATACAGTGTTGGAGGTTACTGGAGATAATACAAGGTCTGTTAGAAAAGTATCCGACCTTTTTATTTTTTCAAAAACCATATGGATTTGAATCATGTGTGATTGCATCAGACAAGCTTGAACCTTCGTGCGCATGCGTGAGTTTTTTCACGCCTGTCGGTTGTGTCATTCGCCTGTGAGCAGGCTTTGTGTGAGCATTGGTCCACCCTCTCGTTGTTTTCTTATTGCGAATAAATGTCTGAATGATTTGGAGCTTTGCTGCATCAATTTTTTTCCAGAAACTGTGAGAGACCTCCAGGTGGACACCGTTCGGAAAATTAATATGGCTTTCAGGGACGATTTTATGGGGATTATACAGATTAAGGAGTGTTACTGCCGCTTTAAGTACAGCCCACAATTGCTGAGAGCGCGGTGCGCTCCCAGCGCCGATCGACATGCTCAGACCCCGCTGAAACAACCAGATCATTTCCAACGTGAAGGCTTTGTTGATCCGGGACCTCGTCTGACTTTCACAAAAAGGCAGAAGTCGTGGACATCAGCACTTTTTCGGCACATTCCACTGTTACAGGAGTTTTTTTTCATGGAAAGAAAAGCGGAGGGACGCGTCACGGAGCCGTTCATTACGCGGGACAAAGCCACCTCCGTGTTGGTCTCACAGGACGGCTTTCAGGTGGATTTCAGACGGCTGTCGGTTGCTTTTCAGTTGTGTGATTATCCAATTGTGATTGTGCATGAGCTGGACATGCCCCAACATGTCCTGGAAGGCTTCATCACGGCATTGCTTTGCGCCATGCGGCTCCACCGCAACGCACAGTGGAGCGTGCGGAGGAGTTCCGCACGTCGCGGACCAATGCTCACACAAAGCCTGCTCACAGGCGAATGACGCAACCGACAGGCGTGAAAAAACTCACGCATGCACACGAAGGTTCATGCTTGTCTGATGCAATCGCACGTGATTCAAATCCATATGGCTTTTGAAAAAAATAAAAAGGTCGGATACTTTTCTAACAGACCTCGTATGTGCAGGCAAGCTGGGTGTATGTGTTTTGTGAATCCACTTATGTAAGGTGCATCTGTATGTTGTCCTCTTTGAATAAAAAAAAAAAGCACAACACTTAACTTCTGACCTGGTTTTTGGTGGTCTAAAGTACAAATTCCCTCTGCTCCTGACCAGTACTGGTTGTAGCTGCCTCACCCACCACTGTGAACTGTATGCTAATGCTGGCATGCCTTCTTTGACTGTAATGCTGCATTTACACATAATGACGACACGTCACGAATGCCACGAAGTATACATTCTTGGCCGCTGAACACGAAGGTGATGATTTGGGGCAGAGGTGTCAGGTGTCCTCAGGAACTGTTCCAACCTGTTACCATGCGTTATGATTAATGGCACGTATTGCTGGAGAATGATCAGGAACCATTATGCACAATAAAGAATAATGTTGTTGCGCGCTATCGAGCATAACAGCGCATCGTTAAGTTCTGTCACGTTGTGAATAAGGCGAATTTTCTCCACACAGACACACCCATATTTATCCAACTGTCAGCTGCTGAACAATTCAGATCGCTCCAGTTTTTCCTCAATAGCCACAGCAGAAGAACTTTGTGACGGCATGCTTAGTTGGGCTCTGTGCCATGGATTGGTGCAGAGAGGAGGAGGAGACGGACAGAGCCAGATGTGTGGCTCCATGCGTCTCTCGTCTCACTCGTTTTCCCACACATCAGGCACATGCAGCAGGTGAAACACTTGCAGGAGCGTGCTGAGGAGCACTGAAACAAGACTTTTAGCTGACTTGGCGTCACTGTCCTTCATCAGCATTACTGCAGCAATGAAACTGAATGCAGTGCAGCAGGGTTTAATTGTGCGCACATCAGAGAAGAACGCTGTCACGCTCTATTAAGGATCATCATTAATCAAGACAGGTCAACATGCTCAGTTACAACCTCCATGACGAGGCGAAATGAGGGGGGTGTGTGACATTCATGGAAGATTTTTTGACAGCCAAAAACATGTTCCACGAAAATCACGAACTTCACGCACCAACACGTGCTATTAAGAAACCTATTCAGATGCGTTAAGTCAAGTTAAGAATGTCAGGAATGTGCCAAGAATGAAGCAAATATAACATTCATAACACGTCTTGCCTATGCGTAAATGTACCTTAAGGTGATAGACACACTGGGTGACTCTGGTTAACAAGGACCCTTATTGGCTTGGTTCCCACTTATTTATCCAACTTTCTTTGGGGATCTGAAAGCCCTTATGCTTTATACTCGAACGGCATGTTGTGTTTTCGTGTATCTCATGTTCGAACTGAAACGGAAAAAGAAAGCTTTTAGTTTTTCTGCTTCCTCTGCTTGGAATGTCTTCAAACTGAACTGAGATTGTTGGGTTGATTTCGCTGTACGGTTTCTGCTCTATTTTAAGAAACTGAGAATGGAAATCTTTTGAACAGTGCCTGCGTTTTAAATCTTAAACTGTTTTTTTTACTTACACTGTGACCATAATGATTGTGTTTTACTTGTAAATTGCTTGTATTTTATCTATTTTAATGGTTATCTTGATGTAGTTTGTCTATTATGACGAGTGCTGCTGTCTTTCTTGTCCAAGTCACCCTTGCGAAAGAGGTCTCGATTTCAACAGGGGTTTTGTTTTGTTTTTTTGTATCTGGTTAAATAAAGGTTAATGTAATGTAAACATGCCCACATGAGCACATAGCTTCTTTATTTAGAGGATGTTTATAAAAACAATACAACCACTTGAGATGGAAACTAGCACTGATACTCATCCTTTACAGTGGGTGCAAAATAGAATCCTAAGGTGTGTGTGTGTGTGTGTGTGTGTGTGTGTGTGTGTGTGTGTGTGTGTGTGTGTGTGTGTGTGTGTGTGTGTGTGTGTGTGTGTGTGTGTGTGTGTGTGTGTGTGTATGTGTGTGTGTGTGTGTGTGTGTGTGTGTGTGTGTGTGTGTGTGTGTGTGTGTGTGTGTGTGTGTGTGTGTGTGTGTGTGTGTGTGTGTGGTTTTGTGTTTTTTTATTTGTTTTTTGCCATCATGCAATATTTCAGGTGGGGCATAAACATGAAATCCAGCTCCTCATCCACTCCTGCACATTTTCATTAATGGAGGAAACAATGAAAAATGGTTCAGATTTGTCAGTGCAGTTCTCTTTATTTCCAAAATAACTTCTCAATACTCAATATTAAATTAATATTGAGTTATTATTTTAATAATAATTTATTAATGTTTTGAAAACAGCTGCAAATAAATAATTTTGCATTAACAATGGCACCAAACATGACAAGAAATAAATATAAAATTTAAAATAAATAAATACCACCACCATTATTTAAAAAATGTAATTAATAGCCACAGTGTGTAGTTAATTAATTAACCTCATCTCAGAAAAAATGTTAAACTTTTTTCATGTTTCAGCCTGATCTAGACTCAAGCTGACTCAAGCTTGAGCTTGAGTCAGCTTGAGCTTGAGTCAGCTTGAGTAAAGACGGCTGCCAGTTTGGGAGCTGACAGAGAGGTCTGGGACAAGTGGGTTGAGCATCTGCCATACCTTTACAACCCTGGACCTGAAGTCACAGTAGATGACCAGTTAGTTCCATTCAAAGGTGAATTTTTATTTTCATATATGTAATGATACTTACCTGAAATTTATACTTTGTTGATACATGTGATATTTCTTTTTTCTGTGACACTCACACTCATTACTGATTGTAATCTTTGTCTTTTTTTTATCAGGTCGCTGTCCTTTCCGGCATTATATGTCAAGCAAGCCAGCAAAATATGGCATTAAAATATGGGAGGCCTGTGATGCAAAATCCAGGTATGCATGGATTATGCAAGTCTACACCAGGAAGCTTCACCTCCTATGAACTCAGCCAGCAGCTCCTGAAAAGGAAAATGACCATGGATGGCACAGTTCAGAAAAACAAGCCTGAAGTCCCTCTACATTCCTCGCACCAAGAGGGAGAGTGGTCTTCTCCACAAAGTTTGCCTTCATCCCCCACTACTCATGTTTCTTACTTCCAAAAAAAGAACAAGAACGTGGTCCTGCTGAGGACACTGCGCAAGCTGCACAGCTGAAATCACTGATCGTGAAGACAGGAAGCCTACAACCGCGCTAAAGGGGGCGTGGACAACCTCAACAAGGTTATTGGAACATACAGCTGCAGAAGGATGACTGCACGCTGGCCCCTGGTCATCTTCCACAACATCCTTGATATCGCATCATACAATACCTTTGTGATATGGCAGACGATCCACCCAACCTGGTGGCTGAGAGGAAGAACAGGAAGAGGATTTTCCTGGAGCAGTTGGGAAGGCGGCCAAGTGGTTAATGCGCTTGGATTAAGTACAGAAGGTTCCGGGTTCAAATCCCACCCCTGCCACATTTCTCCATGTAATCTGTAGTTGCGTCAGGAAGGGAATCCGGCGTAAAACCTGTGCCAATTCAACATGCAGATCCACCTTGGATTTGCTGTGGCGACCACGAGTGCAAACAAGGGAGCAGCCGAAGGGACTTACTTTTAGTTGGGAAGGCTCTTGTCGCCCCGTGCATCAAAAGAAGGGAGCACCTCCCCCACACAGAAGCCTCTGCAGCACTTGTGAGAGCTGCTCAGGGAGCTGAATCTCATCCTGAGCCACCTGAGGCTGCAGCTGAGAGAAAAAGATGCAGGTTCTGCCCCTGGAAGAAGGACTGCAAGACGAAAGCTGTGTGCTGCACATGTGAGAAATACATCTGCAAAGCCCATGATCATGTTTGCACACACTGTCCCACATGTGCAAAGTAATGGATTGTTCAATGTCAAACAATATTTTGCTGTTTTGTGTTTAGACAAGAGAAAAGAGATGTATTTCATAATTCACTTCCTAAAGAATATTAGAACAAAGAATAAACTGTTGGAGAAGTTCAAGACTGTTGACTGTTATTTTTCCTTTCAATCAAAATAATTCAACAGTAATTTCTTCACATTGATATAATAGTAATAATAAACCTTTCCTGTATTAAAGAAAACTATTATGACAGTTGGGTTGTGGTAAAATAAAAAAAAGAAAGAAAAATAATAATAATAATCATGTGACCTTGGATTTGCTGTGGTGACCTATCTCTACTGCCTCTACTGGTGGTTGGCTCTCACTGCAGTATTGTATCACTTCCTGTTCCGGAGCACAGCGGTGTTTTGCTGTATCTGTTAGCTGTTTAATCTGCGCAGTTAAATTGATCTAGTTAACTAGATAACGATTTGTTTCACAGTGTAATCTTCACGTGCCTTAACTAAAGCACTCCCTCTTCTGAATCACCTCTAAATTATTTACACATTATTCACTTTGTGTGTTTTTAGGAATCCGCTAGCTTAGCGCAGCTACTAGCTCTTAGCCGGTTTAGCATGGTGGCTTCTCCTGTCTCTCCTGCACTTTTCTGCTCTGGGTGTGAAATGTTTAGTTATTCCTCGGCCTCCTTTAGCAGTAATGGTACTTATAATAAGTGTAGCTTATTCATAGCTTTGGAGGCCAGGCTGGGCGAATTGGAGACTCGGCTCCGCACCTTGGAAAATCGTACAGCTAGCCAGGCCCCTGTAGTCGGTGCGGACCAAGGTAGCTTAGCCACCGTTAGTTCCCCTCCAGCAGATCCCGAGCAGCCGGGAAAGCAGGACGACTGGGTGACTGTGAGGAGGAAGCATAGTCCTAAACAGAAGCCCCGTGTACACCGCCAACCTGTTCACATCTCTAACCGTTTTTCCCCACTCGGCGACACACCCGCCGAGGAACAAACTCTGGTTATTGGCGACTCTGTTTTGAGAAATGTGAAGTTAGCGACACCAGCAACCATAGTCAAATGTCTTCCGGGGGCCAGAACAGGCGACACTGAAGGAAATTTGAAACTGCTGGCTAAGGCTAAGCGTAAATTTGGTAAGATTGTAATTCACGTCGGCAGTAATGACACCCGGTTACACCAATCGGAGGTCACTAAAATTAATATTGAATCAGTGTGTAACTTTGCAAAAACAATGTCGGGCTCTGTAGTTTTCTCTGGGCCCCTCCCCAATCGGACCGGGAGTGACATGTTTAGCCGCATGTTCTCCTTGAATTGCTGGCTGTCTGAGTTGTGTCCAAAAAATGAGGTGGGCTTCATAGATAATTGGCAAAGCTTCTGGGGAAAACCTGGTCTTGTTAGGAGAGACGGCATCCATCCCACTTTGGATGGAGCAGCTCTCATTTCTAGAAATCTGGCCAATTTTCTTAAATCCTCCAAACCGTGACTATCCAGGTTTGGGACCAGGAAGCAGAGTTGTAGTCTTACACACCTCACTGCAGCTTCTCTCCCCTGCCATCCCCTCATTACCCCATCCCCATAGAGACGGTGCCTGCTCCCAGACCACCAATAACCAGCAAAAATCTATTTAAGTATAAAAATTCAAAAAGAAAAAATAATATAGCACCTTCAACTGCACCACAGACTAAAACAGTTAAATGTGGTCTATTAAACATTAGATCTCTCTCTTCTAAGTCCCTGTTAGTAAATGATATAATAATTGATCAACATATTGATTTATTCTGCCTTACAGAAACCTGGTTACAGCAGGATGAATATGTTAGTTTAAATGAGTCAACACCCCCAAGTCACACTAACTGCCAACACGCTCGTAGCACGGGCCGAGGCGGAGGATTAGCAGCAATCTTCCACTCCAGCTTATTAATTAATCAAAAACCCAGACAGAGCTTGAATTCATTTGAAAGCTTAACTCTTAGTCTTGTCCATCCAAATTGGAAGTCCCAAAAACCAGTTTTATTTGTTGTTATCTATCGTCCACCTGGTCATTACTGTGAGTTTCTCTGTGAATTTTCGGACCTTTTGTCTGACTTAGTGCTTAGCTCAGATAATTATAGTGGGCGATTTTATCATCCACACAGATGCTGAGAATGGCAGCCTCAACGCTGCATTTAATCTATTGTTAGACTCGATTGGCTTTGCTCAAAATGTAACTGAGTCCACCCACCACTTTAATCATACCTTAGATCTTGTTCTGACTTATGGTATAGAAATTGAAGACTTAACAGTATTCCCTGAAAACCTCCTTCTGTCTGATCATTTGTCAATAACATTTACATTTACTCTGATGGACTACCCAGCAGTGGGGAATAGGTTTCATTACAGTAGAAGTCTTTCAGAAAGCGCTGTAACTAGGTTTAAGGATATGATTCCTTCTTTATGTTCTCCAATGCCATATACCAACACAGGGCAGAGTAGCTACCTAAACTCTGTGAGTGAGATAGATTATCTCGTCAGTAGTTTTATATCCTCATTGAGGACAACTTTGTATGCTGTAGCTCCTCTGAAAAAGAGAGCCTTAAATCAGAAGTGCCTGACTCCGTGGTATAACTCACAAACTCGCAGCTTAAAGCAGATAACCCGCAAGTTGGAGAGGAAATGGCGTCTCACTAATTTAGAAGATCTTCACTTAGCCTGGAAAAAGAGTCTGTTGCTCTATAAAAAAGCCCTCCATAAAGCTAGGACATCTTACTACTCATCACTAATTGAAGAAAATAAGAACAACCACAGGTTTCTTTTCAGCACTGTAGCCAGGCTGACAAAGAGTCAGAGCTCTATTGAGCCGAGTATTCCCTTAACTTTAACTAGTAATGACTTCATGACTTTCTTTGCTAATAAAATTTTAACTATTAGAGAAAAAATTACTCATAACCATCCCAAAGACGTATCGTTCTCTTTGGCTGCTTTCAGTGATGCCGGTATTTGGTTAGACTCTTTCTCTCCAATTGTTCTGTCTCAGTTATTTTCATTAGTTACTTCCTCCAAACCATCAACATGTCTTTTAGACCCCATTCCTACCAGGCTGCTCAAGGAAGCCCTACCATTAATTAATGCTTCGATCTTAAATATGATCAATCTATCTTTATTAGTTGGCTATGTACCACAGGCTTTTAAGGTGGCAGTAATTAAACCATTACTTAAAAAGCCATCACTTGACCCAGCTATCTTAGCTAATTATAGGCCAATCTCCAACCTTCATTTTCTCTCCAAAATTCTTGAAAGGGTAGTTGTAAAACAGCTAACTGATCATCTGCAGAGGAATGGTCTATTTGAAGAGTTTCAGTCAGGGTTTAGAATTCATCATAGTACAGAAACAGCATTAGTGAAGGTTACAAATGATCTTCTTATGGCCTCAGACAGTGGACTCATCTCTGTGCTTGTTCTGTTAGACCTCAGTGCTGCTTTTGATACTGTTGACCATAAAATTTTATTACAGAGATTAGAGCATGCCATAGGTATTAAAGGCACTGCGCTGCGGTGGTTTGAATCATATTTATTTAATAGATTACAATTTGTTCATGTAAATGGGGAATCTTCTTCACAGACTAAGGTTAATTATGGAGTTCCACAAGGCTGTGTGCTAGGACCAATTTTATTCACTTTATACATGCTTCCCTTAGGCAGTATTATTAGACGGTATTGCTTAAATTTTCATTGTTATGCAGATGATACCCAGCTTTTGTGAAAGTGTAGTGACACGGACCCACAACAGGGGGCAGTAATGAACGGACAATGGATAAAGCCAAAAGTAACAATTTAATGTTGTGAATAGCACAACGGAATACGACAATTGCAGTTGAGGAGTACAGTTAATCATACACAAGGTGACGTGTGGGCAGGCTCGAGGATAGAAGACGTCTGTCCAAAGAAGAGCCGGATCCCACATGGCTTCCACCACCAACGGATCTGAAGAACACCGGAGCTGCCAAGTCCTGGGTCCCAGGTGGCCACCGTCTCCAGCTGTCAGACCTGGTACTGCTGGCAGAAACAGAAACAGTTAATGGTGGGTGCGTGGATACACACCCAGTAATCTCTCCATACTCAGTTCCTCCGGGAGGGAGAACCTCCACCTCCAGACACAGAATCACCCGTGCAGCTCCTGTCAGTCACTTCCCTGGAAGGAGTGAGAGGCGAAGACGTCGCGCTCACACTTTCCGCCAATCCAGCTTCTGACTGTAGCCACAGGAAAACGGCTGCACACAGAACAACATTTAGACACAGAAAATTACTGCAGAGAAGGTTACCTAAGTGGTAGCTGATTTTTCGGCGGGGAGGTGGAGTTGCAGTCTGGCCTTTATGGTGGTGGTGATGTGATGTGGATGAGTGACAGCTGGTGCTGATGACGAGTGACAGCTGTCACTCCCGGTTGCTATGACGCCCTCTCGTGCTTGAAGCCCGCACTTCAAGCAGGGCGCCATCTGGTGGTGGTGGGCCAGCAGTACCTCCTCTTCAGCGGCCCACACAACATAGGCAGTATTATTAGACAGCATTGCTTAAATTTTCATTGTTACGCAGATGATACCCAGCTTTATCTATCCATGAAGCCAGAGGACACACACCAATTAGCTAAACTGCAGGATTGTCTTACAGACATAAAGACATGGATGACCTCTAATTTCCTGCTTTTAAACTCAGATAAAACTGAAGTTATTGTACTTGACCCCACAAATCTTAGAAACATGGTGTCTAACCAGATCCTTACTCTGGATGGCATTACCCTGACCTCTAGTAATACTGTGAGAAATCTTGGAGTCATTTTTGATCAGGATATGTCATTCAGTGTGCATATTAAACAAATATGTAGGACTGCTTTTTTTTTTGCATTTGCGCAATATCTCTAAAATTAGAAAGGTTTTGTCTCAGAGTGATGCTGAAAAACTAATTCATGCATTTATTTCCTCTAGGCTGGACTATTGTAATTCATTATTATCAGGTTGTCCTAAAAGTTCCCTGAAAAGCCTTCAGTTAATTCAAAATGCTGCAGCTAGAGTGCTGACAGGGACTAGAAGGAGAGAACATATCTCACCCATATTGGCCTCTCTTCATTGGCTTCCTGTTAAGTCTAGAATAGAATTTAAAATTCTTCTTCTTACTTATAAGGTTTTGAATAATCAGGTCCCATCTTATCTTAGGGACCTCATAGTACCATATCACCCCAACAGAGCGCTTCGCTCTCAGACTGCAGGCTTACTGTAGTTCCTAGGGTTTGTAAGAGTAGAATGGGAGGCAGAGCCTTCAGCTTTCAGGCTCCTCTCCTCTGGAACCAGCTCCCAATTCGGATCAGGGAGACAGACACCCTCTCTACTTTTAAGATTAGGCTTAAAACTTTCCTTTTTGCTAAAGCTTATAGTTAGGGTTGGATCAGGTGACCCTGAACCATCCCTTAGTTATGCTGCTATAGACTTAGACTGCTGGGGGGTTCCCATGATGCACTGAGTGTTTCTTTCTCTTTTTGCTCTGTATGCACCACTCTGCATTTAATCATTAGTGATTGATCTCTGCTCTCTTCCACAGCATGTCTTTTTCCTGGTTCTCTCCCTCAGCCCCAACCAGTCCCAGCAGAAGACTGCCCCTCCCTGAGCCTGGTTCTGCTGGAGGTTTCTTCCTGTTAAAAGGGAGTTTTTCCTTCCCACTGTCGCCAAGTGCTTGCTCACAGGGGGTTGTTTTGACTGTTGGGGTTTTTCCGTAATTATTGTATGGCCTTGCCTTACAATATAAAGTGCCTTGGGGCAACTGTTTGTTGTGATTTGGCGCTATGTAAATAAAATTGATTTGATTTGCTGTTCTCTGTAACATACAATGTAACATGTAACATACAATAAAATTTTCAGACAGAAATTTGTGAAATACATTTCACTTCCTGCCATTTGGACAGTTTTGCTGTTCAATCACTGGCAAGTTACATTCATAGCTAAGAAAATTTTAATGGGCAATATCTGTTTCAGAGTACTAAAAAACATGAATAGGACATATTACTAATATTGTTTCATTCATGAGATTTGTCCAATTTTGATTGTTGATGTTGCTTTTGGCAGCCATCTTGAAAATGGCAGCCATCTTGGATATTTGATTGGCTCATCAGCTAAATTTGAAAAGTTCCCCAAGATTAATATTATCGACCAGTTTAATTCCCTTGAAAATGGGCAACGACACACAAAAACAATGATTTAGTATTATTTGGTCATCTCTACATCTATAAAGGAGCCTATTAATGCTCATGGTGTTGAAGCTGCCTGTGAAGTGAATTCAGCTTTAGTTTTGAGCTCGTGTGCATTTTGCTGAGCAGCTTGCATGCTTGTAGTCTGGGACTGGAGGATGGTTCACGCTCTCGTGCTGACGTCTCTGCAGCTGCGGTCACACAGTGGATTCTTTGCAAACAAACGTGGTCTTACAAGCTTTGGCATCATCACGCATACTTCACGTGCTGCTGAGACGTGTCGGATTGTTGGCAGAACTCTGGCTTTGTGTGCACTGTGTCACTGTCACAGTCAGAACGGTTCTGCTGTTGTTGTCAAGCTGCTCAGAAGTCAGCTGGACCGACACGAAGGGTCTGTTTTTCACTTCAAGCCAGCACAGTTATGATTTGGCTCCAAAATGAACCAGCCATCTGCAGGAGTGTACATATGTTCTTGTCTTCCTTCATGATGATCACACAAGCAGACGACACCTCAGTGATGGAATATTTGGTGGTGGTGTCGAGCAAAGTCACTCCAACAGTCACTCATAACATCAAAGACAGGCCCCCAGTTTTATCACAAGAGTTATTTTCTACATGGGTTAGTCATTTGCAGCATTGTCTCACAGGGAGAGGGTCCCAGGTTCTCTTCTGACCTGGTCCTTTGTGTGTGGACTTTGCATGTTCTCCCCGTGTTTGTGTGGGTTCCGTCTGGGTGCTCCGGCTTCCTGCCATTTCTAAAGGCATGCAGGTTTGGTGAAGTGGTGACTCTAAATTAACCGTATGATTGTGAATGTGTTTGTCTGTCTGTGTGTGTTGGTCCTGTTATAGTCTGGAGACCTGTTCAGAGCGAACCCCGTCTCTCGTCATATGACCCCTGGGATAGGCTCCAAAAACCCCAAAATGGATGGATGGATGGATGTTTTCTGTGTGCATGCTGGATAAGATTCAAATGCACTTCCATCTGTGTACCAGTTTAATTCAATTAAATTTAATTAGCTTATAATGCGCCAAATCACAGCAAAAGCCGTGTCAAGGAGCCTTACATGGAACAATTCAACATAAAATTTAAACAAATAATTAAAAATGAATGGAAAAAATTTCAAATACATTATTAAAAACAGAAGTAAAAGAATAAAACAGATAAAAAAAAATGATTCATAAGAAAGAGAATAAAAATAGGTTTTTCTTGACTTAAAAATGTCCACGGACTCTGACTGCCTCACGGTCGCAGGAAGACTGTTCCACGGGGTGGGTGCATGATGAGAAAAGGCTCTTTGACCCACTGACTTCTTCTTCACCCTGGGAACACAAAGAAGTCCCGCATCCTGCGACCGCAAAGCCCGGGCCGGCACATAAAGTTCCACCAGATCAGCCAGATAAGATGGCACCAGTCCATGAACAACTTTATAAGTCAATAACAAAACCTTAAAATCTGCTCTCACAGAGACAGGGAGCCAGTGCAAAGATGCCAAAATGGGTGTGATATGTTCAGACCTTCTGCTACATGTCAAAAGTCTGGCGGCAGCATTCTGAACCAGCTGAAGACCCCTAATGCTGGACCGCGGTAACCCTGAAAATAGAACATTACAATAATCTAGTCTAGAAGAAACAAAAGCATGAATCAGGGTCTCAGCATTAGCCATGGACAGGATGGGGCAGATCCTCGCTATATTTCACAGATGGAAAAAAGCCATCCTGGTAACATCCCTGATGTGGAGGTCAAAAGACAGCGTGCGATCAAAATTACCCCAAGATTCCTCATTTTGTCCGTATGATGTATGACACACGGACCCAGGCCGAGCGCGAGATGGTCAAACAGATGCCGATGTCTTGCTGTACCGAGAACCATCATTTCCGTCTTATCAGAGTTTAAAAGTAGGAAGTTACTAGACATCCAACTTCTCACTGATAGACGACAGTCCTCCAGGGATTTTATGGGAGTGAGATTTCCCGCAGTTATGTACAACTGAGTATCATCAGCATAACAATGAAAGGCAATCCCAAAACTCTGCAGTATATGCCCAAGGGGTGCTACATACAGGGAGAAAAGCAAGGGGCCTAAAACAGATCCCTGTGGAACCCTAAATTTCATGTCACTAAGGTTAGAGGTAGTGTTATTATACAAGACACATTGAGAATGACTGGACAGATATGACGTCAACCACACAAGGGCACTTCCAGTAATCCCAAAAAGATTCTCCAACCTATCAAGCAAAATACGATGATCCGCGGTATCAAACGCAGCACTGAGATCTAACAACACCAAACCCGTAGTGGTGTCTAAGTCCATTGCTCACAGCAGATCATTCACTACTTTAGCGAGAGCTGTCTCTGTGGAATGATATTTCATAAAAGCAGCCCGCAGTGGCTCAAAAAGATCATTCTCAGTGAGGTGGTCTATGAGCTGCCGTGAAACCACCTTTTCTAAAATTTCAGAACAGAATGATAGATTTGATATCGGCCTGTAATTTTTCAATACATGAGGGTCAAGATTAGATTTCTTAGGTAATGGTTTAATCACTGCAGATTTAAAACATTTTGGAACAGATCCAGAGGTTAATGACAGATTTATAATTTCCAGCACAGTTGGCCCAAGAGTGGACCACAGGCTCTTAAACAGTTTTGTTGGTATAGGATCAAATAAACAGGTTGTGCAGTTGAGGTGCACATCAGCAAAAGTCCATGCGGTGTCAGATATTGCTGGATCCACGAACCCTCAAATGCATCAAACAGTCCAGGCTGCAACTGCAAATCAGTTGGAACACACCTAGTGCCAGAATTCAGGATGCGAGCACGTTAAAGGCAAAAGGGCTTGCTTTAAAAACCCTTTCAAACGCAGAATCACAAGTGTGATAAGAGACATAGTTTGAATTTGTTTGACATAGTTTGAACCAACAACTGAGGAGGGCAGAGGTTGTATGACCAAGTGTGTAGGCGCATGTGTGTGTGTGTACAAGAACCCTGACAAGTTAATAAACAGATGCAGATGAAATTTCGTGGAGATTTAATTCTGTGGTCGCGGAAGACTTGAAAACATTTTGAGTCTAATGAAGTTCTTGATTTGGTTTGTTACTGCATGTTTTTAAAGAATTCAAAATTTAGTATTCCAAAGTTCTGCAACACCCACCCCGCGAGCAAAATGTGTGTGTGCGGGGCGGGGGCGGGGGCGGGGGGGGGGTAGAGTTTCAGTTGTACTTTTCTATAAAATTGTAAAACATTTATTATACACATACAAGAGACCCTAAAGGAAAGGAAGAAAGAAAGAAAAAACACTTCAGGACATTTGAGGCCAGATCTTTTGACCTGGATCCAGATGTTGATTCCAGATCATTTCATTTTGTCACACAGAAACATTTCATGCTTCTTTGGCAGATGAACGTGCTTGTTCACTCTTTCACTACCTTTACTGTCATTATTCTGTACTTAAAAACGCCTGTTTGCAAATCTGGACAGATTGAATCAAGGTCTCAGCTGAATGTGGACGAGCAGTGAGAGAGAGAGAGAGAGAGAGAGAGAGAGAGAGAGAGAGAGAGAGAGAGAGAGAGAGAGAGAGAGAGCAAAGACATGAGCCTGGTTCAGATTTTCTCGTTCAGGAGTTTAAATGAGTTCAGCAGCCTTGGCCCCCTGCTCCCTTTCTTCTGATATCAGGGTCACAGACCATATGCGCTGGTTTTGCTTCCTGCACACGTGTGTGAGCTCAAACATGATATACACACACACACACGCGCGCGCACGCTGCCTCCAGGATCTGTCAGCAGATGGTGTGAGGAACATCGAGCCAGCTCGCCATGTCTGTTTTCAAAAAATGACAGAAGCTTCTGGAGTGTTGCAGATCTGCCTTTTGACTTAATGTGTCCATTTGGCAGATGATTTGATCCAAAGTGAGTAATAAGTGAGAAAAGTCTGACTTTTGAGTCTTCAAACTTAATGTTGCCTATTTTTTAGTTGTTTTGTTTGTTTGGTTGTTTGTTTTATCTTTGAGATACAAGTAGAAGAGCTGAAGAAAAATATGAGAACAGAAACTTTCACAAGCTGATTTTTATGTGGAAGTGACATTCAGTCAAATTAAAAACACGCCTCTCCAGAATCCACAGAGAGGGACTACAGTTATAATGGTCTGGAAAGTTTTAGTAACCATTATAAAATACTGGGAAACTACGGAAGCCATGTTTGGTTGTTGTTAATGCAGTTTTCTCAAAACAAGTGTATATATATGTATATATATATACAGTTGTTTTCATACCCTGTCAGAATTTCAGACTTTTTTAGGCCTTTTTTTTTATTAATAATATTAATGATAGCACAAAAACTTTTTTTCATTCGTGGTTAGTGGTTATTATGTGAAGCCATTTATTGTCAAACAACTATGTTCACTCTTTCTAAATCATAATGACAACTGCTGCCCATTCTTCTTTGCACAAAGCTTCCATTTCCTGTAATTTCCTGGGCTGTCTTGCATGAACTGCATGTTTGAGATCTCTAAAGAGTGGTTCAGTGATATTGAGGCCAGGAGACTGAGATGGCCACTCCAGAACCTTCACTTTATTCTGCTGTAGCCAGTAACAGGTCGACTTGGCTTTCTTTTTTTGTATTGCTGTCATGTTGGAACGTGTAAGTATGTCCCATGCGCAGCTTCTGGGCTGATGAGTGCAAATTTTCTTCCAGTATTTTCTGATAACATGTTGCATTCATACTGCCATCAATATTGACCAAGTTTCCTGTGCCTTTGTAGCTCACACATCTCCAAAACATGAGCGATCCACCTCTGTGCTTCACAGTAGGAAGGGTGTACCTTTCATCATAGGCCTTGTTGACTCCTCTCTAAATGTAGCATTTATGGTTGTGGCCAAAAAGTTCAATTTTAATCTCATCACTCCCAATGACTTTGTCCTCTGTGCTGTTTGGCATATTGTAAGCAGGATATTTTGTGGCATTTGTGTAGTAATGGTTTTCTTCTAGCGACATGACCATGCAACCCATTTTTCTCCAAGTGCCTCCTTATTGTGCATCTTGAAACAGCCACAACACTTTTTTTCAGTCTTATATTTCAGCTGTAGTTATTTGTGAGTTATTTGCATCCCAAACAATTTTCAGAATCAGAAGAAGTTTATTGCCATTGCCAGTGAACAGGATTCACAGACTAGGAATTTGCTTCGGTACAATGGTGCAACATTAAGAAGAGATAAAATGCTAAGATAAAATATAACATGTGTCAAAATAAGATAAAATGTAAGATAAAAAAAAAGAAATATGAAATATGAAAGGCTGTGTGCAACAGAAAAACAGAGAAACAGAAAAAACAGTGCAGTTTGAGGAGTGCAATTAAAAACCAAAGTACATTGTCTAAAGTGACCCGTGATAAAATGATAAAGTGACAGAGTTAAGCTTAAGGTGACTGAGTTATGAGGTGTTCATGAGTCTGACGGCAGAGGGGAAGAAACTGTTCTTATGGCGGGAGGTTCTGGTACGGATGGACCGTAGCCTCCTGCCCGAGGGGAGTGGTTTGAATAGACCGTGTGCAGGGTGAGAAGGGTCAGCTGTGATCCGACCTGCTCGGCCCAGAGTCCTGGAGACGTGCAGGTCGTGGAGAGATGGATGGCTACAGCCGATCACCTTCTCAGCAGAGGCCACAATGCGCTGCAGTCTGTGTCTGTCCCTGGCTGTGGCCCCGGCGTACCACACCGTGATGGAGGAGCAGAGGATGGACTCGATGATGGCCGTGTAGAACTGCACCATCAGCTGGACAGGCAGCTTGGCCTTCTTCAGCTGCCGCAGGAAGTACATCCTCTGCTGGGCCTTCTTGATGAGGGAGCTGATGGTTGACTCCCACTTGAGGTCCTGGGTGATGGTGGTGCCGAGGAAGCGGTGACAGACCACAGTGGTGATGGGGCTGTTGGTGAGGGCGAGGGAGGGCGGGGGGGCTGTGGCTTTCCTGAAGTCCACGATCATCTCCACTGTTTTCTGGGCGTTGAGCTCCAAGTTGTTGCTGCTGCACCAGGTCACCAGCCGGTCCACCTCCCTCCTGTAGGCAGACTCATCCCCATGCGAAATGAGTCTGATGAGGGTGGTGTCGTCCATAAACTTGATGAGCTTTACAGAGTCGTGGCTGGAGGTGCAGCAGTTGTTGCTGAAATATTGTTGCTGAAAAATGTTGGTCTACCTGACTGTGGTTTGGTTCCAACAGAAGCCCTCATTTTTCACTTCTTAGAGTTTGAACACTGCTGACTGGCATTCTCAGTCCCTTTGATATCTTTTTATATCCCTTTCCTATTTTATACAGTTCAGTTACCTTTTCTTAGACAATTCTTTTGGTTTCCATATGACTCAGAAACTAGAAATATCAATGCAGCACTGGATGAAAGATGCAAGGGTCTGGCAGGAGTCCAGAAACTCACTGACCTTATATATATATATATATATATATATATATATATATATATATATATATATATATGTATATATATATATATATATATATATATATATATATATATATACACACACACTGATTAATTACAAGCAAACAGATCACAGTTCCACAAAAATGACTTCACACAACCACTAGCCATGAGTGTAAAACGTTTTTGTGTTATCATTCATATTCTCTGAAAAATGGCCAAAAAAAAAAAAAAAAAAAGACAAATTCTGCCAGGGTATGTAGAATTGTGAGTATAACTGTATATATTAAATTTAGTGTGCTGATCGCTCCGTAGGTTTTATTGTCTATTTGACAGACTATTCACATTTTCTTTTTTCATTTATTTTGAAAGGGTGCAATCTCACATACTGCATGTTTATTCCATAATAATAGTAGTAGTAATAATAACAGTAGTAACAATTGTATGAGCGAAGTGTCGCGTAGTGGCGCAAAGCTCACTCATGGTACAGGATGTCCTAAACAGGAAGTGCCAAAATTCAAGTCCACAGTAAAACAGGAAATGTTCAAATGTGAAACACTTCCTGGATTGACAGATGAGATCCCATGGAATCTCACGGGAACTCAGTGGCAAGCTCACACTCAAACAGGAAGTGCCAAATTCTCAGTCACAGTGAAACAGGAAATGTTGAACACTTCCTGGCATGGGTGGAGCTAGAGTGGACGCCGAGGTTTGACTGGACTCCCCTGAAATCTGATTGGACAAAGATGATTGACATGTCACGGCACCACACGTCTGATGAAAGACCTGCATTTTCAAATCAGTGAGTCACATTGACTGCAAAATCCCTCCTGTCCAGTAGTTTGTGCTGTGTACCACAAAAAGTTCTAATCCACCTTAGTAGAAGAAGAAAAATATTTGCTTCAGATTTGTACTGAACACATTGTTTGAACTATGGACGTCTAATGACACCAAACTTATATTGGTGAGTAAACAACCATATTTTATGTCAGAAATGAGGTCCAGGTTGTTAAAAGCAGCATCTCTCCTTTAATTCGGGTTGTCTTATATACACGTTTAAGCTAACAGAGAGCAGCTGGTTCATGTTGGCTTATTAGTGCAGCAGATAACTGAAGCAATCCTTCAAATGATGATACAAGCATCAAATACAGCTCAAGCAAAATGAATGGGGCAACTTTAACTTTTGACCCCCGTTACAAACTGAAACTGACCTTTGTCACCATTCTTATCATTTATCATTCTTATCACTTATCATGTTTCTATCCCCCGACTTGTCTAAAGAAAACTGGCAATAAAACTGATTATTATTTACAGGTTTTATCAAGTTTTAGAGATTTGCTGTTGGGAAAGTGTAAGTACACGGACCCACAACAGGGGGCGCAAATGAACGGACAATGGAATAGGTCAAATAACAACACTTTACTGTTGCGAACGTGCACAACAAACACAACAGATTACACAATAGATCAAAGGTCAAATTACAAGGTGTCGTGTGGGCAGGCTCGAAGATAGGAGATGCCTGTCCAAAGCAGAACCGGAACCACACGATTTCCTCCGCCACCAGACCCCAGGAATACTGGAGCCGTCAAGTCCCGAACTCCCAGGAGGCCACTGCCTCCGCGTGTCGGACCTGGTACTGCTGGCGAGGAACAAAAACACAATTAAACGTGGGTGCGTCTGCACCCAGCAATCTGCACGGCAGGGAAGCTACCTCCACCTCTCGTTGGAGAAAAAGTCTGTTATCACTCACAAAAATCACAAAAAGGGCTTTCTATCAAGCAGTCAGACTGAGGATATTACCTTTCAGGTAGAACGATATCTCGGCAAAGAGGTGGAGATGACGTCTTGCTGATATACCGATGCAGATCAGATGAGTGGTGACAGCTGTCACAGGTGATGAGTGTCAGCTGTCACCCCGGCTGCTCCTGTGAGGCGGCAGCGCCCTCTGGTGCCTGGAGCCCGCACTCCAGGCAGGGTGCCCTCTGGTGGTGGTGGGCCAGCAGTACCTCCTCTTCAGCGGCCCACACAACAGGACCCCCCCCTCAACCAGGCTTGTCCGGGTGGCGGCGGTAGAAATTGGCCAGGAGGGCCGGGTCCAGAATGAAGCTCCTCTTCACCCAGGAGCGTTCTTCAGGTCCGTACCCCTCCCAGTCCACCAAATACTGGAAGCCCCGGCCCATCCTACGGACATCCAAAAGCCGGCGCACAGTCCAAGCTGGCTCGCCATCGATGATCCGGGCAGGAGGCGGTGCCGGACCCGGAGTACAGAGGGGTGAGGTGTGATGTGGTTTGATTCGGGACACGTGAAATACAGGATGGATCCGCAGTGAGGCCGGCAGCTGAAGCCTCACTGCGGCTGGACTGATGACCTTCTGGATTTTGAAGGGACCGATGTAACGGTCCTGTAACTTGGGGGAGTCCACTTTGAGGGGGATGTCCTTTGTCGACAACCACACCTCCTGCCCTGGCCGATACGCAGGGGCCGGGGTCCGCCGACGGTCTGCATGGGCCTTTGACCTCATCCGGGCCCTCAGCAAGGCAGAACGGGCGGCACGCCACACCCGACGGCACTTCCGTAGGTGGGCCTGGACCGAGGGCACACCGACCTCTCCCTCAACCACTGGAAACAAAGGCGGTTGGTACCCCAGACATACCTCGAAAGGGGAGAGGCCGGTGGCTGACGACACCTGGCTGTTATGGGCATACTCGATCCAGGCCAGATGGGTACTCCAGGCCGCTGGGTGCGCAGCTGTCACACAACGCAGGGCCTGCTCCATCTCCTGATTGGCCCGTTCTGCTTGCCCGTTGGTCTGGGGATGGTACCCGGATGAGAGACTCACCGTGGCCCCCAGTTCCCGGCAGAAGCTCCTCCAGACGTGCGAGGAGAACTGGGGACCGCGATCTGAGACAATGTCTGTTGGGATCCCATGCAGCCGGACGATGTGGTGAACCAGGAGGTCCGCTGTCTCCTGGGCCGTCGGGAGCTTCGGGAGGGCCACGAAGTGGGCCGCCTTGGAGAATCGGTCCACTATCGTGAAGATGGTGGTGTTGCCCTGGGACGGCGGGAGACCCGTGACAAAATCCAGGCCAATGTGGGACCAGGGGCGATGGGGCACGGGCAGTGGCTGGAGCAGACCCGAAGCCCTACGATGGTCAGCCTTGCCCCTGGCGCAGGTGGTGCAGGCCTGGATATAATCCCGGACGTCGGCCTCTAGGGACGCCCACCAGAAGCGCTGCCGGACAACTGCCACGGTTCTTCGCACCCCTGGATGACAGGAGAGCTTAGAGCCATGACAGAAGTCCAGGACTGCAGCCCTAGCTTCTGGTGGGACGTAAAGTCTGTTCTTCGGCCCAGTTCCGGGGTCCGGGCTTCGTGCCAGGGCCTCCCGGACGGTTCTCTCTACGTCCCAGGTGAGGGTGGCCACGATAGTGGACTCCGGGATGATGGGTTCCGGTGGATCCGACAACTCCGTTTTGACTTCATCTTCATGTACCCGGGACAAGGCATCCGATCTCTGGTTCTTGGTCCCGGGACGGTAGGTGATCCGGAAGTCAAAACGGCCGAAGAACAGTGACCAGCGGGCTTGCCTGGGATTCAGCCGCTTGGCGGTCCTGATATACTCCAGTTCCGGTGGTCAGTGAAAACCGTGAATGGCACGGACGTTCCCTCCAACAGATGTCTCCACTCTTCAAGAGCCTCTTTCACCGCAAGGAGTTCTCGATTGCCGACGTCATAGTTCCGTTCGGCCGGGGTCAACCTGCGGGAAAAATAGGCACACGGGTGAAGGACCTTATCGGTCTTCCCGCTCTGGGAAAGCACAGCTCCTATCCCTGAGTCCGAGGCGTCCACTTCAACCACTAACTGGCGACTAGGATCGGGCTGCACCAGAACGGGTGCAGACGAGAAGCGCCGTTACAACTCCTTGAACGCGGCATCGCAACGATCCGACCAGGTGAAGGGAACTTTTGGTGAGGTCAGGGCTGTCAGGGGGCTAACTACCTGACTGTAGCCCTTAATGAACCTCCTGTAGAAATTAGCAAAGCCGAGGAACTGTTGCAGCTTCCTACGGCTAGTGGGTTGGGGCCAGTCTCTCACCGCCGCAACCTTGGCCGGATCAGGAGCGACGGAGTTGGGGGAGATGATAAACCCCAGGAAGGACAAAGAGGTGCGGTGGAACTCACACTTCTCGCCCTTCACAAACAGCCGGTTCTCCAACAACCGCTGCAGGACCTGATGTACATGCCGGACATGAGTCTCAGGATCCGGAGAAAAGATGAGTATATCGTCTAGATATACGAAGACGAATCGGTGCAGGAAATCCCGCAAGACATCATTAACTAATGCTTGGAACGTCGCGGGGGCGTTTGTGAGGCCGAACGGCATGACCAGGTACTCAAAGTGACCTAATGGGGTGTTGAATGCCGTCTTCCATTCGTCTCCCTTCCGGATCCGAACCAGGTGATACGCATTTCTAAGATCCAGTTTAGTAAAGATTTTGGCTCCATGCAGGGGGGTGAACATGGAATCTAATAATGGCAACGGGTATCGGTTGCGAACCGTAATCTCATTCAGCCCCCTGTAATCAATACATGGACGAAGTCCGCCATCTTTCTTGCCCACAAAAAAGAAACCTGCCCCCATCGGGGAGGTGGAGTTCCGGATCAGCCCGGCAGCTAATGAGTCCCGGATGTAGGTCTCCATTGATTCGCGCTCAGGTCGTGAGAGGTTGTACAGCCTGCTGGACGGGAACTCAGCGCCTGGAACCAAATCAATGGCACAATCGTACGGATGGTGCGGGGGAAGGGTGAGTGCCAGATCCTTGCTGAAGACGTCAGCAAGATCGTGGTACTCAACTGGCACTGCCGTCAGATTGGGCGGGACTTTGACCTCCTCCTTAGCCTGGGAACCGGGAGGAACCGAGGATCCTAAACACACCCGATGGCAGGTTTCGCTCCACTGAACCACCACCCCAGACGGCCAATCGATCCGGGGATTGTGCTTTAACATCCATGGGATGCCCAAAATCACGCGGGAGGTGGCAGGAGTTACAAAAAACTCAATCTCCTCCCGGTGGTTTCCAGACACCACCAGAGTTACTGGTGGTGTCTTGTGTGTGAGTAAAGGGAGGAGGGTGCCATCTAGGGCCCGCACCTGCAATGGCGTAGGAAGCGCCACCAGAGGGAGCCCTACCTCCTTTGCCCATCTGCAGTCTAGCAGATTCCCTTCTGACCCCGTGTCCACCAGTGCTCGGGCTTGAAGGGTTAAATCCCCGCTCAGGATTGTGACTGGGAGTCGTGTGGCAATTTGTGTGTGTCTCACTTGAATGTCTTGACCCCCCCTTAGCCCAGTCTCTAAGGGCGAGTGTTGACGTTTTGGCCGTTTGGGGCAGTCTCTCTGTGTGTGCTCTGTTGAGCTGCAGAGAAAACACTCTCCACGGATCAGCCTTCCCATTTTGGCCCTGTGCGTCTCCCTAACAACGTCAACAGGGGGAGCTGTTGCCCCACAAAGCGCTGCGGCTGTGGAGCGTGGGGAGGGCGGCCCCTTTTCGAACCCGGAAGGGAGAGGGGCGGCGCGTATCCGGTCACGTCCTTCGCCTCGCTCCCGACGGCGTTCCTCTAACCGATTGTCTAATCGTATAACGAGATCAATAAGCCCGTCTAAATCCCGCGGTTCGTCCTTAGCCACCAGGAGCTCCTTTAGGACCAACGACAGTCCGTTTACGAAGGCGGCGCGGAGGGCAGTGTTATTCCAGCTGGACCTCGCAGCCGCGATGCGGAAGTCGACTGCATAAGCAGCTGCGCTCCGGCGCCCCTGTCTCATTGACAGCAGCACGGCTGAAGCGGTCTCTCCTCTATTTGGGTGATCGAACACTGTTCTGAACTCCCTCACAAACCCATCATATGTCAGAAGGAGCCGTGAATTTTGCTCCCAAAGCGCTGTAGCCCAAGCGCGTGCCTTGCCGCGAAGCAGATTAATTACATAAGCTATCTTGCTAGAATCAGTCACGTACATGACAGGACGTTGTGCGAAGACGAGCGAACACTGCATAAGGAAGTCCGCGCACGTCTCCACACAACCTCCGTACAGCTCTGGAGGGCTTATGTATGCTTCCGGGGAAGGTGGGAGGGGTCGTTGAACGACCAGTGGAACGTCACTGTTACGCACAGGGTCGACAGGAGGGAGAGCCGCAGCAGTGCCCTGAGGGCGCGCCTCCACCTGCGCGGCGAGAGCCTCCACCCTGCGGTTAAGGAGGACGTTCTGCTCGGTCATTAAATCCAACCGAGCCGTGAAAACGGTGAGGATCCGCTGCAACTCACCGATCATTCCTCCTGCGGGCGCCTGTGCGCCCTGTTCTTCCATTGGCCGTTCAACAGCCGGTT